>NC_041381.1:444903623-445051400 GCF_002162155.2 Triticum dicoccoides | reverse complement strand
ACCTGAAAGTCGATTCAGTCGACTGAAGTGTTGCTAAATCAGAGCAGCATCGCAAGCAAGAGCAAGAGCGAGAGCAGCAGCGCGAGCAAGAGCAAGAGCAAGAGCAAGAGCAGACTAGGCAGGGGACCGAGAGCAAGAGCAGAGCAGGAGCACAAGTGAGAGCTAAAGCAGCAACTCCGACTGATGTGGACGTCACCGTTGAGGGAGCGACATCGTGGAGGAAGTGGCCGACGCCGACACCATGGATGGAGCCGTGCCATGGCGGCTCAGGACCGAGCGTCGGCAACACCATGAGATCGAATCAAGAAGAAAATGCGGCGACTAGTGTACAACCTCTTTGGTGGCGCCAATTAGGCCGCAGCTTCGTCCGAGGAAACGGTGATGATGATGCTCTTCTAGTGGTGCAGGTGACGACGGCGGTGTGGGAATGGTGGCGCGAAAGACGAGGGGAATGTCAGGGAAACTCCTTGGAGGTGGAGGACGGTGTGGCTGAAGACGCTGAACCGGTGGGACAACAAGATTGACGACGGATCCTCATCTGGTACGGTGGATGAGGGACATCAAGGTGTTGCAGTGGACAACATCATCGGGGAAGAGGCTCCGGCTGGGTGGCGGACGGAGGAAGGTGTGGGGCTTCGCGGGTTTTCGCGGCCTCGTTGTACGAATGGGTGGGAGGATGGGATGGGAGTAGGGAACCATGGCTTAGGGATGCACTTGTCAGAAATGTGGGGCAAGTTATGAAAGTACCCCCACCTATTTGAGCTAGGTGGTTCTTTTGGTTCAGGGGTATCATGGGAATTTCGCGTGTCGGTATTTCACAGGAGGTGGGAGTTTTCGCGCGCGTTGTAATTTTGGAATAGCAAGGCACGGGTTGAGATGGAGGGAGTTGTTGGAGCATAACGAGACAGATATATCTTAAATATTTCGGGGTAACAAGGTGCGGGTTGAAATTTCTGGACAAGCCTAACGTGTACTGTACCAAATCAATTCGCACTTCCGTCAACAAAAAAACAAAAAGAAATCAATTCGCAGCACACAAGAGAGTCTAGTCCCGTGTACTGTACCAAATCAATTCGCACTACAAATGTCATACAAAACTTTGAACTCATGTTATGTTCAATTCAAATATTTCGCTACATGTATAATGCATGCAACCTGCTACTCAAATGAATGTTTTAGTGCATTCCAAACGTATATACTACCACTTCAATATGAACAAAATTTGAATTCGTTTCTCTATTTGAATAGGATCTGCAATAATGATTGTTGTGAAGTCAAACCATTTGAATTCGTTTCTCTATTTTAATAAGATCTACAATCATGATTATTGTCAAGTTAAACCATCATTGTGTATTATCTTCACAGCACACCACATGATTACTCTCGAGTTAGATATGAACTATGTGTACTATATGAACTCGAACTCGATTTTTTGAATCCACTTTATGTTGATTTCAAATCACGGTACATTTCAAGCTCTAGCTAGATCTTCGTAATCTAAACCATGTCTCATATGTATAATGTGTTCATCACATAATGTATGGTGCCCCGCCCCCTACGCCTACAAGTATTTAGACGTGAGTTGCAAACACCACACATTACCACAAATTCAAATAAAATGTGAGATTGTTCGATATATAGTATTGTTTAGATTGTTCGATATTTAGTTGTAAGATGCAAACGCCACACATTATCACAAATTCAAATAAAATGTGAGATTGTTCGATGTATAGTATAGTTTAGATTGTTTGACATTTAGCTGTGAGTTGCAAACGCCATGCATTATCATATGTGCAAAACCATAACACGTGTATCACCGCTACATTCATGCATGCATATGTTTATAACACTATGATCTCCTATTCAAATATATGAATCCACTTTTATATAAAATTATGATCTTTGATAGTCTCTTACACCCACACAATCCTCTAACCATTGTAGCTAGCACTAACTTCCTCTCGTGCATGCACACGCCCTCCTTGCCCTCCCCCTCCCTCAGCATTCTATCTATCACGCACATTCATTTTTTTCTTTGGGTCATTCTCCCACAGTCTCCACAACTCCTTTCCACGCACACCGATCGATAAACCTCTCCAGCGATGTCTGCCTACAAAATACACACGCACCTTCCATCTCCTCCTTTTTGTGTCCATGCCTTGTGTCTCTCATACGGTCCCACACATGTGTAAACTCTCGCCCCTCTTTTTTATCGATCTCACAACCGCACACTCCTCCCCCTATCTAGCTAGTAGCTCGACCTCTCGCACCACCTCCTAGCTCCATTCCCTCTGTCTATCCATCTCGCTAGGCCTTATTTGCCTCTAACAAATGGATGTACACCGACCGATCCCCCACTATACATATAGCTAGCTAGGTCCTTATAACTCGTTTTCCTCACACGTCGATCGATCTACCTCATTAGTTATGTCTCTCCCTTCCTCTGACAAACAACAATTGATCTACCAATCTAGTTAGGTTTGCTTACCAAACACATGGTTCCCCTTCATCATCCATGCATGCGCGCCGATAGATCTATCACGCACAGGAACACACAGAAACACATCCCCACTCTTATTGATAATATTGCAGTTCTACCGTCGGTTTGTCTAGTAGGCCTCTCCCACCATCTTCGAGAAGCAACTCCATCACCCATCCAGCACTCTACCCTCTCCCTCCCTCCCTCTCTCTCCTCTCTCTCTCTCTCTCTCTCTCTGTCCCATCCTATTTCCCGTCCTTCAGTTATGTATGGATGTCGGCCGATCTCCCTCAAGACATAGCTGGGTCTCTCCTTCTCAACACATATTTGAGTCGTTCTACCTCTCTAGTTAGGCCTCTGCCTCCCCCTCCCCCACCCCCACCCCCACACACCGATACATCGAGCGCTCTAGTCATGTCTCCCTGCCACACACAAACTTGCCCTGTGCCCTCTGACGTTCCGGTAGGCCAGTCTCCCTATATCTTTGACATGCACACACACAATTTTGATGGCTCTCTTCATCGATCTTGCACCCACTCACTTGATCCTCTCTTCGACTCTATCTATGACCCCTCCCTCTCTTCTCGTGGATCGCCCGGCCCTCTATATATGATATGGATAGGGCTCCAGTTCACACACATTGGATGCAAAATTTTGTTTGAGATGTCATCGACATATATTCCCACAAATACATTCATGAAATCACACCCCCAAACAAAAAACACTCATGAACGCACACGCCATCTGTCTAGGTATGTATCTCTCTCACACACACACATGTAGGTGGGGGATGTGCACGAAGAGAAGAGGTGCACGCACGGCGCACATACTCCCGTCTCTTTCCCAACCACACCCGCGCGGGTACATGGTGGAGCTCATTTCTGTATGAAAAGGCATCCCACATGGTAATTTGACACGTGTACTGGTTGTCCACTTGATGGAGGGATGATCATCTACCACAAGTGAACAAACAAATTGCGACTTGACGCGTTATGTTAAAAAAGAGGCAAACTGAGGGAGTTCCGGACTAGGGGGTGTCCGGATAGCCGAACTATCATCATCGGCCGGACTCCAAGACTATGAAGATACAAGATTGAAGACTTCGTCCCGTGTCCGGATGGGACTTTCCTTGGCGTGGAAGGCAAGCTTGGCGATACGGATATGTAGATCTCCTACCTTTGTAACCGACTCTGTGTAACCCTAGCCCTCTCCGGTGTCTATATAAACCGGATGGCCTTAGTCCATAGGAGGAGGAACAATCATACCATAGGCTAGCTTCTAGGGTTTAGCTCCTTGATCTCGTGGTAGATCTACTCTTGTAACCCACATCATCAATATTAATCAAGCAGGACGTAGGGTTTTACCTCCATCAAGAGGGCCCGAACCTAGGTAAAAACATCGTGTCCCTCGTCTCCTGTTACCATCCGCCTAGACGCACAGTTCGGGACCCCCTACCCGAGATCCACCAGTTTTGACACCGACATTGGTGCTTTCATTGAGAGTTCCTCTGTGTCGTCATCGATAGGCTCGATGGCTTCTTCGATCATCAACAATGATGCAGTCCAGGGTGAGACCTTCCTCCCCGGACAGATCTTCGTATTCGGCGGCTTCGCACTGCGGGCCAATTCAGTTGGCCAGCTGGAGCAGATCGAAGGCTACACCCCTGGCCGTCAGGTCAGATTTGGAAGTTTGAACTTCACGGCTGACATCTGCGGGGACTTGATCCTCGACGGATTCGAGCCACAGCCGAGCGTGCCGTACTGTCACGATGGGCATGATTTAGCTCTGCAGCCGGACAGTACCTTGGAGGCCGCACTCGAACCCGCTCCGATCTTCGACTCGGAGCCGGCTGCGCAGACCAAGGATGGATGGCTAGACACCACCTCGGGGGCTGCAACCTCTACGGCGATAGAGCCGAACACCGATCTTGTCCCCCATGAAGCTCGTGACTCCGAGGTGCCGGACTCCTTGCCGGACTCCGGACCTCCCGCGCCCCCTCCAGTCGAATCCGATTGGGCGCCAATCATGGAGTTCACCGCGGCGGACATCTTTCAACACTCACCTTGTGGCGACATCTTGAGTTTGCTAAAGTACCTCTCGTTATCAGGAGAGGCCTGGCCGGACTGCGGCCAGGACGGGTGGGATGCGGACGATGAAGAAATTCAGAGCCCACCCACCACCACTTGGTAGCCACTATCGACAATCTAACCGACATGCTAGATTACGACTCTGAGGACATCGACGGTATGGACGACGATGCCGGAGACGACCAAGAACCAGCACCCACCGGGCACTGGAAAGCCACCTCTTCATATGACATATACAAGGTGGATATCCCAAAGGATGGGAACGGCGAAGGAATAGCGGAGGATGACCCCTCCAAGAAACAGCCCAAGCACCAGCGTCAGCGGCGCCGCTCTAAATCCCACCATAGCAAGAATGAGGATTCCGGCACCGGAGACAATAATACACCGGATAGTGCCGAAGACAATCCACTCCAGCAAGATCCAGCACAAGAGGAGGGGGACGCCAGCCCTCATGAGAGAGCGGCCGAAGAAGAGGTAGAGGACTATATGCCTCCCTCCGGAGACGAGGCAAGCCTCGACGACGACGAATTCGTCGTACCTGAGGATCCCGTCGGACAGGAGCGTTTCAAACGCAGGCTTATGGCCACGGCAAACAGCCTCAAGAAAAAGCAGCAGCAGCTTAGAGCTGATCAAGATCTGCTTGCCGACAGATGGACCGAAGTCCTCGCAGCCGAAGAGCATGAACTCGAACGCCCCTCCAAAAGCTACCCCAAACGTAAGCTGCTCCCCCGATTAGAGGTGGAGGCATATGATCCCGCTTCACCAGGAGACAATATGGCTGATCGACCACCCCGTGGTCGCGACAGAGAGGCCTCAAGGCCCTTCACTAGACCCGTACCCCGGCATCGCTCGAAAAGCACAAGGCCACAGGGGAACACTCCGGACCTGCGCAACATATTGGAGGATAAGGCAAGACAATCAAGATCGATCTATGGATCACGTGGGCGCCCCACGATACGTGACGATCACCATCACCCCGGACACAGTAAGTCCGGCCAGGCCAAACACAATAGACAAAGCTCTTTTGAGCTCCGTCGCGATATTGCCCAGTACAGAGGCGCCGCACACCCACTCTGCTTCACAGATGAGGTAATGGATCATCAAATCCCAGAAGGGTTTAAACTCGTCAATATTGAATCCTATGATGGCACAATAGACCCCGCGGTCTAGATCGAGGACTATCTCCTCCACATCCACATGGCCCGCGGAGACGATCTCCACGCCATCAAATATCTCCCACTCAAACTTAAAGGACCAGCCCGGCACTAGCTTAACAGCTTGCCAGCAGAGTCAATCGGGAGTTGGGAGGACCTGGAAGCCGCATTCCTCGATAACTTCCATGGCACGTACGTGCGACCACCAGATGCATATGACCTAAGCCACATAATTCAGCAGCCAGACGAATCGGCCAGACAATTCTGGACACGGTTCTTAACCAAGAAAAACCAAATCGTCGACTGTCCGGATGCCGAGGCCCTCGCGGCCTTCAAGCATAACATCCGCAATGAGTGGCTTGCCCGGCACCTGGGACAGGAAAAGCCGAAATCCATGGCAGCCCTTACATCACTCATGACCCGCTTCTGTGCGGGTGAGGACAGCTGGCTAGCACGCAGCAACAACCTCAACAAAAATTCTGGCAGTCCGGATATCGAGGACCGTAGTGGCAGGTCGCGTCGCTACAAAAACAAACGCCGCATTAACGGTGATAATAGTGAGGATACGGCAGTCAATGCCGGATTCAGAGGCTCTAAACCCGGTCAACGGAAAAAGCCATTCAAAAGAACAACTCAGGGTCCGTCCAATTTGGACCGAATCCTCGACCGCTTGTGCCAGATACATGGCACCCCTAAAAAGCCAGCTAACCACACCAATAGGGACTGTTGGGTGTTCAAGCAGGCAGGCAAGTTAATTGCCGAAAACAGCGACAAGGGGCTACATAGCGACGACGAGGAAGAGACCCGACCGCCGAACAATAGAGGACAGAAGGGTTTCCCCCCATAGGTGCGGACGGTGAACATGGTATATGCCATGCACTTACCCAAAAGGGAGCGGAAGCATGCACTCAGGGATGTATACGCGATGGAGCCAGTTGCCCCGAAGTTCAATCCATGGTCCTCTTGCCCGATCACCTTTGACCGAAGGGACCACCCCACCAGCATTCGCCATGGTGGGTTCGCCGCATTGGTTCTAGACCCAATCGTTGATGGATTTCATCTCACCAGAGTCCTGATGGACGGCGGTAGCAGCCTAAACCTGCTTTATCAGGACACGATGCGCAAAATGGGCATAGACCCCTCAAGGATTAAACCTACCGAGACGACCTTTAAAGGCGTCATACCAGGTGTAGAAGCCAATTGTACAGGCTCAGTTACACTGGAAGTGGTCTTCGGATCCCCGGATAACTTCCGAAGCGAGGAGTTAATCTTTGACATAGTCCCGTTCCGCAGCGGCTATCATGCCTTGCTTGGACGTACCGCGTTCGCAAAGTTCAATGCGGTGCCGCACTACACATACCTCAAGCTCAAGATGCCAGGCCCTAGAGGAGTCATCACGGTCAATGGAAACATTGAACGCTCCCTCCGAACGGGGGAACATACAGCGGCTCTCGCGGCAGAAGTACAAAGCAGCCTTTTAAGGCAATTCTCGAGTCCGGCTGCTAAGCGGCCGGACACAGCTAAGCGTGCCCGGTGTAACCTACAACACGACCACCTGGCGCGTTCCGAGCACGCGTAGCAGTGCGGCTCCAACCCCAGCCCATGTACAACATTAAGACAGACCCTTCGCGTACTCCATTACGCTCTGAAGATACCATGGGCATGGGGCAAGGGGCTCGACCGCGATAAGCCCAGACTGTGGCACAACCGCACCAGGGGCTCTTAAGTGTGTCATTTCTTTTCCTTTTATTTTTTACCCACAGGACTCCGTTCGTCAGAGGCCCTGTCCGGCAGCAGACATGCCGAACCCACGATACAACAGCCAGGGAAGGAGAAAGGCAACAACGAAAATCCAGGTGGTCTCCATTATGAGCATTAAATCTGTTTTATGCATTATTCCGTAGCCTACCCCTGGAGGGGGACATGTTAAACAGTCCCATCCCTTGCTTACCGCACCACTTGTATCGTCCTGCACTCACAATAGTTTTTATTTGAATAAAGCAATGCAGCACATTTTTGCTTCTAATTGCATTTCTTTCTTACACATATGTTTATCCATGACATGTTGCATCCGTACGTTTTGGTACGGCTAAATACACCAGGGGCTTATGTTTCCCACGTTATGGTGTGATAAGTCCGAACACTTTCACAAGTGCGGCACCCCGAACTTATAGCATTATATGCATCGGCTCCGAATCATGTTCTTGGGTCAATAGTTGGGTTTGCCTGGCTCCCATGTTTTGGTACCTTACGTTCCGTTTTATCGGCTAAGGTAGCACTAGGAGAACCACTGCGATTGCACCCCAGTTGAGCTGGGTTAACGCCTCAGTGGAGAAAGCTAAAACTGACCGTCATGATGAGGCGAGAGCTGGTCGCTGTTCGAGAGGTTCTTTGCGAGTCCATAAAGACTTATGCCGCTTCGAGCGAGGAGCCGGATTCTGTTCGGTCAAGGCATGGATAGCGCCCCAAATTCGGCCTTCCGAAAACTAGGGGCTTCGCCGAAATTTAAAATTATAGAATTCTATGGCTAAGTGAGAGTGTTCAAGCATTATAAGTCCGGTTGCCTTGTTCGTTGTGTTGAGCGCCTCCCTAGATGGACCCAAAATGGGAACAAGAGCGCTCGAGTTTATCCCGAACACCCCAACACTCGTGGCATGGGGGCTGAAGCCGACGACTTGCCATCTCTCAGATTTGATAAACAACCGCACAGAAGGTAATATTTTAAATTAACAAGCGTTGCTTAGCACATATGAACCAAGTTTTCAGCGCACAGGATAACAAAATGCGAGTCTACTCAAATATTACATCTTTGGAGCACTCACCCGCAATAGTGCGGGCGCCCTTTAGCACACTCCTATAATACATCTCGGGCGTGCGATGCTCCTTGCCCTCTGGTGGGGGGTCCGTCACAAGCTTCTGGGCATCCATCTTGCCCCAGTGCACCTTTGCACGGGCAAGGGCCCGACGCGCACCCTCGATACAGGCGGAGTGCTTGATAACTTCAACCCACGGGCACGCGTCCACCAACCGCCGCACCAGGCCGAAGTAGCTCCCAGGCATAGCCTCCTTAGGCCACAGCCGAACTATGAGGCCCTTCATGGCCTGTTCGGCCGCCTTGTGGAGCTCGACCAGCTGCTTCAGCTGGTCGCTAAGGGGCACCGGATGTCCGGCCTCAGCATACTGAGACCAGAAGACCTTCTCCGTTGAGCTCCCCTCCTCGGCCCGGTAGAATGCGGCAGCATCGGACACGCTTCGGGGAAGATCTGCGAACGCTCCTGGAGAGCTCCGAATTCGGGTAAGCAACTGGTAATTAACACTCACATGCTTACTTTGCATGAAAAATGCCTTACCCGCTGCTATTTTCTTCACCGCCTCTATCTCCTAGAGGGCCTTGTAGGCTTCGGCCTTAGCGGCTTTGGCACTCTCAAGAGCCGTTGCAAGCTCAGACTCTCGAGTCTTTGAGTCACGCTCCAGTCTCTCGTGTTTCTTCACGAGATCCTGGAGCTCTTGCTGTACCTCTGCCACCCGCGCCTCCTGTTTCTCTCGCTCGGTGCGCTCTGCAGCCGCATTGCGTTCGGCCGCGGCCACCGCCTCCTTCAGGGTCGCCACCTCGTTAGTGGCCCCTGCAATACCCCAGTTATCCTTGTCATTTTTCTTGCAACCAAAATCCTTTTCTGTAAGGTACAATTTTCATAAGGTATTAATCACCTTCTTTTTCCTCGAGCTGCTTCTTGGCATGGCCGAGCTCATTCTCGGACCGCTCAAGGTTTTCCTTCAAAGTTTCGACCTCCACAGTCAGTGCGGCAGAGGTCAGCAGCACAACCTGCAATTCCATATTGACATATTTTCATGACTCCTGCGTTTATCGTTCTAAAGATCCTCAGTCCGGCTTTTCTTTCCGAACACCGAACCGAGCATCAGGGGCTACTGTCTATGTGATACCATTTTACATATATTGAAATTCTTACCTCAAAGCCTGTTAGAAGGCTGCTGCAGGCTTCGGTCAGCCCGCTCTTGGCGAGCTAAACCTTCTGAATCACCGCACTCATAACAGTGCGGTGTTCCTCTTTGATGGAGGCGCCGTTGAGCGCCTCTAGCAAATTATCCGGCACCTTCGGTTGGACGGAGGCAGCCGGCGTCGCAGTCTTTCCCTTCTTCCGAAGGGGTCGCCCGCCGGACTCCGAAGCCACTATGGGTTCCGGGGCTGAGTCCGGTGCAAAGTCCGGGAGGTTGTCCTGCGACACCTCCGGGGCCCTCTCCTCCTGGTGGGTCCCTTCCTGGGATCCCACCTCAGCATCATCCGCATCACGGGGGTTGGAGGCAGTCGGAAGAGAATCCATATCCGATGCCCTTAAGGACCCGCTCGACGAAGTGGGGAGATCATCCTTAGGCGGACTGCAGGATTGTATGCGGCATTAGAAAGACATAATGTGACAGAAAACGAAAACCTTGAAGTTATTTGGGAGTTCGGATACTTACGATCTTGCCAGGGGCTTGGCCCTTGGAGGCCAGTCCTCGTCGTCATCACTGGCGTTGGCGGAACAGTCCGGGGGAAGAGTTTTTCCCCTCTTGGACCCTTCGGCCTCCCTTGTTGGGGAGGCCTTCCTTTTCTTCCCTCCCCTCGCTGGGGGAGAGGCTTTCTTCTTCTCCTCCTCGCCTTGGTGGGAGGAGTCGGCCTCGGATTCATCGTCCGATAGCACCTGAAAACGGGAACTCTTCCGAGTACCCATGGCCTTCTTCTCCGGCACCACGTGGGGTGCCGGAGCCAGTAGCCCCGTTAGGCGGGCGTCAGCTGGGTCCTCTGGCAATGGGGCCGGACAGATAGCCTGTGCGGCCTTCTTCAGCCAGCCCTGTCAAAGGAAAGCGAGTTTAGATCCCGCATAGAGTTAAATTATGAATAACAAGCGTCCCGTAAAGGACAATATCACTTACCTCGTTAGTTGGACGCTGCGAGCTGAATCCACGATCTTCTGTAGCGGATGCGGGAGCCTCGGCGCCCTTGAACAGCACCTTCCAGACCTCTTTGTACGTAGTATCGAAGAGCCCATTCAAAGTCTGGTGCTGCGCCGGATCGAACTCCCACATACTGAAGCCCCGTTGTTGGCACGGGAGAATCTGGCGGATGAGCATGACCTGGACTATGTTGACAAGCTTAAGCTTCTTGTCCACCAGCTTTTGGACGCAGGCTTGGAGTCCGGTCAGCTCCTCCGAATCGCCCCAAATCCGGCCGCTCTCTTTCCAGGAGGTGAGCCGTGTGGGGATGCCGGATCTGAATTCAGGGGCCGCTGCCCATTCGGGATCACGCGGCTCGGTGATGTAGAACTACCCCGATTGCCACCCCTTGATGGTTTCCACAAAGGTGCCCTCCAGCCACGTAACATGGGACATCCTGCCCACCATGGCGCCTCCGCACTCCGCTTGGCTGCCCTTCACAACCTTCGGCTTGACACTGAAGGTCTTGAGCCACAAGCCGAAGTGGGGCTGGAGGCAAAGGAAGGCCTCGCACACGACGATAAACGCCGAGATGTTGAGAATAAAATTCGGGGCCAGATCATGGAAATCTAGGCCGTAATAGAACATGAGCCCTCGGACAAAGGGATGAAGTGGGAAGCCTAGTCTGCGGAGGAAATGGGGAAGGAATACTACCCTCTCATGGGGCCTAGGGGTGGGGATGAGCTCTCCCTCTTCGGGGAGCCGATGCGCGATGTCGCTGGACAAGTATCCGGCGCTGCGTAGCTTCTGGATATGCCCCTCCGTGAGAGAGGAGGCCATCCACTTGCCTCCCGCTCCGGACATATTTGGAGAAGGTTGAGGTGAGATGTGCGGGCTTGGGCGCTAGAACTCGAGTTCGCAGAGATGGATAAGCCAAGGAGGAAGAAGGTGCAGGTAAAAGGGTTGGATCTTTATCCCCTTATATGGGCGGACAGAAACACGCGTCCCCACCGGCCTGGTAAAACTCGCTTATCCCCCAAGCTTCGCGATTGATGGCGCGGTTGGTTTAGCCACGTCCGTATTGATGGGAATCCCGGAATAAGGGGAACACGATCTCTACTTCGACAAGACGTGCCAAGGAAACCGCCTCGCTAAACGCGTTGAGATGGAACAATAAAGACAATTTGAAGGCTTGGTAGTGGTGTGACATTACGCCACAAAATACGTCAGCAGATTGAACTTGTGTAATATTATTCTCTCTAAGGTTGTATGTGGAATTTATTTTGCAGTGCCGGACACTATCCTGGTGTTCACAATCTTCTATAAATTATTCGGAGGAGGAACCTTCCTTGCAATGCCGAAGACAATATGCGCGCCGGACTCGTCATCATTGAAGCCTGGTTCAGGGGCTACTGAGGGAGTTCCGGACTAGGGGGTGTCCGGATAGCCGAACTATCATCATCGGCCGGACTCCAAGACTATGAAGATACAAGATTGAAGACTTCGTCCCGTGTCCGGATGGGACTTTCCTTGGCGTGGAAGGCAAGCTTGGTGATACGGATATGTAGATCTCCTAGCTTTGTAACCGACTCTGTGTAACCCTAGCCCTCTCCGGTGTCTATATAAACCGGATGGCCTTAGTCCATAGGAGGAACAACAATCATACCATAGGCTAGCTTCTAGGGTTTAGCCTCCTTGATCTCATGGTAGATCTACTCTTGTAACCCACATCATCAATATTAATCAAGCAGGACGTAGGGTTTTACCTCCATCAAGAGGGCCCGAACCTGGGTAAAAACATCGTGTCCCTTGTCTCCTGTTACCATCCGCCTAGACGCACAGTTCGGGACCCCCTACCCGAGATCCGCCGGTTTTGACACCGACACAAACCATGTGGGGCCTACCTTAGAGGAAAGCCTCTATACACTGGAGTACTTTTGATGTGTCCCGTCAACTTGCAGAATGAGGAGAAGCTTGCTTAGTACGCCGTCTCCCCCGCCCACGGGCGCGGTGGCTCGCGGGATGAGGTGAAGCTTGCTTACTAGTATGCCTTACGCCCGCTCCCTCGCCCACGCGTGCGGTGGCTCGTAGGACGAGGAGAAAATTTTACTACTCCCTCTGTTTACTCCTCGTCCCTACCTTGGTTAGAGAGATTATCATATTGTTTGGAATATATGTCCTTTAGTAGTCCCTCCATTTACTTATACAAGGCCACTATAAAAAATACATTTTACATATAGACGTATATAGACGTATTTTAGAGTGTAGATTCACTCATTTTGCTCCATATTTAGTCCATATTGAAATGGACGTAATAGTATGCACTCTCCCTTGCCCCTCGACACTCGACCACATGGTGGATGTGCAGCAATTCATTCGGTCTCATATAGCCAGAACGATATATACTTCAGTAGCATTATTGCTCGACTTCCCGAAGAGGCGAAGAGCCAATTGCAAGGTTAATATTTCGGAGATGCCAAGCACAAGGTTTATAGGAGAACGAGTAGTAGGTGCCGCATCATTTATAAATAAAGTTTTTTCTTCTTCAGTGGCATGTATGCAATATAAATAGGTTCATATGGAGAGAAAAGGAAACCGCTCCACTATATACATAGGTAGGACGAGCCTACACGGTTGCTTGCTAGGGTTGCTCTCTTCACACTCTCTAGCACAAAACAACTGTGGCCACATCTCTAACATCCTGGCAGATCACGTCCGCCGGGGGACACTACAAAAAAGACACATCCGTGACATTTTGGGCTGACATTTTGGGTCGAACGAATTTTTTTTCTATCATACATATGACACTTCTATGAAGATAATTGTGAGAAAACCCGGTATCATCATAGATGTGGTGGGCTCCTACTTCTATGACAAAAAATCATGACAAAAAATGGGCTTTTGGTCCTGGGCGGGCCGGAGACGCAGCTGCATGACATTCTTTGGGCCGTCCATGACGGAAAAAAACCGTGGTAGAAGCGAGGGGGAGGAAAATTTCGGGTAGTTCCTGGTTACGGTGGGAGGTCGGGGGCCGAGCGATGCGCGTTTCTCTCATACACGTACGCGCGTGTGTGCGAGGCATTGGCTCTAACTGAACCCGAGCAAGGCATTGGGCTCTAACTGAACCCGAGCGATTGCACTGCAAGCTACGTGTTACTGAAACCGAGCGATCGATCGATGGCTGTTAACTGAACCCGATCGAGCAATTCCTTCGCTACTGCTGCTAACTGAAGCCGATCGATTGGATGAACAGTGAGCGTTGCGGGGGCCGGGGGGGTTGGATGAACAGTGAGCGGTGGCGTTGCCTCTGGATGAACAGGACCCCGTGGCGTGGAGGGCTGGATGAACAGTAGACGGTGGAGGGGTGCCCATGGAGGGGTGGTTGAATAGGACTCCGTGGTGTGGAGGGCTGGATGAACAGTAGATGGTGGAGGTGTGCTCGTGGAGGGGTGGTTGAAAAGGACCCCGTGGTGTGGAGGGCTGGATGAACAGTAGAAGGTGGAGGGGTGCCCGTGGAGGGGTGGTTGAACAGTAGCCGGTGGAGTAGCGCGCGGTGGAGGCTGGATGAACAGGAGCCCATGGAGGCTAGAGGAGGTCGACGGTAGCCCGTGGAGGTTGGAGGAGGTCGACGGTGGAGATGAACAGTATCCCGTGGAGTCCCGTTTTGCGGTACGCCACACCCCTCCTGATGAACAGGACCCCCGTTTCGACCGTAGTGCTCCAACACAAGTCCATTTCGTCCGTTTTGCGGTACGCCACACCCCTCCCAATCAACAGGACCCCCGTTTCGACTATAGGAGGTCCGTTTCCTCCATTTTGCGGTACGCCACACCCCTCCCGATCAACAGGACCCCCGTTTCGACCGTAGGAGGTCCGTTTCCTCCGTTTTGCGGTATGCCAGACCCCTCCCGATCAACAGGACCCCGTTCCGAACGTAGGAGGTCCGTTTCCTCCATTCTGCGGTACGCTAGGCCTCGTTTCCATCGCATGTTCCGTCCAAGCCCTCCCGATGAACACGACCACGCATTCCGTTCTGACCCAGCCAGTTGGCTCCCACGCGTTCCGTTGCCTCCCGATGAACACGACGCATTCCGTTGCCTTCCCATGAACACGACGCATTTTGTTGCCTCCCCATGAACACGACGCATTCCGTTGCCTTCCCATGAACACGACACATTCCATTGCCTCCCCATGAACACGAGCCCTGGCCATACATATGCGTGAGTAGGCGTTCGAGACCCTGCCCGTATGTACGTACGTGGCCATATTTTCTTTCTTGCACCCTGGCCGCTGTACATACGTGTACATGCTACATGCGCGCCTCTACTACGACACATGCGCGCCTCTACATCCACCAGTATATATGTATGTACACGTTCGCGACCAGAATGACAATGCTATGTATGCTTCGACCAGGTGGGTCCCGACTGTCAGGCACTTCCTTGCGTGCGAAGATGTAGCTGGTGGGTCCCAGTAGTCAGGGGGGCGAATCGTTTTTTTTTGCCCGGACGCACTTCCTTGCGTGCGAAGATGTAGCTGGTGGGTCCCAGCAGTCAGGGGGGCGAATCATTTTCTTTTTGCCCGGACGCACTTCCTTGCGTGCGAAGGCGTAGCTGGTGGGTCCCAGCAGTCATGGGGGAACATTTTTTAGCGAAATACGGTGGCCCGTCCGGTGGATCCCTGCTATCAGGTGGAGGAATCATTATTTTCCGCGTAATAAGGAGGCACTTCCTTGCCGCGGCCGTGGACCCAGCTGTCGGCCTCTCCACGTACAGTCCACGTCCGATGGAAGTCGTTCCTTGACCATGTTGATCACGCCACGCCGAGAGGACCAGGGCGGTGGACGACGAGGCCTAGGAAGGGGACGACGCGGAGCCGGTGAAGACGCAGCAGTGGATGCCCACGCGGAGAGGAGTATGAGGGTTCACTCGTTCGGCTGCGGTGTGAGGCTGCCGTCGCCGCAGGGCCTGGCCAGCGGTGGGAATAGTAGGGGGTGGTGAGGCCTCCGTGGCAGGACAGCCGGCCATGGAAGGCAGGAGCAGGCGGCACGACCGGCTACTTTGGGCGACCGGAGCAAGAAGACCAGAGGTTGAAGAAGCACTACGGCCGTTGGATGGACATCGTTCAGTCACTGGATATAGAATCGTTCATATCGACTAAGTTGACAAAGCCCTCCATCCCCGTCAACTTAGTAGGCCCACAAGTCAGCCTCCCACCAAGGTGGGTCCCAGCTAGCAGGGGGAGTATTCATTTTTTTGTGCGTAATAAGGAGACACTTCTGGTGGGTCCGAGCTGACAGCGGGGGGAACGTTTTTTTTTCATGAAATACGGTGGCCCGTCCGGTGGGTCCCAGCAGTCAGGGGGAAATGTTTTTTTCACGAAATAAGGTGGCCCGTCCAGTGGGTGCCTATTGTCAGGTGGAGGAATAATTATTTTGCGTGTAATAAGGAGGCACTTCCTTGCGACGCCATGGACCCAGCTGTCAGCCTCTCCACGTACAATACTCTTCCGATGGAAGTCGGTCGTTGACCATGTTGACCACGCCGCGCCAAGAGCACCAGGGCGGTGGACGATGGCGAGGACTAGGAAGGGGACGACGCGGAGCCGGGGAAGACGCAGTAGTGGAAGCCCGCGCGGAGAGGAGTAAGAGGGTTCACTGCTTCGGCTGCGGTGTGAGGCTCCCATCGCCACAGAATAACATGGGGTGTGGGTGAGTGGAGGGATGGCCTGGCCAACGGTGGGAGTAGTATGGGGGCGGTGAGGCCTTCGCGGCAGCACAGCCGGCCACAGGAGGCAGGAGCAGGCGGCACGACCGGCGCTGCTTTGGGCGGCTGGACTAAGAAGATCAGAGGTTGAAGAAGCACTACGGCCGTTGGATGGACATCGTACGGTCACTAAAGCTAGAATCAGTTATTATTGACTAAGTTGACAAAGCCCTTGGTACACTCCAACTTAGTAGTCCATAGGTCAGCCTCCGAAATGGTGCGCCCCAGATGTCAGGGGGAGGAATCATATTTTGGGCGGGCGAAGCTAAGAATATCCGAGATTGAAGAAGAAGCACGACATCTGTTGGATAGACATCCAACGACCACTGCTGATAGAACCATGTGTTGACTATAATAAGTTGACAAAGCCTTGCATACGCGTCAACTTATTTTTTTAGGGGGCGCGTCACTTAGTAGGCCAACAAGTGTGTGGCAGAGAACTTATAGCCCATTTGCGTTTTGTAAGAATGTACATCCCATTTTTGAATTCTAATGGAATTTACAACAGCCCATTTACAGTTTGTTAAAAGTACAACCCATTTTCTAGCTAGGACAACGATTAATAATTTCAACCAACTGTTAAAGACAGAATTCAATAAAATTTCCCACATTTTGATGGGATCCAAAATATTTTTATCCCGAAATTTCTAGTCAGATTAAATATAAATTTGTATTACGTAAAAATCCAATGAAACATTGCGCGCGCAACAATGAAAATTTAAGATTTTCAAAATCCATAAATAATATTTTGTAAACTAATTTCGTGTTTGGTGCATTTTTTATAGTTACTGCCTAGTTTTAATGATTGCATCCCATTTATTATTTTTTAAATCCCATTTGCCTGTTAAGCCTAATGCATCCCTCCTAGGAAAGATTTGCAGCCCAGCGGGGCGGAGAATAACAAGTTGACCTTGCCTGGGTATTCCTCAAAAAGACGTATAGCTGGGCTAGCCATTTTCATCTTAAAAAAATTAGTATCTGGGCTGGATATCTGGCCTGGTCTAGATAGGCCACAGCCCGCCCAGTTAATACCCTGCTCTCCTCTGAACAACAACGAAATCATCGCCAAGAAAATCTCTGCAGTCGACCGCACCTTATGCAATTCTCTTGTTTATATTGACTACATATGTTGACAATGGTGTGGGACCGTGATGTCAAGAAACCAGGAGAAAAAAAAATATATAGTTGTACATAATAAGGAGGCACTTGCGTACGTACGGCTATGGCCCTAGTGGGTCCCTAGTGTCACCCAGTCAAAATAAAGTCATCTCCTGAATCCTCATGTTCGTTGACGATGTTAACAATGCTCGGCGCCACGGCGAGCGCAACAACTCGAAGGACAATGGAGAGGGCCTCGCGGGCCCTACGGATGGTCTGGTACAGCGCCCGCTGCTCATTCAGGAAGCCAGGATCATCGGACACCTATGAGCACCTTCGAGAAACTGAGACGACATGAAACGGTAAGGCCGCGCTTGGGAGCTCAGGTTTATTTCAAACCTGTATTAACATACACAAGTATAATTTACTCGTCATTGTAAACAACGCGTAAAATATAGGCGTAATGAAACCAAGGGCCCGAGGTCTGTAAGTAAAACCGGTGGGTTACGCATGTAATTTGAGAGACCAGTGTATATTTTACGAGCACTGCTATATGGACGACATTACCAGACGATACATGCACGACGTGCGTATCATGCCATCCATAGGCAAGGTTGAAACAACAGCTAACGGCTGGATTAGAAATTGTCCGAGTGTCGTTCAGTGTTTTTATCGTGTGTGAAGTACTTCCAATATTTTACTAGTCGAAATCGACCAACCAAGCGCCTTTTCCTGAGACCATCTGCTTTAATTTACAAGTGGTTTTGGTTGGAAAACAACGATCCAATCACGGCCTAATATCATGAGTTGGTCGGAAGATCATATGGTTGCACGTCTAACCTACCCGACTTGTCGTATAGGCTATGAATGAAACATCAGACGATGAACTTCTTAAGCACGGAAACAACAGAAGAGGATGATCTTCTTAACAAGCAAATCACTAGCATTAGATCGACATGCAAAACAATACGAAGCATTATTCTTAGGAGGCACGGTGAACAGCTCGTGATGCCGCATGCCACAACATTCCAAGCTCAACTTTGCAATCAAACACAAGGCCTGGCATTACGTAGACAATATTCAGAACAAACTCTTAACACATGAATATCTTAGGAGAGTAACTATTTACTTCTAAACTGAACACAGGAATAGGAAAAACACTCGACACTGCTCACAACAAGGGTGTCCCACTCAAAAATATCAAATGCATGTCTTCTGGCTGACATCAATGAATAAATTTTGACAAGGTTTTCCAATTCCAATATATTAAACTAATGTCTTCTTGCTAACATCAATGATTAAACTTTGACAAGCTTTTCCCATTCAAAATATGTAATGCATATGATCGTGGAGTCTTGTTGTAGCTTCTTAAATTGCCAATGGTCTCTGCAGACTAGTCATGTCACCGGTGTCTAATAATACTATGTGAAGCTTCTCGGTCATTCCTTCTGTAATGTAGCACAAACAGTGACTGCTTCTTTATGCAAAGTGGAACGACCAACTGGACCCAGTAATGCAGCAATTTGCCTTGGACACATTGGCTCCTTTTGTGCAGTTCAACTAAAATCGAAGTCGGAATAAAACCGAGCTTTAATTTTGATATCCCTGTAAGCAACAGTAGGTATAAGGGAAACAATTACTGAGAAATAACGGTTGACTTGTACTCCTAGAAGAAAAGCATCTATTGATCTACTTTATCTTAATGGGAAACAAAGCAGGAGAGTAGCAATTCTCCATCAGTGTGATTCATTCATATTGACTGAGACATTATCTTAACAATGCCTTGTTTCAACATGTATAAAGAACGACAAAGCAGAAAAGTACCATTCCTAAAACAATGCAACTGATTCATTTTAACAGAGACATTATCTTAACAATACCTTGGTTAAACATGTAGAAAGAACTACAAAGCAGGATAGTACCATTCCTAACATGTGTGCAGTTTTGAACTAAGATTCAGTAGTTAATTAATTCTGAGAGTGGCATTGCTTAATTTTACCAGCGACATTAGATTAACGAAAAGCATAAACAGTTCCAGGGGAGAGTGGGCGCAACAACAGTATGTGCTTCCATCTACTTATAAAGGGGGTGATGCAAAGTTTGTTGTAACAAAGCAACAAGCATCATGTCTGGGTTGGTCCCATTTTTGTTCACTACTTAATGGGAAAAGATAGCAATACAATAGCTTGAATTCAACATTTATTTAAAACAGTACCAATACAAGTAGCACAACATCTCAAAGCTCACTGCACAATCATGTGGATGAAGGCCTGTACTGACCTTTCATGAGACGGACAAGATAAAATACGAATCTGCCAACATGAATAGGAGATCCAACCTCGTTTTGTGCAGTTGCACTGAAATCAAGCAAAGTGTTTCGCGTAGTGAAGCAAAAGGTCGCAATAGCAACAAGTTGAATAGATATCCCTGTTTAAAGAGAGGCAAAAAAGGAATCAATTACTGGCTAATAAAGGAGGATGAAACATGCGGCCACAAAAATGGTAATCCCGCCAATCCCTAACAAGTGTTGCAGTTTTGAAATAAGATTCAGTAGTTAATTCTGAGAGTGGCATCAATTACTGGCTTATAAAGGGGTGATGCTAAATTTGTTGTAACAAAGCAACAAGCATCATGTCTGGGTTGGTCCCATTTTTGTTCACTACTTAATGGGAAAAGACAGCAATACAATAGCTTCAATTCAACATTTATTTAAAATAGTACCAAAACAAGTAGCACAACATCTCAAAGCACACTGCACATCATGTGTATGAGACCAAGATTCGAAACAACTCTCCACGAAGACTGGAAACAAATCTCGATCTCCTTTTGTGCAGTTCCACCAAAATTAAGCAAAGTCACCGGGTGTGACATTCAAGTTGAACTGCACAAAACACTCTTAAAACATAAGTGTTTAGAGCAGCAAAGCAAAATGTCGCAATAGCAACAAGTTGAATCGATACCCCTGTTTTAATAGAGGCAAAAAGGAAACAATTACTTGCCGATAAAGGAGGATGAAACAAACGGTGACAGAAAGAAGCATCTAACTCATCTTGGATGGAAAACAAAGTAGGATAGTAGCATTTCTAAAACAGTTGCATTGATTCATATTAACAGAGACATTCTCTTGAAACAACATTCGCTAAAAAATGTAATTTACTTTTAACAGTGGCATTGCTTCAATTTTCCGGCGGCTTTCTTAGATTAACAACAGCAAAATAGATGTATGGGACATGCCAGCACCATGTGCGTCCACACGTATAAATGGGTGATGTAGAGTATGTAGCCAAGCAGCATATATGTGTTGGTCCCATATTTGTTCTCTTTGAACCTTTTTCCTATGTGAGGGTAGCAAATCTAGTCCTGCACAAACTACCCGACCCCCCATACATCTATTTTGCTGTTGTTAATCTAAGAAAGCCGCCGGAAAATTGAAGCAAAGAGATCGGTTCCTTACATATGTGTGTACTGGGTTACCCCCTTTTTCCCTTTTCGACCTACAAAGCGGCTGGATAGCCAGTCTATACTACTTTCTGCCCCTCCTTTCCTCATTGAACCACGCCCTAGATTCTTGCTCCAGCCCACCGCACCCGTCTTTCCTCTTTGAACCAAGACCTATATTCGACTATAGATCGAGAAAGATCCACATGCAGCTAGAGCAACGACGGTTTCAAAGAAACTTATACCTTAGGGTCGTCGGGATGTGGCAAGGCGTGCGGCGGGAGGCCGGATCTGCCCACACTATGTACGGCAGCGAGGAAGAAGGGGTCGATGGACCTCCCGCATAGGCGCTGGGTGAAAGAGAACAGCGCAACCGGCAGTGGATTGCCTCCCTCGCCGAAGGCGATAGAGTGAACGCTGCACCTCCTCCCCTTCCCGGTGCAACAGGATACGGACGCCTGCTTCACCAGCTGTGAGGGGGGAGAGAGAGACAAGAGGCCAACGCAGTCTTGTTTAGGTCTGGTGAAGAGAGGGTGAGAGACTGTGAATATAGCAAACCCTAGCAAATGAACGCTGAGCCTCCAGCGTGTAACATATATGTAGTGCAGCGAGCATGTGGAGAGTGCAAACCCTAGCGAGCAAGCGCCGAGGCTCCCGCTTATATATATACTACTATAGTACGGACTGAGCTCTTCCTGGTCGCACTTCTTGTCCTTCACGTGTGGTACACTACCCTCCCTTAAGTGAACAACCACACATGCACCAAATTATTGGAAACGTGTGAGTGTGTGTACAAATAAAGAATTTTAATTTCAATTATCAAAAAGGTTTGAGAGTATTACAAAGTTTGACTTCAGTCAAATCTAATATGCGGAGTAAATAAAAATGGAGGGCTACTCCATCCATCCGGGTTTTTAGTCCACACCATTTTTTAAATCAAAGTTAATAGCTAGACAAATAAAATTACAGGGGAGCTGGAGACAAAGTTGAGAGAAGGCTTAGAAATCAATACAAAACTTATGCTCTTAGTACCAACGTCGATCCTTCTTTGTGCGTAACAAGCAAAGAGAACTGATGGAAGACAGCTTGTTTTTCATTGAAAATCGATCTGCTTCACCAGCCGACGCAACCATGAGCCGCAACCATGAGCATCGATAGGTCATCGTGGTGATGCATCATCCATTTGGCATCAAGTTTGGGTGAGGCACCTATGAAGTTCGACAAATCCTCATTGTGGTCTGTTTCTTCTCAGTAATCAAGCTCGAGGAAGGAAGAACCACGTGGCAGAGGACAGTGAGGCGGAACAACAATGGCCATCCAATTTTGTGCAGTTCCACTAAAATTGAGGAAGACATGCCCGGGTATGGAGACACGCATCGCTGTTTCCAAAAAGATAAAAAAAGGGTTAGCAACGACATCTCAATTGTCAATAAGAATTAAGGAAAAGTACACCAACAAACAGAAGCATCATAATTATCTTGATGGGAATTAAACCAGGATACCCGAGAAAAAAAGCATTTCTTCATTTAACCAATGATAGTACTACTCTACCACCATATGGACAATGACCGCACAACCACCATGTACTTTTTTTTGAAACAACATGTATACCTCCACCGAGGCATAAATCAGGACAACTTTTCGAGTGGCATTTCCTCTATAATAGTACTTGTGGGTGACGTTGGACCAGCCGACGAACCCTAGCTACTATGCATGGGGAGCTGGGGAGTAGTCGCATAGAAGAAAACTCGCATGCAGCGACCTGGGGAGCTGGACCAGTACAAGAAGTTATACCTCAGGTGGGCGAGATGTCGTTTAGGAGGGCAGGCGGGATCTGCCCACACGACGGCAGCGAACAAGGGAGCGGAGGATCTTCGTCCGCACCAGCGCCGGCTCCGAGAGGACGGTGTGCACCGGCTTCCTCCGTCGCCGACAGCGACAACATCAACACTGCACCTCCTCACCTCCCGCAGCGGATGGGATTCGGCCGGATCTGTGATCACCGGTGAGGAGAGAGATAGAGTGGACACTGTCATCTTGTTTTGATATGGAGAGGGTGAGAGAGCGAAACACGAGAAACTCTATCAAACAAGAGGCTATAATGGAGTAAAAAATCTCTCCATAGTAGTGGTTTTAAATAGAATACGCGCGTTCCCGAAAAAAAGAAACGAAAACTGGCGGACAATTTTTTAAGGGTCTGTCTAGGACACATCTAGATGTGACATAGTTATGTCACATCTAAGTTGATGTCCACTCTATTGGTGGTTTATTTTTTTTCCTATTTTTTTGTTTCTTGTTGCTACATTATATACTTGTGGGAGCTTAGATGTGATATCCTTAAATAACATCTAGATGTGAATTAGACAAACTAATTTTCTAACGTACCAAGAAAGAAAGCTCGATCAAAAACACACCCCCGCTTCCAGGTCGCGAGAGTCGTCGCGCACACACACATAGAGATAGACATGCATATCCGTGTTTACATAAAATTCCATTTCCATCTCCATCTCCAATCATATTTGTCCAACTGGCACATTATTTACGTTGTTAATTATATACGCAGCAATATTAACGTACAACATCTCTTGTTTGCGCACGTCCGGACCGCTGCCATGGCCGGTCCTGACCAACCCGAACCCTCTTCATCACCCGCGCGTGCTTCCCGCCCGAAATGCTCAGTGCCGCATTCATGCCCGGCCAGAGCGGACGCGACCTCTCACTGGCGCCGGCATTGAAGCTGCGCGCCGGCCGAGAGAGCATCGCCCGCGCCACTTCCGGGTGCACGCGGCTGCTCTGCGTTCAAAGGTTGCAATAGCCGGCTACAACATGCATGTAAAAAGTTCTTGGGAGTCTGTGCTACAGCTAGATGTCCTCCCCCAACTCGTCAATCTCTTGTAGTAGTGCTAGTACTCCACGGCACGGTCCATCGACAAGCAGGCAGGAAAGTTATCGTATACTACTTGGTTTGTGGTGAGTGGCATGCCGAGCGACCGTGTGGGGTCGAGACATGGAGGAGGGTGAGACAGGAACACGACAGACGTGATTTAAACATTGGTTTTGCTCGATGGCGCGATCCAACGAAACAAAACGTTGGTTTCTCTCCGTTTCCATTTTTTCTCCAGAAAAACGGAAACTTTCCACTCCATTTTCATTCCTATTCCAAGGTTTCCCCATTACAACATTCCATCAAACACAAAGGAAAACTAACACGCATGCTGATGCATCTCAATGATTCACAGATCATAGCCAATATTTACTTCACAACTAAAGAAAAAAGTTGTGAGAGCGTGTACGAAAGAAAAACTATTGATGGGGTCACTATGACTTAAACCCTAAACCCTAAACATGATTTACTCCCCCTAGAAACAAATATAAGAGCATTTAGAAAACTATTTTAGTGATGTAAACGCTCGTACATTTCTTTACGGAGGGAGTAATTTCCTGGCCAGGTAGAACCCTCGGATCATACGATGCTTTTGTGCAGTTCCACTAAAATCGACCTGAGCATCCCTGATGGCAAATATATTGAAGAAGTGTGATTTGAATAATAGTACTGGCACTAGTTCATGAGACATAAACTCATCACAAGCAGAAGCGGGTAGAAGTAGAGAAAGATCGTCATGGAGATGGAGCTACGGCAATGGAGCAAGCCTGCTCCAAAAGGAAGATGGACTATACCTGGGACGTTGGGCTGTAGCTAGAAGGGCGGTTGGGACGCGACATCGGCCCATACCGCGGTGACCCCCGATTGGGACACACCGACTGTGGGTTTTCTCCCTCGCCGATGTTGACCGTGTCTACGCAGAACATTGTTCCCTTCCCCCAGCTGCGGTATCAGGCCCGTCGTTCTATGCTTGTGAAGAGAGCAACCTAAGCAAGCAGGCTTGTAGCTTAGGCTCCTGCTAGTGTATATATAGTGGTTTTCTTTTTCTCTCCATATAACCATTTTATATTGCGTACGTGTCATTCAAGAGTGAAATGATGGTTTCTTCTTCCGACTAACTTACTGTGTGATTTGACTGCTCGTTAGTGGCCCCTACACGTACTCCCCCTACGTGTATGCAACAGTCACACGTACACATCGACGCAAAAACACGCGCGACGCCCTAATGCATGCATGTCCGAGCACACGACGGAACACACACGGTCACGCTCAAGTGCTCAACCTACACGTGCATGCACACACATACTCAGTCAGGGTGAGCTAGTGACTGTATAAACACTGGAAAATATATATATTGAGCGCAATGAGCGTATTATGAAGTCCAACGACCAGTGTCTTGGCTGATCGTCCTTAGAATGCTTATATATGAATAAAGCTCTCTCATTTACCCGAAAAAAGATTAAGCCATATTAACCGGAAAGGAGGGAGTATGGACTAGCACTACTTTTTGGTGTGTCCTGTCAACTCGCAGAACGAGGAGAAGCTTGTAGGACAAGGTGAAGCTCGCTTACGCCTTTTGACTAATGCAACCTACCCTCGGTGGAAATGCATCAGTCCATTCGGTGTCAGATTGTCAGAGGCATACACTATAGTACCCAACATGCGGAGTACCATCATTGTTCGACTTCACGAAGAGGCGAAGAGCCAAGCGCAGTAGTACGAGTAGTACTAGTAGAACCGCATGGTGGAGCGTCTATACTCTTATTTTTTTATCTCTGATAAAGTACACGTTTATTCCGGAGAAGGGCGGAAAACGGCAGCCCAACATGTAATGAATGATATCGATCAACCAAGCATGCTCGAATATATCTTGGCCTCCGTGCGAGCCCGTCTGTGTGTTCTCGCTCCTCGTCTCTCTCAAGGAAAGGCGGGTTGGCTCTTTGCCGTCAATTGAGATCGGTTTGCTCACACTAATGTCCCACATGTCAGTGATATGCCAAGAGGAGGTGCGTTGACCGACTGGCCATACGCGTACTTGGTTTTGCACCTTCATACTACTACTCCCTCCGTCACAGTTTACCGGGCGCGCTTCATTATGATCCATTTCTCTCAATGCATTTCCACCACCAGAGAGACTCTAGATGTGTTTGGTTTAATGCTCAATTAATTAGGGCGTGGTAACCACAATCAAGTCCACATTTTTCTCTCCATGTACTCTGTACTACTATGGAGTGGAGTAAGGCCTTTCCTAGTGCTCCACCGTGGACAGGTGCTAAGCATGCCACATAAGCAAAAAAATGACATGGCACAACATTTAATGAGGGTAGAGAGTACTTTGGTGACCCAAGGAAGAACCAATGCCAAGCGCGAGAACCTAGGCAAACAACTTAAATGAAACAATTTAGCCAATGCAGGAAAGACTTTAGGTGCTATCTCATTAAATAAAGTGTGCTTAGCAACAACAAGTTAAGCACCTATGCGTTGGTGAGTTGAGTTGCTAAGGCATTTAATGTACTTAGCATCTCATCTAAGCACCTTTGCATTGGAAGAGGTCTAAGTGCATGCATGTGTGTACCCAGGGTGGAAGCACTGCATGCATGTGTGTACGCATTATTCCCTCTAGTAATAGACGCCGTGCTATAACTACCAATGCTATTTTTCAGGCCGATCGCTAGTCGCCTTGGTCCCACAGATTTTTTTCTTTTTTCTGAAGCATGTTGTATAAACAGTGACGGATGGAGTAGTATGAGAGGATTCAAAGAAGAGCGTATTGATGGTTGCTTCTTCAGAGCAACTTACAGTGGGAAAGGTGAGGCTTATGATTTGACTGCTCATTACTCACTATTAATGCGGCGCAACGACCGGGCTGAGTCTCCCATGCGGTTGTGCACTACCCGCTCAGTTCTTAAATATACTCCGGAGCATTTGTCTTTCTAGAGATTTCAACGAGTGACTACTCAAATATTTGTCTTTTTAGAGATTTCAAATGGACTCGCACATACGGATGTATATAGACATATTTAGAGTGTAGATTCATTCATTTTGCTCCGTATGTAGTCACTTGTTGAAATCTCTAGAAAGACGAATATAATATTTAGGAACGGAGGGAGTACACATACGAAGCAAAATGAGTGAATCTACACTCTAAAATATGCCCATTTGAAATTTGTAAAAAGACAAATATTTAGGAACGAAGGAGTATAATTTTGTGAATGGCACATGGACCCGGATGATGAAGAGGCTTCTGGCAATGCTATCAAGCTTCCATCATTTGTTTACATAATTGATGTACTATAAAAATAATTTTCCAACGACATGAAACTGTACAATGGTGTGAGCTTTCAGCTTTTGTTTCGCGTGTCTTGCCATCGATGCTCTTTCAGAAACAATAAAAAACTAACTTCCTTGCTAATGCATGTCAATTATTAGCAGATTAGAGCTAAAGACAGAGTTGTGAGGTGTTAAATTAAAATCGATCCATGCTTTCATTGGCAGCAACGTCCCCCCAGCTCTGTCTAAATCAACAAGGCATGTTGGGAAAAAAGTAGCTGTCTGGAGCATGCAACATTCTGATCATTTTGTGCAGTTCCACTAAAATAGAGCTGAGTGTCCCATTTCCAAGGATATTAAGTGTGATTACGATAATAGAGGACTGCTGATGAAACAATAAACACATAAATAGAAGCAGTCACCTTTGCAGTCTCTCTTAAGACTAACTGGTTGGAGAAGATTAGGCTCGGAGTTGGATGAGGAGGATAGAGCAAAACCAATCTCCCTTTGTGAAGTCGCACTGAAATGTAGAGACGTTGCCTGTGTGACATTTTAGTACAACTGCACAAAACACTCTTAAGAAAAAAGTGATTTGTGCAGTTCACCAAAAGGTTGCAATAGCAACAAGGTGAAATGGATAGCCCTGTTTGCAAAAAAGAGGTAGAAAGGAAACAATTACTGGCCAATAACAGTTGATGACACATGCGATGACAAAAAAGAAGCATATTCCTTGTCCTAAGGGAAGATAACAACACGGTTGTGTTTGTCTAAAACGGTGCGAGGACGAGAATGCAATATGGAAAGTACGCCGGACAAGCTATGTTTTGGGCAAAGAACTATGGAAGATCCACATGCAGCGACGTGGGAAGACGGGCAGTGGAACAAGGCCGGAGGGGATACCTGGAGGTCGTCGGGATGTAACTAGGTGAGCGGTGGCGGGTGGAATCTACGAGCAGGTGGCATAGGCCCTGCCACGCCGGAGCTTGGTCAGAGAGAACGACGTGTACCGCAGATCGGGACATGCTGCCTTGGTGCCGTCGAACGGAGAAATGATGCACTTCCTCCCTTTCCCCCGGCGGACGGGATGCACCCGGATCAGTGACCAACGATGAGAGAGAGAGAGAGAGGCCACCGCACTCCCTTTCCCCCGGTGGACGGGATGTGGCCAGATCAGTGACCAACAGTGAGAGAGAGAGGCCACCGCACTCTCTTTCCCCCGGCGGACGGGATGCGGCCGGATCAGTGACCAATGGTGAGAGAGAGAGAGGCCACCGCAGCCTTGTGTGAGATACTCTGAAGTGCGACAAACCAGGCAGGCAGGCTCCATTGTATATAGTGAGTGGACTACCTTTTTCTCCATAAAAATCGTTTTATATTCTATGTGCATGCCATTGAGCGATATAACTTTATTTAAAAATAACGTGGCAACGCGTCAAGTCGAACTTTGTTTCGTGCACGCGTGGTACACGACCTCCCTAGGTAAACAACCGCTACAGGCGTTCAAATTAGTACATGGGCTGCCATTTCTTAAAGAAATGAGCTCCACCGTGTACCCACGCGGGTGTGGCTGGGCACGAAGCGTGAGTACGTGCACGGTGCACCTATTCTCTTTTTTATTGAGATTAGGTGCACCTATTCTCTTCTTGTATACGTACACCACCTACGTGGGGTTGTGTGAGAGAGATACAAACCTAGAGAGATATAGTGTGTGGGTTCTTGAGAGTTTTTTGGGGGGGGGGGCAATCAAAAAATGTAACATATGCAATGTGTGTGAAATAGAGTCCTGGATATAACATATATATAGAGGGGGCGATCCACGAGAAGAGAGTGGAGGTATCATCGGCTTGAGGTGTCCATAGAATCGAAGAGAGGGATGATGTGTGTGTGTGTGCGTGCGTGATCGATAAACAGTGCCATTGAATTTGTGTGTGCCCACGTCAAAGATATAGAGTGGCTGGCCTACTGGAACATGAGAGGGGACATGTGCAGTTTGTATCTATGGCATGGATACGTACCTGCAACGCTCGACTATCGGTGTGTGGTGGGGGAAGAGGGAGGCCCAATTAACTATAGAGGTACAATGGCTGGTATATGTGTGGAGGAGGAGAGAGGCCTACCTCATGTATTAAGGAGATCGATCTGCCTCATGTATTAAGGGAGATCGATCGGCATCCATGCATATGTGCTGGAGAGGAATAAAGTTGGGAGAGAGACAGAGCTAGAGTGTTGGAGGGGGTGGTAGTGGAGTTGCTTCTAACAAATGGTGGGATATGCTTGCTAGACAAACGAAGGGCACGCCCGCAATATCAATAAGAGAGGAGATGGCTACTTGTTGTCTGTGCACGTGCATGTGAGAGACGGGTCAGGAGGCATGCACGAATGATGAGGGGGGACGATGTGGCTGTGGTAAGTAGACGTAACTACTCCCTCCGTCTAGGTGAGTAAGTCATCTTAGGTTGTGCACCGTGACCAAGGAGGAGGGGAAAACGAGAGAACATAATATTTACTGATTAATAGCATTGCATGCAATGCACTAGCCACTGCATGTCGTGTTTGGTAGTGTCAAGTCATTAAAAACATGCACACCCCACATCTCTTATTGGTTGATATGTCAAGAAACAAGAAACGAGGTAGAATTTAATGCACCGCGCCTAAGTGTTTTGGGATTATTTCATTTTCGTAAGATGACTTACACACCTAGATGGAGGGAGTACATAGGAAGATCAATCGCCCTTTGTTAGAGAAAGGAGAGACATAACTTGTGAGGTACGTCAATCGATGGGGGGGTAGTTAAACTCGATCTAGGTATATGTTGGGAGATCGATCGGTATACATGCATGTGTGTGTTAGAAGCAAATGAGGCATGAGAAGAAGGATAGAGAGAGAGAGGGATGCATGTAGGAAGTGGTACGAGAGGCATACTATATCGAGGGGGGAGGAGTGTGCGAGTACGAGAATGATGAAAAGAGTGGTGGAAGTGAGGCATGGCCAGTGACAAGAGAAGAGGGGAAGCTTGTGTTTGTGCTAGGCACAGCTGGCTAGAGAGGCATATCGATCGACGTGTGCCGTAAAGAAGGAGTTGGGGGGCCTACACAAACCATGGGTGAACGACCTAAAGTGAAAAGACAAATTTGCACGATGGAGCTAGAGAATGCTGAGGGAGGGTGAGAGGGATGCGGGCGTGTGCATGCACAAGAGAAAGTTAGCGCTAGCTACAAAGATAAGAGGGTTGTGTGGGTGTAAAAGACGAATAGAGATCATATATACTTCATTATAAAAAGCAAATTCGGATATTTGAAGAATTTATCATAGTGTTTTAAACCAACGCATGTGTGAATATATATAACAGTGATACACATGGTGTGGTTATGAACATGTTATACTACATTTAATATATTTTATCTCTACTCTTATAAAAAACGGAGTTGTTGATGATGGTGTGCCTGCCATCCTGCATTATAGGCCGTCTGATTTATATCTGGCGGATAGAAAGGAAACTATGATGGTTGACGTTGGCAACAATCATGATTGTAGATTCTTATTGAAATAGAGAAATGAATTCAAATTTAGTTCGAATTGCAACGGTAGTATAGACATTTGGAATGCACTAAAATGTTGGTATGAGTAGGTTACATGCATTATACAGCAAGCGAAAAAATTTAATCGGACATAACATGGATTCATACTCCCTCCTTCCATCTATATAGGGCGTAATGAGATTTTTAAGACCGCGTTTGACTATTGACAAGATTAATAGTACATGACATGCACAATGTGAAAATTATATCATTGAAAGAACCTTTCACAGACGAATTTAACAGTGTGCTTTGTGTAAGTTGCACGTCATATAACATTGCTCTAATATTTGGTCAAAGTTAGCATCGAAAAACGCTTTAGGCCCTATATAGATGGAAGGAGGGAGTAGCTTTGCCTAGCATTTGTATAGTAAAACGGGGCAAGACTCTCTTTGTGTGGTGTGAATAGTTTTATTTTTTCGTTTTCTTATTGGTTGAGGGAAGTGCGAATTGATTTGGTACGTACAAGTACAATATTATTACACGTTAGGCTTGTCCCTAAAATTCAACCCCCGTCTTGTTATATCCCGAAAATTCAGATATCGTGCTCTCAAAACTGGTGCCTTCACAACCCGCGCCTTGCTATCCCGAAATTACAACGCGCGCGAAAACTCCCTCCAGCTGCCAAATCCCGACACACGAAATCCCCCTTCTAAACCTGAGCTGAAAGGGCCGGTAGTTCAAATCGGTGGGGGGTACTTTTGTAACACACCCTACATTTTGGACAAGCGCGTCCCTAAGTCATGATTCACCCCCTCCCATCGCCCCCTTTTCGCCATTCGAAATCCAAGGCCGCCATAACCTCTCCGCTCCAGCCGCGAAACCCCACCCTCCTCCGTCTGCCACGTCACTGCTACCCAGCCGGAGCCTCTTCCCCGACAATGTCGTCCACCGCAACAGCTTTACGTCCCTCATCCACCTCCCCAGATGAGGATCCGTCATCCATCTCGTCGTCCCGCCAGTTCAGCCGCCCCGTCCTCCACCTCCAAGGAGCTGCTCTGATGATCGCCTCGTCTATCGCGGCTGCTCCATCCCCACAGCGTCGCCTTAACCTGTTCCACTGGAACCGCAGTATCCTTATCGACTCCTCGGACAAAGCCGAGGCCTACTCGGCGCCACCAAAGAGGTTGTACACTCATCGCATCGCACCTTCTCCTTAACTCGACCTCCCGGCGCCGGCGGTGCTCCATCCCGCACCCCCATGGAGCGGCTACCTTGAAGCCGGCGCCGCGGGCGACATCTCCATGGCGGCTCTCCCCCAATGTGAGGCCCCTTCGGCAGTGGCGTCCATACCAGGCGGATCTGCTGCTGCTGCTCTGGCTCTTGCTGCTACTGCTGCTCCGGCTCTCGCTCGATCGCTCACTCGCCCAGCTACTACTGCTGCTCTCCCCCTCGCTCGTGCCGCTGCTCTGCTCCGATTAAGCCACAATTCAGTCGACTGAATCGACTTTTGGGTCAGTCGATTTTCAGGGGTTGGGGAGGGGACTCGCCAGAGTTAAGGAAGAACCACCCGTAGCGGGGCGGGGGCTCGCCGGAGAGGTACCCCAATATCTATCTTAGGGTTCAGGGTGGGGGCGGGGGGCCTAGAGGGCTGGTCGAGGCGGCGGTGGCGAGTTGTTTCGGGGCAGCGAGGCGGTGCTGGGGCCGGCGGTTCGGCCGGTGGTGGCTGGTGGCTCAGGGGGGTGCAGGTTGAAGATGAACTGCAGGCCCTCCCTAAACTACATGTCAAGTGCCTCTCTGCTACCATTGCGTTCAGTTTCGACAGTAGCATTCAGATTCCACAGTAAATTTCAGTTTCGACAGTTAAGTTCAGAGTCAACAGTTTTTACCTCATCTGTTGTAGTTAGGTGGTTTTTGGTGATGTTAATTTTACATCCATTTTGCATCATCTACTAGAGATGCTATTAGAATCCCACTTGAGATTGATGATGTCTGTCTTGTGCTGCTTAAGCCTTGACGTCTTACGGCTCACCGGAGCTGCTCCAACGACAGAACGATCCATCACAACAAAGCAGTGCCCTGGACACCGTCTACAGAGTCCTCAGATCTTCCTCCACACCTCCGACAACCACCTCTGCCTCAACTGCTTCAGCGACCAACCCAATGATGCTGAGGTCGACACGGCTACGGCAAAGATTTTGTACACTTGTTGCATCACTTATTACTATACATTCACGTCGATCCATTAGGGCTATTTTGGTTCAACGGAAAAACGTCGATGCACTGGTTGTTACCATCACTCTAAATTTCTGCATGCTCTTCGTACATAATCTCACCATATTTTTTTCGTATGCATGTCAGATATTGTACACAGTCATGCTGAACATGTAGAGAAAAATAGAAGAGTTTTGCGCGGCTACAATGTCATGCAGACATTGCTCCATGGTGGGTTCAATGGCAAACCCTCCCCACCCCTCTCCAGATTGTAATCCAGAGGAAGATATCTGTTTTGAGGCGGATTTAGACACCGCTGACCACTCCTATTTACCCCCCAAGGTCTTTGCTCTACCTTGGCATGATGAGTTAGTCATATCATGCATATTTTGCCTTCTAGTGCCTACTTTTGACATCATATATGTCATTTGCTTAGTTTAGACATGTTCTGTAATGCCACTTGTTTAGTTTCTATATCATATATGGGAATTATGCAGTCTCATTTCTTTTAGCCAGTCATAATATATGTGAAATGTGCAATGCCATCTTGTTTAACCAGGCATCATATATTTGAATGATATCTTGCCCACCCTTTTCTTCATTACATTTCCATTTGTCGACAATGTTTGTACATTAAACTACTCTTCCTATGAATCAGCCATTTGGGTGGGAGATGGAAAAATCTGGAGTGAAAACAAGGCCTTCAGAGCAGACAGTGCTACCTATCGAAGCAGATCTCTTGTTGGGTCCCGATAACTCCTCCGAGATGGATTCAGAGACAGATGACCAGTCCTATTCCCCCACTGAGGTGTATGCTCTAACTTGGCACGGTTATACTGCTCATATCATGCATACGGTGTCTTGCATTGCATAGTTTAGACATCATATACACAATATTCAACACCATGTTCTTAGTTCAGACATCATATCGAATGCCCTCTGTTTAGCATATAAATCACATATGTGAATTAAATGATGCGATCTTGATTACTTAGATAACATGTAGGTGAATTATGTCATGCGATCCTATTTAGTTATTCATCATATCTTTGAATTATGTTATGCTATGCTATCCAGTTTAGATAGACATCATATATGTGAAATTATGTCATGCTATCTGTTTTAGTTAAACAATATACATGTCAATTATTTCATGCCCTCTTTTTTCCACACTATCTATTGCATCTGTCTCTCATACAATGTATGTACATTCAACTATGTTTCCTGTTTATCAGCCATTTGAATTGGAGCATGTGATGCCAGTATCTAGCAGACTAAAAACACGGTCTTCAAATAAAACAGTGCTACCTCTTGGTGGAGATAGCACCCCGGTTGTACATGCACAAGAACCATCCCTACCACACATAACCCAAACTCTCGCAGATTGTACCCCTACTGCGATGGATAGAGAACCAGCTTCACCCAATCTAACCCCAACCCCAGCCGATAGTAACCCAGTTCCTGTTGACACAACACCATCTCCACCACAGAGCTCCCAAACAAGAGCAGCTAGTAAGGCAGCTCTAGTGCCCAAAGGGCCAGTACTATCATGGCGAACCCCAACTCCACCAGTTAGTACGCCTATTCCTGTGGAGGAAGCACAACCAGCTAGTCTTAGTTTAGCATCTATCGCATTTGATGTTGTTAAATCATATGTGCGTATCTTCCCATCTTGGAAATATTATACTGAAGATGAAGGAAAATGCCAGTTGCAGGTGTTTGTCTAGGAGTTATGTGTAAGTAATGTTATTCATGGCAATTACTTTACTTCGTCCCATACATCCTACCTCCATGATGGTTATAATACAACAAATTTTCCCATTTTTCTCTATAGAGAAGGACCGATTTGGAAACTCGGGATGAGGTAACCTGTGCTAATACCTCTGCTATCTTCAAGAATGCTTGGTGGCAGTATCGAAATTACCTGAAGAAAACGTACTTCACCGGCAAAGAAACTCATCAAATTCCCTTACGTTCTCCTGAGACACATTTACTGGACGATGACTGGGAACGCCTTGTTCTGTACTGGTCCCGAACCAAGAATGTGGTAAGGTCTATGAGCTCATTTTCTATTTTTAAGTATTATATTCTTGCGTCTTACTGTACTCTGTTCATGTAGAACAAGTGCCTAAACCTGAAGAACAACTGTTCTAATTTAAGATTCCATTGCTATCATAGTTCAAAAAAGCACTAGGCGATAATTGTGCGTTTTGCTACCGCCTTGCGCTTTACTGACCAAAGCGCATGCTTATGCGCAGTTATGCACAGATTATGCGTAGTTATGCACAATGCATTTTGCCAACGCCTAGAGCCTAGGCGTGCTTAAGCGCTCGCTTAGGCACGCCTTTTTTTAACTATGATTGCTTTGCTCTTGTATCACTATATTTACTCATACAAACTTATTTTTAAATTGAAGGATCCAATCGAAACTCCAATGGCACAGCAGGTATGTTCATGCATGTTTCTTTAATAGGTTTGCTCTTATCAATAGCTCTGTTGATTTCAATTTCAATTGTGTATACAGTTGACTTCATATCATGCACATTACTAGCATCACAACAGAGCCAATAGTGTTGTTGTAAATGTAGACCCGTGGTACCCATCTGAAATCTTGTTGTGTCGTGTAGTTTCCCACGCTTTGTATTCTTTCACTGCTGCTTTGTCTTGAACTGATATGATTTGAACCGTGTCTCTATTTTGATTTGGCAAGATAATGCAGTGACCATAGGACATAGATATATGTTTGTTTGATGCTTTTATTATGTACTAGTACTTCACAATGGAAGACTTAGTAGTTTAATCCTGTCCACCTTACTACTGAACTGGTTCACCGAAATGAGTTTCATATGCTAGTACATGCTAAACTTGTTATGTGTCTGCTTGTTTCTTCTTTTAGAATGCTGAAAGGATATTGGGGAAGAGTGCCTTATTAAGCAATGGTAAAGGAAGTAATGCAAATAAGGTTCAAGATAGTGACACATCCTTGTTAGTCTCCAACAAAGCTGATAAAACAGCTAAGGAAGACAATCTTGAAGACAGCAAGACAACCCCAAAGTCCTGTCTTGGTTTAGTGTTCGAGTTACTGGCCACTACCGCTTGCACAAGCTATTCAAACTCACCGTTTGAATCAGTTTGGTTTCTTGAGTCTCAACTACAAGCTGAAAGACATCGATCAACTGTGTTGCGACAAGAAGCGGAAGGACTGCGGAAGTCCCTGGAGCATTCAGATGCATACTTTCTGGTGCAACAGAAAGCGTTGGAGGATTTTAGTGCCAAACAGGACAAAGCTAATCAGCTTGCTAAGCTTATTGCTAGCATGGTGGATACCCAGGATAACGTTTCTTGAGCTCTTCTGAAGTTGTTTCAGTTATGCTCTTATTTTGCTGCCGTGTTTATTTGCACTGGTGTCCAATTTTGACGACCAGTGTATGTAATGTGCTGCTTTGTTCCCCATATTTGCACTGGTGGCGAACTTTGATGCCCAGTGGATGTAATATGTGTAATAGGGGTAATAGGCTAGCGTTAATTGCTTGCTTATTTATTTCCTTATTGTCTTGTTTAGTTGTTTGCTTGTAGTCACTGCAGTTCTTTTTCTGTGTTTTTCTAGTGGCCACAATAGCCTATTTTTGGTAACTAGGCCAAAATAATCATGGCAACACATGGACTGTTGTAACCATGGGCCTCCTGCAGGCTATATGATCCATGGGCCTTCTTCCGGCCGTAGGATCCATCAGCCTTCTATACGGGCCTTAGGGTCCATGGGCCTTCTACGGGCCGTAGGGTCCATGGGCCTTCTACGGGCTGCAGGGTCCCTGGGCCTTCTATGGGCCGTGCAATCCATGGGCCTTCTATGGGCCGTACTATCCATGGGCCTCATACGGGCCGTAGGATCCATGGGCCTTCTACAGGGCGTATCATCATTTCACCAATCATGGGTCGTACTATTCGTGGACCATAACAAGCCGTTAATAGGCCGTATTTGATAACTCTATGAAAACAGCCCAACGGGTTTTTTTGACATGAAAACGACCCAACGTATTAACGGTCCGCAAACGGTCCGACTGTAAGGACGGGCTGAATTTGGCCCACAAGCAGAAAATGATAGTAATGGGCCGTATGTAACCGAATGCTGCAAATGAGCCCAAGAATTAATGGGCCCTGAGAAGGCCGAAAGATAACTTGGGCTGGAAACGGCCCAATGGAATAACGGGCCGTTAATGGGTATAAAGTGATACACTGTTCATTACGGGCCAGTTTCACCACGGGCCGTTAATGGGCCAAGAGTTACAAAGGGCCTCATATGGGCCGAAAGAAGTCATGGGCACACATGGGCCGGAAGTTAAAACGGGCTGGAATCATATTGGACGGCTCATATGACGCTACTCGGCCTAATTCGGATAGGGAGTAACGAGCCCTAGGTTAGCGGGCTGTAAATGGGCTATATGCGAACAGGCTGTTAACAGGCTTTCCATGGGCCAGCCCGCCACCTATTGACCAAGTCAAATGGGCCGGCCTTTTCACAGGAATGGGCCTTTGTTGGGCCGTGCCACGTGTCACCGTATCATAGGAGCCTTCGGTCCAATGAGCGGATGACATCTATCCCAACGGTGAGCCGACACGTGTTTCCTCCAGCCAATGATGATTTTACACGTGGAAAATCCCCATTGGTCGGGGCTGTTAACGGGTTATCGGATCCAAAACCCGACCCGATAGCTTAACAGCATTCCGTTATGGTGGATGCCACGTGTCGGTCACCCTTGATGAAAGCAATTCTGTGATGCGCGATTTATCGTCATGGAAGTGGACACTTCCGTGATGATAATTTTGGTAATGTCATGGAACACTTCTACGACAGCACAGGTATGACTATCTTGATTCTGTCATAAATTTGTCATGGATGTACATGCATGACAAAAAACGCGACCTACTGTGACAAACACGTATCATCACGGAATTGTATTTTTTTGTAGTGGGAAGGGGTGGATGCTTAGTGTAGATGCGGCCGCCGTCGCCGATGGCTAAAACCCACTGTCGGCATGTCCCGATCAGGGGTCCCCACCATTCTCTCTCACAAAGCTGGTGAGGTTCCCTTCGTCCCTTGCTCACTGCCGCGATGTGGGCAAGTTGCTGCCTCCCGCCGTCCTCCTCTAGGTTGAGCTACGTCCCGATATCCCTCAGGTACAACTCCCTTTACAGCCGGCTTGCACCACTACTCCAGCTGCCCACACCACTCCATGTGGATATTTCTCTACTTCTTTGCCCCACACATACCTCTACTCGCTTCTACATACTGTATTTGTGATGAGTTTATGTCTCATCAACTAGTCCTAGTAATCTTATTCTAATCACGCTTCTTCAATTTCTTTGCCACAGGGATGCTCATCTCGATTTTGGCGAAGCTGCACAAAATGATCCGATGGTCAAAGGGTTGCCAACTTCATTTCTTGGGAAGCTCCAATGTAGCCATCAAATTAAAGCTTGGTTAGGGTTTACGGTTCAAGGGCTAGGGACTGCATGGATCATTTTTTTCTTTAGCTGTCTCTGTTCCAAAATAAGTGTCAACTTTAGTAGTAGTACAACTTTGTACTAAAGTTTGCATAAAGTTGAGACACTTATTTTGGAACGGAGGGAGTACATTTTGGCTATGATCTGTCAATCATTGAGATGCAATAGCATGCATGTTAGTCTCCTTTGTATTTGATGAAATGTTGCAACGGGCAACCTTGGACGCAAGATACATGAAACAGAAGCTGGAAGCTTCATAGCATTGTACAAATTTATCTCGCTGATAAATTACAGTACATACTATACTAGTACTATGTAAAGAGTTAGGTACCGCACGGTGTCCAGAAAATATGGTGACAGTGTGAGGTGGGCCATGTAATCACTGAGCCTGCGTGTTTTCACAGCTCTCGCACTCCTCCGCTGTAAGAATGAGAAAATTGTAATCTACTAGTACCTCCTTTCGCTGAAAGCGTGGGACATCCAGCAGTCCTACCTCCTCAGTAATAATGACCAATCAGTCGTCAAATCATATAGACCCAACAGTAAGTTGGATGGATGAAGCAACCATCACTCTAAATCCACTTCTCCCTTCAACACAAGCGCCAATGAGAGGTTGCGTCCGCTCTGCCCGGGCATGAATGCGGCACCGATTCTTTGGAGTGGCGCTGACCGTTTCGGGCGGGAAGCATGTGCTGGTGATGGAGGGGCTTTGGGTGGGCCAGGCTGGTCAGGAGCGGGCATGGCAGTTGTCCGCCTGTCCCGACCGGACGCTCGGAAACGAGAGGATGCACCGACTCTTGCGGCTAAATCGTACACTACACACCATCTCTCTGTAGGAGTAGGTCGATGTGTTGCTCTCTCTAACACACACACACACACGCACGCACACACAGGTTCATAGAATAGGAATATCGTGCGAGTGCGAAGCCATAAGAAGTGAGATACAAATGGAGCACGTACAAGAAGAGAAGAGGTGGCGAATATACAACTGGAGTACGTACAAGAAGAGAAGAGGTGATGAATAGTCCATCAAACCTAGATTGAGGAGTAGTACTCCCTCCATCTAGGTGTTAAGTCATCTTACGAACAAGGACCGACGTTGGTACTAAGAGCATAAGTTTTGTATTGATTTCTAAGCCTTCTCACAACTTTGTCTTCAGCTCCCCTGTAATTTTATTTGTCCACCTATTAACTTTGATTAAAAAAATGGTGTGGACTAAAAACCCGGATAGACGTAGTAGCCCTCCATTTTTATTTACTCTGCATATTAGATTTGACTGAAGTCAAACTTTGTAAAGTTTGACCAAGTTTAGGCCGAACACAACAAACCATAATTATTGAGAGAGGGCAAACTGTACATACTCTCAAACCTTCCCGATAATTGAAATTAAAATTCTTTATTTATACACACTCTCACACGTTTCCGATGATTTGGCGCATTTGTGGTTGTTCACTTAAGGGAGGGTAGTGTACCGCACGTGAAGGACAGGAAGTGCGACCAGGATGCGTGGATCATTAGTTCATCGAAGTACTAGTAGTTTTCTTCACTGGTACATTAAATAAAGGGAAAACGCTTCAAAACACTCGGATGATTTGTTGCCTTCTTCAGCCGCTTCCGGTGTCGTCCGATCCCATGCAATCGTGTGGCGCGGAGCGCTCCTGTGTCCCCGGCCTGAAGGTCCCCAACGTGAAGGTATCTCATGCATACTGACGTCTAGCCGCGTGCGTGGAGTAGAAAGCATCAAACGAGGATTGCAGAACACTTCTTCTATACGTTCATTATGGGGTGCTGGTTGCATTTGGTACTAGCAAGCTCGATCGGCACATCTTGCAGATGAGTGACGTGCCGCTAGTGTTCTGCGCCGACATGCCTCCGCTGGTTGCGTTTGCAGAACACCATCGTTGCCAGTTTGATGCGCGTGATGACAGCCACTCGTCCTTTCCTATCATAGCATATACCACTCGTCTTAGCGTGTTTGACGATGCCAACACCACGGTCGCCACAGCCGCCAAAGCATGACATCATAGCATCACAGGAGAAGCCGGGCCGCCGTGAGAACACACCGCCGTCGTTGACGTAGCACTCGAAGCACGCCGTGGAAGCAGCTGGACCATTGTGACAGCGTTGCCATTGCAACATCATTGAAGCATCCAGGCCATTGCTGCAGTGTTGCCGCGGTCGTCGAAGTACGGCGTCGCGGGATTGCCGCAATAGTTAGACCGTTTGAAGCACGCCGGTCGCTATGGCCGTCAAACTATGTCACCACAACATCATTGAAGCAGTCGAGCCATCGTCAGAACAACACTACTCGCGATCGTCTCAGCTTGCATCGCCTGTGGCCACGTAAGCAGCAGCCACTCGTCTTTGTCAGAGCTCATGTCGCTGCAGCAACGACCGTCGCCCGACTTCCAAAGATGCACCTTGCTGTCGTACACTTGCTACAAGAGCCCAAGAAGACCACTTTTGGTACCATGCCATTGCCACTACAAGTCGGGGACGTGTATAGCTGCAAGTTGCCATGCCTCAATGAAAGAAGTTATCGTCTGGAGGAATTCCGGCCACCGTCGTCTGGCTTTGCAGGTGGGGCATAAGTGCTTCAAGGCCCTCCGTTACTGCTACAAGCACTCGGTGCACAGCACGTTGTTGCAGGGACAGTGCTTCCAACGACTGATGATGTAGGTGGATAGTGGTGTTGCATTGCGGCATGGGAGGCCACAGAGGGTTGCTTCCATGACGGCTAGTTCAGCGGGGATGCGCGACGTGATGAACTTGGCGAGCTGCTGACGGTGGTCAGATGGTGTCGTTAGGATGATGCTGTGAGGACGGGGATGCAAACGTGTGCATGCAACCGTGAGGTTTGAAAAGAGAAGACGATTTGGGATTTCCATCAAAATATCTAACGGCCCCAGGCAGGCCAATCGGGCGGCTGGCAGGGCGGCTGATCCCACTCGGAGATCAGCCAGCTTACGGCTAGTAGTGGCCTAAATAAAGAGTTTCGTTTCGTACTTACACAATTTAAAACGATTTTTATGGAGAGAATAAGAAAACCATTCCACTATATATTAGTAGTATACACGAGTACTATATGGACGCAGCTTCATTGACTTAGTGCACCTGCCTTTGGGTTTATGACAGGTGGGCCCAAAATTTGGCTGGACCACCTGTCATACAGCCAAAAGCAGGTGCAGTTAAGGCACCAGAGGTTAGTCCATACTACAGTATATATGTAGTACTATATAAGCTGGAGCCTCAGTGCTTGTTCGCTAGGGTTTGCACTCTCCACACTCTCGCCGCACTACATATATATATATATATATATATACACACACACTGGAGGCTCATCGTTTCTTTACTAGGGTTTGCTATATTCACAGTCTCTCACACTCTTCACCAGATCTAAACAAGACTGCGTTGGCTCTTGTCTCTCTCTCCCCCCTCACAGCTGGTGAAGGAGGCGTCTGGATCCCGTCACACCGGGAAGGGGAGGAGGTGCAGCGTTCACTCTATTGCCTTCGGCTAGGGAGGCAATCCACTGCCAGCTTGCTATTCTCTTTCACCCAGCACATATGCGGGAGGGCCACTGAGGGAGTCCTGGACTAGGGGTGTCCGGATAGCCGAACTATCATCATCGGCCGGACTCCAAGACTATGAAGATACAAGATTGAAGACTTCGTCCCGTGTCCGGATGGGACTTTCCTTGGCGTGGAAGGCAAGCTTGGCGATATGGATATGTAGATCTCCTACCATTGTAACCGACTCTGTGTAACCCTAGCCCTCTCCGGTGTCTATATAAACCGGATGGCTTTAGTCCGTAGGACGAACAACAATCATACCATAGGCTAGCTTCTAGGGTTTAGCCTCCTTGATCTCGTGGTAGATCTACTCTTGTAATACCCACATCATCAATATCAATCAAGCAGGACGTAGGGTTTTACCTCCATCAAGAGGGCCTGAACCTGGGTAAAACATCGTGTCCCTTGTCTCCTGTTACCATCCGCCTAGACGCACAGTTTGGGACCCCCTACCCGAGATCCGCCGGTTTTGACACCGACATTGGTGCTTTCATTGAGAGTTCCTCTGTGTCGTCACCGATAGGCTCGATGGCTTCTTCGATCATCAACAACGACGCAGTCCAGGGTTAGACCTTCCTCCCCGGACATATCTTCGTATTCGGCGGCTTTGCACTGCGGGCCAATTCGCTTGGCCATCTGGAGCAGATCGAAAGCTACGCCCCTGGCCGTCAGGTCACATTTGGAAGTTTGAACTTCACGGCTGACATCCGCGGGGACTTGATCTTCGATGGATTCGAGCCACAGCCGAGCGTGCTGCACTGTCATGACGAGCATGACTTAGCTCTGCAGCCGGACAGTAACCTGGAGGCCGCACACGAGTCTGCTCCGATCTTCAATTCGGAGCCGGCTGCGCAGATCGAGGACGGGTGGCTAGACACCGCCTCGGGGGCTGCAACCTCTACGGCGATCGAGCCAAACACTGACCTTGTCCCTCATGAAGCTCGTGACTCCGAGGTGCCGGACTCCTCGCCGAACTCCGAACCTCCCGCACCCCCTCCAATCGAATCCGATTGGGCACCGGTCATGGAGTTCACCGCTGCGGACATCTTTCAACACTCACCTTTCAGCGACATCTTGAGTTTGCTAAAGTATCTCTCGTTATCAGGAGAGCCCTGGCCGGACTGCGGTCAGGACGGTTGGGATGCGGACGATGAAGAAATTCAAAGCCCACCCACCACCCACTTAGTAGCCACTGTCGACGATCTAACCGACATGCTAGACTTTGACTCCAAAGACATCGACGGTATGGACAATGATGCCAGAGACGACCAAGAACTAGCACCTACTGGGCACTGGAAAGCCACCTCATCATATGACATATACATGGTGGATATCCCAAAGGATGGGAATGGCGAAGGAACAGTGGAGGATGACCCCTCCAAGAAACATCCCAAGCGCCGACGTCAGTGGCGCCGCTCTAAATCCCACCACAACAAGAATGGAGATTCCGGCACTGGAGATAATAACACCCCAAAAAGTGCCGAAGACAACCCCCTCCAGCAAGATTCAGCGCAGGAGGACGGAGACGCCAGCCCTCATGAAGAAGCAGCAGACGAAGAAGTAGAGGATTACATGCCTCCCTCCGGAGACGAGGCAAGCCTCGACGACGACGAATTCGTCGTGCCTGAGGATCCCGTCAAACAAGAGCGTTTTAAACGCAGGCTTATGGCCACGACAAACAGCCTCAAGAAAAAGCAGCAGCAGCTTAGAGCTGATCAAGATCTGCTAGCCGACAGATGGACTGAAGTCCTTGCGGCCGAAGAGCATGAGTTCGACCGCCCCTCCAAAAGCTACCCTAAACGCAAGCTGCTCCCCCAATTAGAGGAGGAGGCATATGAACCTACATCACTAGCAGACAACACGGCTGACCGACCACCCCGTGGCCGCGACAGAGAGGCCTCTAGGCCCTCCACCAGAATTGTACCCCGGCATCGCTCGAAAAGCACAAGGCCACAGGGGAATGCTCCGGACTTGCGAGATATATTGGAGGATAAGGCAAGACAATCAAGATCGATCTATGGATCGCGTGGGCGCCCCATGATACGCGACGACAACCGTCGCGCCGGACACAGTAAGTCCGGCTGGGCCGAAGAAAATATACAAAGCTCTTTTGAACTTCGTCGTGATATCGCCCAATACAGAGGCGCCGCACACCCACTATGCTTCACAGATGAAGTAATGGATCATCAAATCCCCGAAGGGTTTTAACCCGTGAACATTGAATCTTATGATGGCACAACAGACCCCGTGGTTTGGATCGAGGACTATCTCCTTCATATCCACATGGCCCGCGGTGATGATCTCCACACCATCAAATATCTCCCACTCAAGCTTAAAGGACCAGCCCAGCATTGGCTTAACAGCTTGCCAGCAGAGTCAATTGGGAGCTGGGAAGACCTAGAAGCCGCATTCCTCGATAACTTCCAAGGCACGTACGTGCGACCACCAGACGCTGACGACCTAAGCCATATAATTCAGCAGCCAGACAAATCGGCCAGACAATTCTGGACACGGTTCCTAACCAAGAAAAATCAAATTGTCGATTCTCCGGATGCGGAGGCCCTCGCGGCTTTCAAACATAACATCCGCGATGAGTCGCTTGCCCGACACCTGGGACAGGAAAAGCCGAAATCCATGGCAGCCCTCACATCACTCATGACCCGCTTTTGCGCGGGTGAGGACAGCTGGCAAGCACGCAGCAACAACCTCAGTAAAAATTCTGGCAGTCCGGATATCAAGGACCGCAATGGCAGGCCGCGTCGCAACAAAAACAAACGCCGCATTAACGGCGACAATAGTGAGGATACGGCAGTCAATGCCGGATTCAGAGGCTCTAAGCCCGGTCAATGGAAAAAGACATTCAAAAGAACTACTCTGGGTCCGTCCAATTTGGACTGAATACTCGACCGCTCGTGCCAGATACACGGCACCCCCGAAAAGCCAGCTAACCACACCAATAGGGACTGTTGCGTATTCAAGCAGGCAGGCAAGTTAATTGCCGAAACCAACGACAAGGGGCTGCATAACGACGACGAGGAAGAGACCCAACCACCAAACAATAGAGGACAGAAGGGTTTCCCCCCACAAGTGCGGACGGTGAACATGATATACGCAACCCACATACCCAAAAGGGAGCGGAAGCGTGCACTCAGGGATGTATACGCGATGGAGCCAGTTGCCCCGAAGTTCAATCCATGGTCCTCCTGCCCAATCACTTTTGACCGAAGGGACCACGCCACCAGCATCCGCCATGGCGGATTCACCGCATTGGTTTTAGACCCAATCGTTGATGGATTTCACCTCACCAGAGTCCTGATGGACGGCGGCAGCAGCCTGAACCTGCTTTATCAGGATACAGTGCGCAAAATGGGCATAGACCCCTCAAGGATTAAACCTACAAAGACGACCTTTAAAGGCGTCATACTAGGTGTAGAGGCCAATTGTACAGGCTCAGTTACACTGGAAGTGGTATTCAGATCCCCGGATAACTTCCGAAGCGAAGAGTTAATCTTTGACATAGTTCCGTTCTGCAGTGGCTATCATGCTCTGCTCGGACGCACCGCGTTTGGAAAGTTCAACGCGGTACCGCACTACGCATACCTTAAGCTCAAGATGCCAGGCCCTCGAGGAGTCATCACGGTCAACGAAAACACTAAACACTCTCTTCGAACGGAGGAACATACAGTGGCTCTCGCGGCAGAAGTACAGTGCAGCCTCTTAAGGCAATTATCGAGTCCGGCCGTTAAGCGACCGGACACGGCTAAACGCGCTCCGAGTAACCTACAACAAGACCACCTGGCACGTTCTGAGCACGCGTAGCAATGCGGCCCCAACCCTAGCCCCTACAAAATTTCAAGACGGGTCCTTCGCGTACATCATTATGCTCTGAAGATACCATGGGCATAGGGGGAGGGGCACGACCACGATAGGCCCAGAATGCGGCTTAACCACACCAGGGGCCCTCAAGTGTGTCGTTCCTTTTTCTTTTCTTTTTTTACCCACAGGACCCCGTTCATCGAAGGCCCTGTCCGGCAGTAGACCTGCCGAACTCACGATGCAACAGCCAGGGAAGGAGAAAGGCTACGACGAATATCCAGGTGGTCTCCATTATGAGCATTAAATCTGTTTTATACACCATTCCACAGCCTACCCCTGGAGGGGGACATGTTTAATAGTCCCGTCCCTTGCTTATCGCACCATTTTATCGTTCTGCATTCAGAACAGTATTTCTTGAATAAACAATGCACCTTTTTTGCTTACAATTGCATTCCTTTCTTATACATATGTTCATTTATGATATGTTGCATCCGTACACTTTGTTACGGCTAAATACACCAGGGGCTTATGTTTCCTGCATCATGGTGCGATAAGTCCGAACACTTTCACAAGTGCGGCACCCCGAACTTATAGCATTATATGCATCGGCTCTGAATCATGTCTTGGGTCAATAGTTGGGTTTGCCCGGCTCCCATGTTTTGGTACCTTATGTTCCGTTGTATCGGCTAAGGTAGCACTGGGAGAACCACTGCGATTGCGTCCCAGTTGAGCTGGGCGAGCACCTCAGTGGAAAAAGCTAAAACTAACCGTCATGATGAGGAGAGAGCCGGTCGCTGTTCGAGAGGTTTTTTTCGAGTCCCTAAAAACTTATGCCGCTTAGAGCGAGGAACCGGCTTTGTCCGGCCGAGGCGTGGATAGCGCCCCAAATTCGGCCTTCCGAACACTAGGGGCTTCAGCGAAATTTAAAATTATAGAATTCTATGGCTAAGTGAGAGTGTTCAAGCATTATAAGTCTGGTTGCCTTGTTCGTTGTGTTGAGCGCCTCCCTAGATGGACCCAAAAATGGGAACAAGAGTGCTCAAATTTATCCCGAACACCCCAGCACTCGTGGCATGGGGGCCGAAGCCGACGACTTGCCATCTCTCAGATTTGATAAACGGCCGCATAGAAGGTAATATTTTAAATTAACAAGCGTTGCTTAGCGCATATGAACAAAGTTTTCAGCGCACAGGATAACAAAATGCGAGTCTACTCAAATATTACATCTTTGGAGCACTCACCCGCAATAGTGCGGGCACCCTTCAGAACAGTCTTATAATACATCTTGGGAGTACGATACTCCTTGCCCAGCGGTGGCGCGTCCGTCACAAGCTTCTCAGCATCCATCTTGCCCCAGTGCACCTTTGCGCGGGCAAGGGCCCGACGGGCACCTTCAATACAGGCGGAGTGCATGATGACTTCAACCCATGGACACGCATCCACCAGCCGCCGCACCAGGCTAAAGTGGCTCCCAGGAACGGCCTCCTTAGGCCACAGCCGAACTATGAGGCCCCTCATGGCCTGTTCGGCCACCTTGTGGAGCTCGACCAGCTGCTTCAGTTGGTCTCTAAGGGGCACTGGATGTCCGGCCTCAACATACTGAGACCATAAGACCTTCTCCGTCGAGCTCCCCTCCTCGGCCCGGTAGAAAGCGGCAGAATCGGACACGCTGCGAGGAAGATCTGCGAATGCTCCTGGAGAGCTCTGAATTCGGGTAAGTGATAGGTAATTCACACTCACATGCTTACTTTGCATGAAAAATGCCTTACCCGCTTCTATTTTCTTCAACGCCTCGATTTCTTGGAGGGCCTTGTAGGCTTCGGCCTTAGCGGCTTTGGCACTCTCAAGAGCCGATGCAAGCTCAGACTCTCGAGTCTTTGAGTCACGCTCCAGGTTCTCATGTTTTTCCACGAGATCCTGGAGCTCTTGCTGTACCTCCGCCACCCACGCCGCCTGCTTCTCTCGCTCGGTGCGCTCCGCGGCCGCATTATGTTCGGCCGCGGACACCGCCTCCTTCAGGGTCACCACCTCGGTTGTGGCACCTGCAATACCCATGTTATCCTTGTCAATTTTCTTGCAACCAAATCCTTTTCTGTAAGGTACAATCTTAAATACGGTGTTATTCACCTTCCTTGTCCTCGAGCTGCTTCTTGGCACGGCCGAGCTCGTTCTCGGACCGCTCGAGGCTTTGCTTCAATGTATTGACCTCCGCAGTCAGTGCGGCAAAGGTCAGCAGCACAGCTTGCAACCCCATATGGACATATTTCATAACTCCTGCGTATATCTTTTTAGATCCTCAGTCCGGCTTTTCTTTCCGAATACCGAACCGAGCATCAGGGGCTACTGTCTATGCGGTACTATTCTACATATATCAAAATTCTTACCTCAAAGCCTGTTAGAAGGCTGCTGCAGGCTTCGGTCAGCCCGCTCTTGGCGAGCTGAACCTTCTGAATCACCGCACTCATGAAGGTGTGGTGTTCCTCTTTGATGGAGGCGCCGTTGAGCGCCTCCAGCAAGCTATCCGGCGCCTCCGGTTGGACTGAGGCCGCTGGCGTCGCGGTCTTGCGCTTCTTATGAAGGGGCCGCCCGTCGGACTCCGGAGCCACTTCAGGTTCCGGTGCGGAGTCCGGTGCAAATTCCGGGATGTTGCCCTGCGGCACCTCCGGGGCCTCCCCCTCCTAGCGGGTCCCTTCCCGGGATCCCACCTCAGCATCGTTCGCATCACGGGGGGTGGAGGCGGTCGGGAGGGAATCCATATCCGACACACCCAAGGACCCGCTCGACAAAGCGGGAAAATCATCCTTGGGCAGACTGCAGGGTTGTATGCGGCATTAGAAATACACTATGTGGCGAAAAGAAAAACCATGAAGTTATTCGGGAGTCCGTATACTTACGATCTCGCCAGGGGCTTGGCCCTTGGAGGCCAATCCTCGTCGTCATCACTGGCGTTGGCGGAGCAGTCCGGGGGAAGAGTCTTTCCCTTCTTGGACCCTTCGGCCCCCCTCGTTGGGGAAGCCTTCCTTTTCTTCCCTCCCCCCATTGGGGGAGATGCCTTCTTCTTCTCCTCCTCGCCTTTGTGGGAGGAGTCTGCCCCGGAGTCATCGTCCGATGACACCTGAAAACGGGAACTCTTCCGAGTGCCCGTGGCCTTCTTCTTGGCCTTCTTCTCCGGCACCACGTGGGGTGCCGGAGCCAGCAGCCCCGTTAAGCGGGCGTCCGCTGGGTCCTCTGGCAATGGGGCCGGACAGATAGTCTGTTCGGCCTTCTTCAGCCAGTCCTGTCAAAGGAGAGGGAGTTTAGATCCCGCATAGAGTCAAACTATGGAAAAAAGTTTCCCGTAAAGGGCAAAATCGCTTACCTCGCTAGCCGGACGCTGCGAGCTGAATCCGCGATCTTCGGTAGCGGATGTGGGGGCCTCGGCACCTTTAAACAGCACCCTCCAGACATCTTCGTACGTAGTGTCGAAGAGCCCGCTCAAAGTCTGGTGCTGTACCGAATCGAACTCCCACATACTGAAGCCCCGTCGTTGGCACGGGAGAATCCGGCGGATAAGCATGACCTGGACTACGTTGACAAGCTTGAGCTTCTTGTTCACTAGCTTTTTGATGCAGGCTTGGAGTCCGGTCAGCTCCTCCGAATCACCCCATGTCCGGCCGCTCTCTTTCCAGGAGATGAGCCGTATGGGGATGGCAGATCTGAATTCGGGGGCCGCTGCCCATTCAGGGTCACGTGGCTCGGTGATATAGAACCACCCCGATTGCCACCCTTTAATGGTTTCCACGAAAGTGCCCTCAAGCCAAGTAACGTTGGGCATCTTGCCCACCATGGCGCCTCCGCACTCCGCTTGGCTGCCCTTTACCACCTTCGGCTTGATACTGAAGGTCTTGAGCCACAAGCCGAAGTGGGGCTGGATGCAGAGGAAAGCCTCACACACGACGATAAACGCCGAGATATTGAGGATAAAATTCGGGGCCAGATCATGGAAATCCAGGCCGTAGTAGAACATGAGCCCCCGGACAAAGGGATGGAGTGGGAAGCTCAGTCTGCGAAGGAAATGGGGAAGAAATACTACCCTCTCGTGGGGTCTGGGGGTGGGGATGAGCTCTCCCTCGTCGGGGAGCCGGTGCACGATGTCGCTGGACAGATATCCGGCGCTGCGCAGCTTCTGGATGTGCCCCTCCGTAACGGAGGAGGCCATCCACTTGCCTCCCGCTCCGGACATAGTTGGAGAAGGTTGAGGTGAGATGTGCAGACTTGGGCGCTGGAGCTCGAGTTCGCGAAGATGGATAAGCCAAGGAGGAAGAAGGTGCAGGTAAAAGGGTTGGATCTTTATCCCCTTATATGGGCGGACGGAAACATGCGTCCCCACCGGCCTGATAAAACTCGCTTATCTCCCAAGCACCGCAATCAATGGCGCGGTTGGGTTACCCACATCCATATTGATGGGAATCCCGGAATAAGGGGAACATGATCTCTACTTCGACAAGACGTGCCAAGGAAACCGCTTCGCTAAACACGCTGAGGTGGTACAATAAAAACGATTCGAGTAAAGGCTTGGTAGTGGTGTGACGTCACGCCACCGAATACGTCAGCAGATTAAACTTGTGTAGATACTATTCTCTCTACGGTGGTATGTGGAATTTATTTTGCAGAGCCGGACACTATCCTGGTGTTCACAATTTTCTATAAATTATTCGGAGAAGGAACCCACCTTGCAATGCCGAAGACAACATGCGCGCCGGACTCATCGTCATTGAAGCCTGGTTCAGGGGCTACTGAGGGAGTCCTGGACTAGGGGGTGTCCGGATAGCCGAACTATCATCATCGGCCGGACTCCAAGACTATGAAGATACAAGATTGAAGACTTCGTCCCATGTCCGGATGGGACTTTCCTTGGCGTGGAAGGCAAGCTTGGCGATACGGATATGTAGATCTCCTACCATTGTAACCGACTCTGTGTAACCCTAGCCCTCTCCGGTGTCTATATAAACCGGATGGCTTTAGTCCGTAGGACGAACAACAATCATACCATAGGCTAGCTTCTAGGGTTTAGCCTCCTTGATCTCGTGGTAGATCTACTCTTGTAATACCCACAGCATCAATATCAATCAAGCAGGACGTAGGGTTTTACCTCCATCAAGAGGGCCCGAACCTGGGTAAAACATCTTGTCCCTTGTCTCCTGTTACCATCCGCCTAGACGCATAGTTAGGGACCCCCTTCCCGAGATCCGCCGGTTTTGACACCGACAGCCACCGACCCCTTCTTCCTTGTTGCCGTATGTAGTGTGGGCAGATCCGGCCTCCCTCCACATGCCTTGCCACATCCCGACGACCCTAAGGTATAAGTTTCTTTGAAACCGTCATTGCTCTTGCTGCATGCGAATCTTTTTCAATTCTGTAGTCGAATCTAGGTCTTGGTTCAAATACGAAAGAAGAGTGCGGCGGTGGGGTGGAGCATGAATCTAGGACGTGGTTCAATGAGGAAAGGAGGAAGGGAAAGTAGTATAGAATGGCTATTCAGCTGCTTTGTTGGTCGAAAAGGGAAAAGGGGGTAACCCAGTACACACATATGTAAGGAACCGATCTCTTTGTTGAAAAGGGAAAGAAACTGGGGGGTCGGGTAGTTTGTGCAGGACTAGATTTGTTGCCCACACATAGGAAAAAAGGTTCAAGGAAAACAAATATGGGACCAACGCAGATATGCTCCTTGGTTACGTACTCTGAATCACCCATTTATACGTGTGGACGCACATGGTGCTGGCATGTCACATGTCCCATGTCCCATGTCCCATACAACTATTTTGCTGTTGTTAATCTAAGAATGCCGCTGGAAAATTGAAGCAATGCCACTATTAAAAGTAAATTACATTTTTTAACGAATGTTGTTTTAAGAGAATGTCTGTTAATACGAATCAATGCAACCGTTTTAGAAATGCTACTATCCTACTTTGTTTTCCATCAAGATAAGTTAGGTGCTTCTTTTTGCGGCCGTTTGTTTCATCCTCCTTTATCGACCAGTAATTGTTTCCTTTTTTGCCTCTGTTAAAACAGGGATATCTATTCAACTTGTTGCTATTGCGACATGTTGCTTCACTACGCGAAACACTTATGTTTTGAGAGTATTTTATGTAGTTCAACTTGAATGTCACACTGGTGACTTTGCTTAATTTTGGTGGAACTGCACAAAAGGAGATTAAGATTTGTTTCAAGTCTTCCTCGCGAGTTGTTTCAAATATTGGTCGCATCCACATGATGGTGCAGTGTGCTTTGAGATATTGTGCTACTTGTATTTGTACTGTTTTGGATAAATGTTGAATTAAAGCTATTAAACTGTTGTCTTTTACCATTAAGTGAGCAAAAATTGTTCCGACCCAGACATGATGCTTGTTGCTTTCTTACACAAAACTCTGCATCACCCCCTTTATAAGTATATGGAAGCACATGGTGTTGTTGCGCCCACTCTCTCTTGGAACTATTTATGCTTTTTGTTAATCTAATGCCGCTGGTAAAATTAAGAAATGTCACTCTCAGAATTAACTTCTGAATCTTAGTTCGAAACTGCAACACTTGTTACGGATCGGCAGGAGTACCATTTCTGTTAGGGATCAGCCGGAGTACATGTTTAAGAAATGTATTGTTGAGATAATGTCTCTGTTAATATATCAGTTACAGTATTTTACAAGTGGTACTATCCTGCTTTGTAGTTCTTTCTACATGTTTAACCAAGGTATTGTTAAGATAATGTCTCTGTTAATATGAATCAGTCGCATTGTTTTAGGAATGGTACTTTTCTGCTTTGTCATTTTTATTCATGTTGAAACAAGGCATTGTTAAGATAATGTCTCCGTTAATATGAATGAACCACACTGTTTGAGAATTGCTACTCTCCTACTTTGTTTCCCATTAAGATAAGGTAGTTGTTTTTTCTTCTGGGAGTACAAGTCATCAATTGTTATTTCTCAGTAATTTTTTCCTTATACCTATTGTTGCATACAGGGATATCAAGGGGTTGTTTGGTTCTTGCCTATGTGAGCCTTACCAATCAGTTTTATTTCGACTTTGATTTTAGTTGAACAGCACAAAAGGAGCCAATGTGTTTAAGGCAAACTGTTGCATTATTGGGCCTAGTTGGTCTTTCCACTTTGCAAAAAGATGCAGCCACTGTTTGCGCTACATTACACAAGGAATGATCAAGAAGCTTTACATAGTATTAGTAGACGATGGTGACATGACTAGTCTGCTGAGAGCATTGGCAACTCAACAACACGTGGAGTGCAAAATTCACTCCATAATTATAGGTATGACCAAGTCAGATGCCGACGCAGCTGTAATAAACAAAGTCAGTATCGGCCTTTATCCACATGTTCCAAGGGAAAGAACTCTGTCCAGCAGAATACTACCTTTAAGAAGGGTGAGAAGAAAGACAAAAAGAGAGATGGCTGCTTTAATTGTGGTTCAGAGGAACACTGGGCAAACAAGTGCCCAAACAAGTACAAAAAGCCAGGACAGGACTTCAAGTCTGTCAATGTCACTCTAAGCAACAATGATGGGGCATCTGGGTATGGTAATCTGTTTAACGTACTTTCAATTTGTCAGTCCACCGATTGGTGGGTCGATACTGGGGCCAATATTCATGTGTGAGCTGATGTGTCTTTGTTTTCTTGCAGCATATAAATACGAAATCCACAGGGATGCTCAGCTTGATTTTAGTGGAACTGCACAAAATGTTGAGATGGTTCGTGTCCTCCCTAATACTTCATCATGCACAATACGTTGAATGTTTCTATAATCATTCGTCGTCACCTTGAGCCATCGGACTACCAGCTGACAAATTGATGAAAAACCCTGCCCATTCCACAATCATAGGCATTACATATTTTGAATGGGAAAAGCTTGTCAAAATTTAGTTATTGATGTTAGCAAGAAGACATTAGTTTAATATATTGGAACTGGAAAACCTTGTCAAATTTTGCTCATTGATGTTAGCCAGAAGACATGCATTTGATATTTTTTGAGTGGGACGCCCTTTGTAGTGAGCAGCATCGATTGTTTTTTCCTATTCACATGTTCAGTTTAGAAGTAAATAGTTACTCTGCCGAGATGCATAGTCACATGAATGTTGACTTGTGTAAGGTATTTTAAGAGTTTGTTCTGAATATTGTCTATGTAATGCTAGGCCTCGCGTGTTTGATTGCAAAGTTGAGCTTGGAATGTTGTGGCATGCGGCATCATGAGTTGTTCACCGTGTCGGTGGGAAACGTCACCTATGGGATCACAAGAATCCCTACTATAGTTGCGGGGCGCGGGGTCGTGAGAAGAGAGGGATCAACAGTGAGCACAAACACTCAGGTCGTTTACCTAGGTTCGGGCCGCGAGGATGCGTAATACCCTAGTCCTGCTTCGGTGTGGATATCTGTGTTCTTTGAGCTAGCTACAATGAGCGTAACTTGTCCCAGGGTCCGAATCCTTCTCCTGGATGCCTTGGGCCTCCTTTTATAGGCAAGGGGATCGCCACAGTGGCACACATGAGGTGGCATCAGGGTACTGTGGCTAAGCCTATCACTTGTCATTACGGGACAAGACACATTTAATGTGCCTTTGACGTGTCCCCTTCACTTTATCGCCGCTTTGCCCTGCCTTGACACGCACCTGGGCCAGCGAGGCGGTCAGCGCCATGTAGGCTGGCAAGCTGCTTAGGTGGCACGGTGGTAGGGCCTTCACGAAGATTTGCATGCCACCACGTAGGCATGTGCTGAGTTGGCCGAGAAGCCTCATGTCGACACGCATGTGCCTGCCCAGCTGGTGGGCTGGCAGCTGCATGGGAGCGGTGGTAGAAACTTGGCGGGTGTGGGCCTGGTTGTGGCCTCGTGGATGTCCTCGGCAAGGGCCTTGCCGGGCCCCCCGCAAGGGTCTTGCCGTGGCATTGCGGTCGTCCCCGGCAAGGATCTTGCCGGGGGTCTTGTGGGTTCTTGTCGGTGTACAAAAAGAGGGGTACACTTTTTGTACCCCTATAACTGTGCACGGGCAGTCTGAGCCACGGACACCACCACACTGAGCAAGGCGAGGGAGGTGAGCCAAGGTAAGGCCGAAGCTCGAAAGGAGCAGAACGACACCAAGACAAAGACCACAAAGAGCAAAGGGGACGAAGCGGACTCCCCCGGCAAGATCCTTGCCGGGGGCGGTTTTAGCAAACCCGGCAAGACCCTTGCCATGGCAGCTTGCCCCACACCTACGGAGTGAATCACCCTTGAGTCCACTGCCCCCATGGGGCAAGGATTCGGGAGACATCCCAGTGGTGGCATGCAGATCTTTGTAAAGACATTCAAGATCAGATACACACTATAGAAGATGACGACCCTTGGCGGGATCCCACCCAAGGAGGACCACAAGGCCCCCGGCAAGAGCCTTGCCGGGGATGACAGCAGGCGCCACGGCAAGACCCTTGCCGGGGCACTGGCAAGACCCTTGCCGGGGCTATGGCGAGGCCCTTGCCAAGGACACCCGTAGGGCCACCATTAGGCCTACGCCAATCCAAACCTCCACCACCGTTCGCATGCAGCTGCCGACCCAACTAGTTGGGCAGGCACCTGCATGGCGGCAAGCGGATCTTCGTGGAGACCCACCGCTGCGACACCACAGCTGCCTGCCTGCCTACAGCACCACAGGCACCGCTGGCCAGGGCGCGTGTCGACACGAAAGGGAGCGGCGACGGACGAGACTGGGCTCTCCCCCGTCCCCGATAAAGCAAGGACACCTAAGCAAGATGCATTAAATGCGCCTTGTCATGTAATGTGAGGGATAAAATCGTATCACTGTACCCTTTCCACCTCCTGTGTGCCACTGTGGCAACCCCTTTCCCTATAAAAGGAGGCCCAAGGCGACCAGGAGGAGGATTCGGCTTTTTGGCGCTCCTCACGCCCCGTTTCTAGCCCAAGAACAGAGATAAACAAACCACCAAAGCAGGAGTAGGGTTTTACGCATCCTCGCGGCCCGAACCTAGATAAATAACCCGTGTGCTATCTGTTTGATCCGCTCTTCTCACGACCCACGCCCCGCAACCGTAGTAGGGATTCTTGTGATCCCATAGGTGTCGGCCTTGCACCGACATCTTTGGCGCGCCAGGTAGGGGTGTAGTTGTGAGAATCGGCTCTAGCAGTTAGTTCGACGCTTCTTCATCGTCATGGCGCCCAAGAAGAAGATGATGGTGGCGGTTGGCCCGTCGGAAGCCGGACATCCCGTCCCGACGCGGGCGAGCAGCGGACCGGTCGCAGAAAGGACCCGGGGCGCCGTTCGCGAACACCAACACCGTCCCAGCAACCGAAGTTTGGGAGGCGGCGATGTTCGTGCGCCTGGTAACGGGCCACACACCATCAAATCCAAAGACGGAGCCAGGCCCTCCGCGGGGCCTTCCAAGATCGCTGCCACCCCGCCCGAAGGCGACGCGAGGGCTTCCAAGACTCCCACGCCGGCGCTGATGGCGCGCTCCTCTCAAGCGGCGCGCGACGAACGGCGTAATCACGCCGAGGACCCCGGACGTCGCCGCGGAGAGAGCCCCGAGCGCCACTCCCGGGATTTAGAAGACCTGCCCGCTCGCCGAGGCACTGGTGAAGATGGCATGCGACCGCGGGGTCATGATAGAGCTCCTTCTGACATGGTCAGAAGTCGAAGCGCGTCGCGATCCGTGCAGATTTCACTGCCACCAACGCCAGTAGAAATCCTGGCGCGCACGCAGTTGCTCCTCGATTTCCCTCCCACTACGGGGAAACTCGACGAATGGAGAGCCACTATCCGAAGCCTTGTTGCGGTGGCCAACAAAGACGAACCGAGTCCGGTGGAGCCCCGGGTCGACGCTACGACGGAATCCCACGCACCAGTGGCAGGAGAGCCGGCGGCGCCGCGACCACGGTGCACTCGCCTCCTCCTCGCCCGGTACCGTGGATGCCAGCCCGTTGCGATGTTACGGGCGACAAGATCTCCGTAGCATCGTCCGACCCGCGGGCCCACTGTGACCAATGCCAAGTTCTTCGGGAACGAGAACATGAAGACGCCCGAACCACTATCGAGCGCCGGCACGGAGTGCTCCACCAATCAGACAGGCGAGCGGGGCCTGTTGTGAGCCACCCGGCGCCGGGGAGCCCTGGAGGCCTACCTTATGAGGTAGGCTGTCCGGCTTTTATCCGTGAGCCGCGGCAGTTCCAGTGGTCCACTCACCGCACCTTCAAACCCGACGTGGGCGAAAAGTACAATGGCAAGACCCACCCGTCCGAGTTCCTCAGCGTCTACACCATCGCGATGCAAGCTGCCGGAGCCCGCGACAATAAGGTGCTTGCGAATTACTTTCCGTTGGCTCTTAAACCTAACTCCATGTCATGGTTGATGCACTTTCCGGTAGACTCTATTTCCTCCTGGTCGGATTTGTGCCATGAGTTCGTGGGCGCCTTTGCTGGAGGCCACCAAGCCCATGGCCAAGCAAGCGACCTGCACGTCATCCCCCAGAAGGGAGGCGAGAGTCTCCGCAAGTATATACAGAGGTTCAGCCGGGTACAGTACAATATCCCTGATGTTCACCCTGCTGCCATCATCAGCGCGTTCCATCAGAACATGCGTAACCGCAATATGCGCGAAGAGCTGGCAATGAACAAGGTGAGAGATGTAGCAGAACTCTATGTTCTTGCTGACAAATGTGCCCGAGCTGAAGAGGGAAGGAATTACCCCGACGAAGATGCCGGCGTGGAAACCGACTCCTCAGATGAGGATATTGCCACCCCGGCGAAGAGAGGCCGGCGCCGCAACAGGAAGCGCAAAGGAAAAGCCGTGCTTGCCGTCGAGGGATCTGATGACGCCGGCTCCACCAAGAAAACCAAGGCAGATGACCCCGGCAAGGAGGTTGCCGGATGTGTCGCCTGCCGGACCTTGGCGGCTGCCGAGAAGCTAGGAAACTCCGACAAGCGATACTGCAAGATCCATCGCACCAAAGGCCATGCTCTCCAGGACTGCCGATAGGTTGAGCTCCTCGCTGAGAAGCAGAGGGCTGAATATGAGAGGCGGGACGAGGAGAAGGACCCAGACGGTGCTGAGGGGTCCAGCAAGAAGCATGATGGCCAGGCGGGCCGTCGTGACAAGGATAAGCAACAGGAGAGGACCGCCCGGGGCCGTGATAGAAAGCCAGAAGACGACGATCACGAAGAGGACGACGAATCCGGCGACCAAGAGTTTCAGAAAGCTACAGAGGCCATGTGCATCGACGGCGGTGCCTCGCTGCATACTTCTCAACGCCGGCTTAAATAGTAGGCGCGAGAGATTACAGCGGCAGAGCCGTCATTTGATGCCCAAAGGCCGCTGAAGTGGTCCAGCACACCTATCATTTTTGACACTGAGGACCACCCTGATCGCACTACTGCGGTCGGGTGCTTGCCGTTGTTGGTTTCACCAACAATACGCAACCTCACGGTGACGAAGGTGCTAGTCGATGGCGGGGCCGGTCTGAACTTGATCTCGCCTGCCGTGATCGAGAAACTGCAGATTCCTGATGGAGACCTCGAAGAGACGGGCATGTTTCAGGGGGTCAACCCGGGAAGAAGCCAACCCAAGGGAAAGGTCGCACTGCCCGTGACTTTTGGAAGCGACCTGAACTTCAGGACAGAGAGGATCGTGTTCGATGTTGCCAAGATCCCCTTGCCCTACAACGGGATCCTTGGCCGCCCAGCGCTGGCCAAGTTCATGGCGGCGTCACACTATGCCTACAACACCCTGAAGATGCCAGGACCTGTGACGATCATCACCATCCCCTCCAACAAGAAAGATGCGCTGATTTGCGCTGACCAACTATACCAGCAAAGCAGTTGCAGCAGCTGCCGCCGCTAGGGCACTTGCTCCTGCCGCTGGGACCCCAGGAGGGAAGAAGAAGAAGAAGACCGGTGAGATCTCGGACACCCACTCCGGCAAGCGAACCTCTTCGAAGTGTAGCGCTGTCGTCGAGGATGTGCTGGAGAGCTCCACCGGCGGAAACAAGAAGCCCAGGGCCATACCACCGGGAACCAAGAAGGTTTCTGTCAATGAGGACGGCACGGGAGGAGCTTTTACCATAAGCTCCACCCTTGACGACAAATAGGAAGACGCGCTCGTCACCTTCCTGCGGGCGAATGTTGATGTGTTTGCATGGCAAGCTTTCGACATCCCCGGTGTTCCCAGGGAGGTGATTGAGCACCACCTTGTCGTCTGCCCTCATGCACGGCCCGTCAAGCAGAAGGTCAGAAAGCAAGCTTTGGAACGACAAGAGTTCATCACAGAAGAGATCCGGAAACTGGAAGCAGCGGGTTTGGTAAGAGGAGTGCTCCATCCAACGTGGTTGGCCAATCCGGTCGTCGTGCGCAAGGAAAATGGGAAGTGGAGACTGTGTATTGATTACACAGATATCAATAAGGCTTGCCCTAAAGACCCCTTCCCGTTGTCGCGCATTGACCAGATTGTTGACTCCACGGCTGGGTGTGATCTGCTGTCATTCCTCGACGCCTACTCCGGCTACCACCAGATCTTCATGACAAGAGAAGACAAAGAGAAAACAGCATTCATCACCCCATGTGGTACGTATTGTTTCATACGGATGCCGTTCGGGTTGAAGAGTGCTGGTTTGACGTTTGCAAGGGCGGTCCAGATTGGTTTTGTACCCCAGCTCCATAAAAATATGGAAGCTTATATGGATGACATAGTGGTCAAAACCAAGAATAGGGCAACCCTCATACCAGATTTGCAAGAAACATTTGCAAACCTGCGCAAGATCAATCTCAAGCTGAACCCTGAGAAGTGCGTCTTTGGCGTCCCGTCTGGCAAGCTTCTCGGGTTCTTGGTGTCACAACGTGGGATAGAGGCCAATCCGGACAAAATGAAAGCTATAAAGCAGATTGAAGCACCCAAGCGAATCAAGGATGTGCGTCGGCTTGCTGGTTGCATCGCTGCCATGGGCAGGTTCATTTCCAAGTCTTCCGAGCGCGCCCTTCCCTTTTTCAAGATCCTGAAAAAGGCGGGCCCGATGGAGTGGACGCCAGAAGCCGAAGCAGCATTGCAAGGTTTGAAGAAGTACCTCTCCTTCACGCCAGTACTAGTTGCGCCTAGGCCACAGGAGTCGTTGCTGCTATACCTGGCGGCAACGGACCAGGTGGTCAGCGCTGCACTGGTGGCACAGAGAGAGGTTGATGACGAGGAGATGGCAGCGGCAGAGCCCGACACCACCAATGCAGAGACGACACAGCCAGTTGAAGTGCCGCCGAAGAAGAAAATGATGCAGCACCTGGTCTACTTTGTTAGTTCCCTCCTGCAGGGGGCTAGATCAAGGTACTCCGACATGCAGAAACTGCTCTTCGGCCTTCTTATGGCCTCGAGGAAGCTGTGTCACTACTTCCAGGCACACGAGATCACCGTCGTCACTCGCTTCCCTCTGCAACGGATATTGCACAATCCGGATGCAACGGGAAGAATTGTGGAATGGGCACTGGAGCTGTCCAGCTTTGGCCTGAAGTTTGAAAGCACTTAGATGATTCGGAGCCAAGTTCTAGCAGAGTTCATTGCAGAATGGACCGCAACACCTGACGAAGAAGCCCAAGAGACTGCTCTTCCCGGCAAGGAGGCAAGTTGTGATTGGACCATGTACTTTGATGGAGCTTTCTCCCTACAAGGCGCCGGGGCTAGCGTACTGCTTGTCATGCCCACCAGAGAGCACCTCAAGTACGTGATGCAGATGCACTTCCCCAGGGAGGTGTCAACCAACAATATGGCAGAATACGAAGGGCTGCTTGCCGGTCTTAGGATCACGGCGGACCTCGGAATCAAGAAACTCATCGTCAGGGGGGGATTCGCAGCTTGTCGTCAAGCAACTCAACAAGGATTACCAGAGCCCGTTGATGAAGGCCTATGTCGATGAAGTGCGAAAGCTGGAAGAGCGTTTCGACGTTATACAGGCCAAACACGTTCCCTGAGTGGAGAATGATATCGCCGATTACCTGTCAAAACGCGCTGCCCTCAAGCTACCTGTGGAACCAGGTACCTTTGTGCTTCAGCTAACTCAGCCATCCATTGATCCATCAACAGAGCAGAATAAGAGGAGGAAATCAGGGCCCAGCAAGTACTTTCCCGCTGAGCTCCCCGGAGCCGCCGGCAAGGATGTTGCCGAGGATACTGAGCCCGCCACAGGACGATTGGCTCTGGCGGAGCGTCAAGCTCTTGCCGTCGAGACAGCCGCTCCTATAGCGGAGAAAATGCCTTTAGCCCTCGCCGTCGAGCCCCAGGCTCCGGCATGAGCAGAACATACCGTCCGATTCCTCCAAACAGGGGAACTTCCTGAGGAGCAGGAAGAAGCGGAGAAAGTAGCCCGTCGCTCTACCATGTACTAGTTCGTTGATGACGTCCTGTACAGAAAGAGGCCGAACGGTGTGAAATTGAAGTGTATCCCTCGAGAGGAAGGACTGGAGCTGTTGGCGGAGATACATGGAGGCATATGTGGATCCCACATTGGGTCAAGGGCCCTTGCCGGCAAGGCATTTCGGCAAGGCTTCTTCTGGCCCACCGCCCTCCAGGATGCGACGACACTAGTCACTAGGTGTGAAGCGTGTCAGTTCCATTCAAAGAAGCTTCATCAGCCAGCTCAAGCCCTTCAAACCATTCCTCTCTCCTGGCCCTTCTCGGTTTGGGGGCTCGACATACTGGGCCCCTTTCCCCGCACTGTCGGGGGCTTTGAGTACTTGTACGTTGCAATCGACAAGTTCACAAAGTAGCTAGAGGTGGAGGCAGTGAGGAAGGTCACAGCTCAGCCAGTCGTCAAGTTCTTCAAGGAACTAGTGGGATGTTTTGGTGTACCCAACAGGGTTATCACCGACAACGGCACACAGTTCACAAGCCGCACCTTCATGCAATATACCCAAGACCTCGGCAGCAAAGTCTGTTTCGCTTCCGTTGCTCACCCGCGAAGCAATGGTCAAGCTGAGAGGGCAAATGCTGAAGTACTGCGAGGCTTAAGGACTAAGACCTTTGACAGGCTGCACAAGAGTGGAAGGCGCTAGATTGATGAATTTCCGGCGGTTCTTTGGTCGATCAGGACGACACCAAATCAAGCCACCGGCTAGACACCTTTTGCCCTGGTATACGGGGCAGAAGCAGTTCTCCCCACTGAACTCATATACGGGTCACCTTGAGTGCTCGCTTATGACGAGCTTGAGCAAGAGCAACTGCGGCAAGATGACGCAGTGCTCCTTGAGGAAGATCGTCTTCGGGCGGCTGTGACAGCAGCATGCTACCAGCAAGCCTTGCGCCGCTACCATAGCCGCAAGGTTCATGCCCGAAGCCTTGAGGAAGGCGACCTTGTCCTTCAGCACGTTCAATCGGCCAAGAATTCCAACAAGTTGACACCAAAGTGGGAAGGCCCTTATCGGGTAATACGAGTCACCAGGCCCGGCGCAGTCCGCCTGGAGACCGAAGATGTTGTTCCGGTGAGTAACTCCTGGAACATTGAGCATCTTTGCAAGTTTTACCCATGAGGCGCGGCTTGCCAGACCCCCCCGGCAAGCCACCTTTTGTACAAGCATTGCCGATGATGCATGTAACCCTTTGTACAAAGCCAGGCACAGACCCTGAGCATAAATAAATGAAGCGCTGGCGCCCTAAGTTATAGCATGCATGCTAGGTCGAGTCTCGTCCTTGGTTAGGGTTGATAGTGCTTAGCGGCAACTAACCCCTAGCTTAGAGGTCGAGTGTGCATCTCTTTGCCGTTCTTTTGTCTTCTTTGGTTCGCAGGACTCACAAATATCCTTGCCGGATCACTTGAGGACGAAAAAGAAAAGAGGGACAGACTGACATCTAGACCCCGGCAAGCCAATATTGCTGGGGGCTGTGAGTACAAAGATTCACCCACGGCAAACCAGAGTTGCCGGGGGCTACAGTTTCAGATAAGTTCTTCATCCCTTACCATGCATTCCCTTATGGACTGAGGGATGTGAAACCTCATTTTTTTCCCAAAGCTACCGTGCTCCCCTAAAACTCTACGGCTCGTTCCTGGGGCCAGGTTTGGTCGTAGTCGCGGCAGCAAAAGGATGAAACGAGGAGCCTGAACCCACCTCATCCCTGCCTCCGCCGAAAGCATGAGAAAGGTCGAGCGAAGTGGGAAGACGGTAGGGCCTGTTGCTGGGCAAGGAAATGTTTATCTTGGGGATATCAAGGATTTACTCCTTGTCGTGGGTTCTACCCGCAAACAAATGACCCGGCAAGCATCCCTCTTTCATTAAAAACATTCCACTCAGGTACAGCCCACGGGGAATGAAAAACATGAATGATGGGATTACAAGTTTTAAATTCAGCTAAGGCCTAAGGGCTTACAAGCTAAAAAGAGATAAGGTGCCCGTAACCCCTTTCTTGTCCCTCTCCTCAGGAGGCAGGTCAAGGAGGCGAAAAGGGCAAAAGGGGCGCCTAGGCGAGCAACGGGTGGCAGGAGGCACCAAGAGAACATTTCGGTGGCCATCCAAAGTCTAGATGGTGATGGTGGCGCCGGAAGCAGAGCTCGAAGACGAGGCGGCAGGACGTCAGCACATGTCGAAGGCGTCGGTGCCCGCGTACTCCGATTTGACGACCTTGCTGCCCGCCCTCTTCCTCTTGCGCAGCCTCCCAACGCCGGCCGCCCAAGGAGACGACCCCGAGAAGTTCAGGAAGCCGACGACACGGATGATGGGATCGCCGGTGCCGCACGGAGCGGTGCCCGACACCTAGTCGGACCCGTCATCCTATCGCCAGCTACCCTCATCGTCGCTGCCGTTGTCCTCCTTGCCACTCTTGCCCGAGGAGGGGTCTTCGCTATCAGAAGAGCTCTCCACGCAGCACCTTGCCCGAGTCCCGAAGCAACCGAAGACCTTGACGGAGAGGAGGCCACCCTCCATCAGCTTGAAATGGAGAGTGAGCCCGCTGTCAAGCGGTGGATATGAGCGAATGTCTTCCACCCTCGACCAAGATACATCACGTGAGGGGCTGGAAAGTTGACGCGAACTCGCATACCGCTGATCCAACAGCCCCTCATGTGCAACCGCAATGACTCCAGCGGATCCAGCTCCATCTCGCTCGCGAATAGAGTCAGGAGACAAAGGCGACAGCGAGGCAGCCGGCGCAGCCTGACGAAGAACTCGCAAGGGTCATCCCCAACATGGCCCTCCATGGGGGGAGGAACTACTGGCGGAGGCGAGACCGGCGCGCTGCCCCGTTCTCCTCTTCCCTAAGCGCCTCGGCCTCGCCCGCGGCCTCGCCCCCTCCCCCTTCCCTCGCGGCTGGCTCTGCCACCGCAGGTGAAGGAGAAGGAAGGACACATTGTCGAGCAGCGACCCTTGCCGCCACCGTTGAAGGGCCAGGATTCCCTCTCTCCATGGCGGATGGAGGGGGGAGCAGAAGCTGAAGGAATGAGAAGATGGAAGAGTGCGGGATGCCGTCCCCCCCCCTCGCGCTCTTTATAAAGGAATGGGATGGGGGCTCGGCCACCCCGCTCAGCCAATCAAGACGCGGAAGGCACAGGGAACTGGGACCAACCCGCTGCCCCGGCCCGCGACGGCCCGGTTTCCCGCCTCCACCGTTTGCCACCCCAAGCGCATGAGAACCATGTGGCAGGCATGCGGGACCGAGGCGACGGGTGAGGCGACCTCTCCCTACCCCGTGATCATGGGGAGTGGACGCCTTGAAGACCACGCCCCGGCCCCGTTCAGTAAATGGGCCGCGCCTCCATGCCTCCCTCCGTTTATGGGGAAGGCGCGAACCGCCCCCTTTTACTACGACGTGACGCATGCGCGTAGAGCTCAGCCCCACGCATGCTGCCCACGACACGCACGCCTCCCCACGCCCAGCCACGCGTGGGAGGCATGGGAAGCACAGCGCGCGAAGAGACTTACCGTGGTAAAAACCACCCTGCTGCCCGTGCACCGTTCTTGGGCCTAGCATAACGACACGATTGCGCTTACGTGTGGCCCAGGCCCGGGGGCTCCTGTCGGTGTACAAAAAGAGGGGTACACTTTTTGTACCCCTATAACTGTGCACGGGCAGTCTGAGCCACGGACACCACCGCACTGAGCAAGGCGAGGGAGGCGAGCCAAGGTAAGGCCGAAGCTCGAAAGGAGCAGAACGACGCCAAGACCAAGACCACAAAGAGCAAAGGGGACGAAGCGGACTCCCCCAGCAAGATCCTTGCCGAGGGGCGGTTTTAGCAAACCCGGCAAGACCCTTGCCGTGGCAGCTCGCCCCACACCTACGGAGCGAATCACCCTTGAGTCCACTGCCCCCATGGGGCAAGGATTCGGGAGACATCCCCGTGGTGGCATGCAGATCTTTGTCAAGACATTCAAGATTAGATACACACTATAGAAGATGACGACCCTTGGTGGGATCCCATCCAAGGAGGACCACAAGGCCCCCGGCAAGATCCTTGCCGGGGATGACAGCAGGCGCCACGGCAAGACCCTTGCCGGGGCTACGGCGAGGCCCTTGCCAAGGACACCCGTAAGGCCACCATCAGGCCCACACCAATCGAAACCTCCACCACCGTTCGCATGCAGCTGCCGACCCAACCAGTTGGGCAGGCACCTGCGTGGCGGCAAGCGGATCTTCGTGGAGACCCACCGCTGCGCCACCTCAGCTGCCTGCCTGCCTACATGGCACCACGGGCACCGCTGGCCAGGGCGCATGTCGACACGAAAGGGAGCGGCGACGGATGAGACTGGGCTCTCCCCCGTCCCGATAAAGCAAGGACACCTAAGCAAGACACATTAAATGCGCCTTGTCATGTAATGCAAGGGATAAACTCGTATCACTGTACCCTTTCCACCTCCTGTGTGCCACTTTGGCAACCCCTTTCCCTATAAAAGGAGGCCCAAGGCGACCAGGAGGAGGATTCGGCTTTTTGGAGCTCCTCATGCCCCATTGCTAGCCCAAGAACACACATAAACAAACCACCAAAGCAGGAGTAGGGTTTTATGCATCCTCACGGCCCGAACCTGGATAAAGAACCCGTGTGCTATCTGTTTGATCCGCTCTTCTCACGACCCCGCGCCCCGCAACCGTAGTAGGGATTCTTGTGATCCCATAGGTGTCGTCCTCGCACCGACAGTTCCCTTGGTGAGGATCTCACCGAGGTTCGTCGTCTCCCAATCCTCATTTGATTTGGAGTGTTCCATGTCTTCACAAATATCTGTGTGCCATCATGGAGGTGCCTCCTGAGCCCAGGTCCCAACGTGGGTGTTGGAGAAACTAGGGCTCAAGGGTGGTGTGCTCTGCTGGCGTAGGGTAAACTGCCCCGGCAAGGTCCTTGCCGGGTCCGTGGAGGCCGCCCCGGCAAGGGTCTTGCCGGGGGGAACCACCTCGCCTTCTTGCTCTTGATGTTTCTGTCTTGGCGTTGCTCTGGCCATCTTGTGGCTTTGATTCCCTATCTCTGCCCCGCTTAAGTGTGGCCGTGGGCGCGGCTCCGACTGCCCGTGCACAAATAAGGGGTACAAAGGAGCACCCCTACTTTATTACACCGACAGGAGCCCCAGGGCCTAGGCCACACATAAGCACAACACGTTGTTGGGCCAGGCCCAAAACGGTGCGTGGGCAGGCGGGCGGTTTTTAATTGAGGAGATTTTTCCGCCCGCTGCGCTCTCCCACGATCTGCGTTGCACGTGTGACGTGGGGGTCGCGCAAGCGGGTGACCGAAGCATGCTTGCTTCATCTCACGACGAACAGTAAAGAGGCGGCTTTCGTGTCCCTTCGAGACCGCAGGGCCGCTAATCATTTACTCTTCTTACCTAGGAACCGTCGCTCCACGTGTCCCATTACGCCCGTCCCTCGCACCACGTATGCCGCATGCATGACGCAGGGCGAATGACAGGCGCGCGGAATATGGGAAGACGTGAACGCGTGGGTCGATACCCATGCGCCTTCAATTGGGCGGGGAGGGTGGTCGACGCCCTCGCCCGCTGTCACCTTAACGAGCCGGATTGGCTGAGAGGGGCAGCCTAGCCCCGACCCCGTCCCTTTGTAAGGAGGGGAGCGGGAGGGATGGCGCCTCTCAGTTCTTCACCATCCGCCTCCCCCCATCGCTGCTCCTTCCTTCCTTCTACCATGGCGAGAGGGCGCGTTGATGCTTCATCGGTGGCAGCGAGGGTCTCTGCTCGACAACGCGTCGCTCCTCCCCAAGAGCCCGTGGCGGCAGAGCCGGCCGCGAGGGGAAGGGTGAGGGGGCAAGGCCGAGGCCGCCGTGGTGCTCGGGGAAGAGGAGGACGGGGCGGCGCATTGGCCCCGCCTCTGCCAGCGGTCCTTCCCCCAACGGAGGGCCACGTCGGGGACAACCCTTGCGAGTTCTTCATCAGGCTGCAGCGGCCGATGCACCATCGTCTTCATGTCCCGACCCCATTCGCTTGGGAGATGGAGCTTGACCCACCGCAGGCGCTGAGGCTGCACATGAGGGGCTACGGGAACAGCGGCACATGGGCCGATGTCGACTTCCCAGCCCCTCACATCATGTATCTTCGCTGCGGGTGGAAGACCTTCGCTCACATCCACAGCCTAACACAGGGGATCATTCTTTACTTCAAGTTAATGGAGAATGGCCTCCTCTCCGTCAAGGTCTTTGGTGATTTAAGAACTCGCCTGAAGTGCTTCGTGGAGAGCTCTTCGGATGACGAAGACTCGTCCTCAAGCGAGAGTGACGAGGAGGACAATGGCAGCAACGACGAAGGGAGCAGGAGAGAAGATGACGGGTCCTACTAGGTGTCGGACGCGCCGCTCTGGGGCGGTGTCGGCAGCAGCAACATCTGCACTGGGCCCCTTCTCCCGGTGGAGCCGGCTCCTTGAACTTCTCGGGGTCGCCTCCTTGGGCGGCTGGTGTGGGAAGGCCGGAGGAGGCGAAGAAGGCGGGTGGCGGGCCGTCAAGTCGGAGTACGATAGCACCGACGCCTTCGTAGCGTATTGACGGACCGCTGCCTCATCTTCTAGCCCTTCCTCCGGCACCACCACCACCAGCCCCCTTCTAGGCGGCCGCCGACATGTTCTCTTGGTGCCTTCTACTGCTCGTACCTCGCTTAGGCGCTCCCTCTGCCCTTTTGCCTTCTTGTTTCATTTCGTGAGGAGAGGGACAAGAAAGGGATTACGGGCACCTTATCTTTTTTCAGTTTGTAAGCCTAAGGGCCATAATTAGATTTAAAACTTGTAACCTCCCTGTTCACGTTTACATTCCGTACGAACTGTACCTGTATGGAACGTATTAATGAAAAAAGGGTACTTGTCGGGTCTTGTGTGCATGAGCAAGACCTATACCAAGGAACAAATCCTTGTTATTTCAATATAAACACCGTTGCCCGGCAACAGGCCTTGCCGTTCCCCTACTCCATTCGACCATACTCACGCCTTCGAGAGAGGCAGGGACGAAGTAGGGGTGGGCCCTACGCTTGCTTCCTTGCCGCCGCGGCTACAACCAGATTCCGAACCAAGAAGAAGTTCTCGAGTGGTAGGAATGACGGGAGCACGACAATCTCGGAATAAAACGAGGTTTCATAAGTCCCAATCTTCATACGGAAATGCATACAGGAGATGGGAAAGCTTATCTGGATCTGCATCCCCCGGCAACCCTGGCTTGCCATGGGTGGACCTTTGTGTCTTCAGCCTCCTCGAGAAGCTTGGCTTGCCGGGTCCGGAGCGCCGGCTTGTTCTCTCCCCTCCACTTAGCTTGGCGGAAACATTTATGTACCCTGTGAACCAAAGAGGATGGATAGGAACAAAGAGACGCAAACTCAACCTCTATGCTAGGGGTCATTCGCCGCTAAGCACTATCAACCCTAACCGAGAGAGAGACTCAATCTAGCATGCATGCTATAACTTAGGGCGCCAGCGCTTCGTTTATTTATGCTCAGGGTCTGCACCTGGCTTTGTATAGAGGGTTACATGCCTTGCCGGCAAGGCTTGTACAAAAGGTGGCCTACTGAGGGAGGGGGGGGCGGCAGCCGCGCCTTATGGGTAAAACTTGCGAAGATGCTCGATGTTCTAGGAGTTGCTCACTGGAATGGCATCTTCGGTCTCCACGCGGACTGCGCCAGGCCTGGTGACTTGTGTTACCCGATAAGAGCCTTCCCACTTCAGCGTCAACTTGTTGGAATTCTTGGCCGACTGAACGCGCCAAAGAACAAGGTCGCCTTCCTCAAAGCTTCGGGCATGAACCTTGCGGCTATGGTAGCGGCGCAAGGCTTGCTGGTAGCATGCTGCTCTCACGGCCGCCCGAAGATGATCTTCCTCGAGGAACGTTGCGTCATCTTGGCGCAATCGCTCTTGCTCAAGATCATCATAAGCAAGCACTCGAGGTGACCCGTATATGAGTTCCATGGGGAGAACTGCTTCTGCCCCGTAAACCAGGGAAAAGGGTGTCTGGCCGGTGGCTCGATTTGGTGTCATTCTGATCGACCAAAGAACCGCTAGCAACTCATCAATCCAGCACCTCCCGCTCTTGTGCAGCCTGTCAAAAGTCTTCGTCCTCAGGCCACATAGCACTTCTGCATTTTCCCTCTCTGCTTGGCCGTTGCTCCGTGGGTGTGCCACGGAACAAAACAGACCTTGTTGTCGAGGTCCTCAATATACTGCATGAAGGTGTTGCTTGTGAACTGCATGTCGTTATTGGTGATGATTCGGTCCGGCAGACCAAAGCGGCAAACCAGCCCCTTGAATAATTTGACGGCTGACTGTGCGGTCACCTTCCTCGCTGCTTCAACCTCCGGCCACTTTGTGAACTTGTCGACCGCAACGTACAAGTACTCAAAGCCCCCGACAGCGCGGGGAAAAGCCCAGTATGTCGAGCCCCCAGACCGAGAATAGCTAGGAGAGAGGGATTGTCTGCAAGGCTTGAGCTGGCTAATGAAGCTTCTTCAAATGGAACTGGCACGCTTCACACTTGGTTACTAGTGCTATCGCATCCTGGAGGGTAGTGGTCCAGAAGAAACCTTGCTGGAAAACCTTGCCGACAAGGGCCCTTGACCCTATGTGGGAGCCACATATGCCTCCATGTATCTCCGTCAATAGCTCCAGCCCTTCCTCCTGGGAGATGCACTTCAATTTCTCTCCATTCGGTCTTTTTCTGTACAGAACGTTGTCAACGAACTGGTATAGAGTAGACCGACGGGCTACTTTCTCTGCTTCTTCTTTCTCCTCAGGAAGCTCCCCCATTTGGAGGAACCACACGGTATGCTGCGCCCATGCCGTAGCCTGTGGCTTGACGGCGAGGACCAAAGGCATTTCTTCCGCCACGAGAATGGTTGCCTCCATGGCAAGGGCCCGAGGCCCCGTCGGAGTCGGTTGTTCCATGGCAGGCTCGGCGTCCACGGCAACTCCTTCACCGGCGGCTCCAGGGAGCTCGGTAGGGAAGTACTTGCCAGGGCCGGACTTCCTTCGCTTATTCTTCTTTGTTGATGGCTCAATGGATGGTTGAGTTAATCGAAGCACAAAGGTACCTGGTTCCACATGTAGCTTGAGGGTAGTGCGCTTTGACAGGTAGTCGGCAATGTCGTTCTCCACTCAGGGGACATGCTTGATACGTCTCCAATGTATCTATAATTTATGAAGCATTCATGCTATTATATTATCTGTTTTGGATGTTTATGGGCTTTACTAAGCACTTCTATATTATTTTTGGGACTAACCTATTAACCGGAGGCCCAGCCCAAATTGTTGTTTTCTTGCCTATTTCAGTGTTTCGAAGAAAAGGAATATCAAACGGAGTCCAAACGGAATGAAACCTTCCGGAGAGTTATTTTTGGAATGGAAGCAATCCAGGATACTTGGAGTAGACGTCAGGGCAGCTTCGAGGTGGCCACGAGGCAGGGAAGCGTGCCCTACACCCCTGGGCACGCCCCCCACCCTCATGGGCCCCTTGTGGCTCCCCTGACCGACTTCTTTCACCTATATATGTCCATATATCCTAAAAACATCGGAGAGCAGAATAGATTAGGAGTTCCGCCGCCGCAAGCCTCTATAGCCACCAAAAACCTCTCGGGAGCCCGTTCCGGCAGCCTACCAGAGGGGGAATCCATCACCGGTGGCCATCTCCTTCATCCCGGCACTCTCCATGACGAGCAGGGAATAGTTCACCCTCGGGGCTGAGAGTATGTACCAATAGCTATGTGTTTGATCTCTCTCTCTCTCTCTCTCTCGTGTTCCTGATTTGGCACAATCTTGATGTATTGCGAGCTTTGCTATTATAATTGGATCTTATGATGTTTCTCCCCCTCTAGTCTCTTGTAATGGATTGAGTTTTCCCTTTGAAGTTATATTATCGGATTGAGTCTTTATGGATTTGAGAACACTTGATGTATGTCTTGCCGTGCTTATCTGTGGTGACAATGGGATATTCACATGATCTACTTGATGTATGTTTTGGTGATCAACTTGCAGGTTCAATGAACTTATGCATAGGGGTTGGCAAACGTTTTCGTCTTGACTCTCCGGTAGAAACTTTGGGGCACTCTTTGAAGTTCTTTGTGTTGGTTGAATAGATGAATCTGAAATTGTGTGATGCATATCGTATAATCATACCCACGGATACTTGAGGTGACATTGGAGTATCTAGGTGACATTAGGGTTTTGGTTGTGTAAGTGCATCTAGTGCCACCCCTAGTTGGTTTGGAGTATTGACGACAAACCTGGTTGAGGGACTAATGTGTTTGTGGGAATTGCAGGATAACACAGGTAGTAGTCCCTCATTGATTCGGTTTACATACCGGAGATGACCCCTAAAAATGTGTGAAGACATTGAAGACAATGGTGGTCTGTGAAGATATTCACATTGAAGACTATGATAGGAGAAGACATTAAGTGAAGACTATGGAGCATGAAGACTTAGTTGTTTCGTTGTTTCCTTTTCTTTTTTGTTGAGTCATAGGAACCACCGCACTGTTAAGTGGGATCCAAGTGAACAAAGTCAGAGTGACTGAAGTGATGCTCAACCAAATCCTATGTCTTCGAGCGAAGACAATGAGAGAAAATCTTATCCAGAGTCGGATAAGTCAGCTTTAATTGTAGCCCAAGTCAAGCTGCCGCGTGTGTTCGAAATCTGACCGTTGCGACACGTGTCAGTTCCTTAGTGACCCACGGTCATTTCGGACAAATCAGGTCGGGTTGCCCAGTGGCTATAAATAGCCCACCCCCTACACCATAAATTGGTGGCTGCTCAGAGTTAGATTGCGCCTGGCCCTGGGCCTTTGTTTGTAATGTGCTCCTGCAAAATTGGTTAGATGCCAACGCTCTACGTCCTCAGGTCCCGGCCCTCGAGCGAGCTCAGCCGTCACTGGTATGCCAGGTCGCGATGCCGTGGACAAGGCCAGGAGGTGAGGGCTGGAGAGCCAGTAAAAGCCCGTGAGTCGCGATTCTCAGGTACCCCCCCTTTTAACGTGCAAGCGGCTAGCATGAGGGAAGAAGGGAACCGTCATAGGCATCAAGCAATAATCATGGCGGGTCAAATGCACGACCTGGATAGACGCGAGAAAGATACATGTTGCTGGGTCAGGCCCGAGTGGCTTGGGGATAATGCAGCCCGAGGGGCGCCCCCAACAAAGTAACCTAAAGGCATGAACAAAAGAGATACATGCCGCAGGTACGGACCCACGCGACCTGGGAATGATGCAGCCCTGGGGGCGCTCCCAGCTGAAAATGAAACTCGAAGGATGTCACCTGATGATGTTGGAGACGAAGGAATGCTGAAGTAGCGGACGACGTGCACTGCGAAAACCGACCCTCACGAGCTCCCAGGCCCAGGAGCCTCAGGAGGCTCCGGGGGCGCAGGCGGCTCTTCAAGGGCCATCTCCATCTCTGCCAGGACTGCGGAATGCCTGACCTCCTGAGCCTCCAGAATGCTCCTCAGCAGGCGCTGATGAGCGGCAACTGCATACGGCAGGCCAAAAGGCATGCGAACGTAGCTGTGAGGTGGACCCTCACAACGCCCCACGTGTGAGGGCCAGAGGCGCTCTTGAGACACGGCTCGGTTGAGCCCTGGTACATCGATGCAGACGTGCAGCCCACCATCCTTGCTTGCATGGGAGCTACGGCGGGTAAGCGGCAGCTGCCACTCATGGCTCTTGACTCCTGCAGCTCCTGAATGCTTCTCGCGGTGAACTCTTGAGGGCTTGGCCCTCCTTGCCTTGCTCCTTCCTGAGGGAAACGTGCTTTGAAGCACGCCTCCAGGTGGTGCCCGAGCGCCTCCCTCGTGACCTTGGCAAAGTCGGTGGCCCTCCAGGAGAGAGCCCCCGAGCCTTGCCCGAGGAGGGCACCGGGCACGCCTTCCTATGCGAGAGAAGGAGGCGCCCCTTGAACGGGCGCGGATCCTGACACAACGCCACTGGAGGGGCCTGCCTCCCGAGGTTTCGGACCGGGTGATGCCTTCTTCTTCTTAAGGACTGCCTCGGGAAGTCTTCCGCTCCTGTGATCTGGGTCTTCGATTGTTGCGACTTGAAAAGCACGCTAAAGAGAACACACCGCATACCTCTCCTCACAAGGCACCGTGATGACTCCACCGCTTCCTGGCATCTTGAGGACGTTGTAGCCATGATGAGTCACTGCCATGAACTTGTCCAGAGCTGGGTACCCGAGGATGGCATTGTATGGCAGGCGAATGTGGGCGACGTCGAAGTCAATGAGCTCAGTGCGGTAGTTGTTGCGCTGCCCAAAGGTGACAGGAAGGCGAACTTGCCCTATTAGAATGGTGGAACCATCAGTGACTCCTAAGAAGGGCTTGGTTGGCTGAAGCTGATTGTATGGCATTTGGAGATTGTTGAATGTCTCGACGGACAGGACGTTGAGTCCCGCTCCGCCATCAATGAGGGTCCTGGTGACTTGCACATTGTTGATGACTGGGAGCAAAGCATCGGGAGGACTCCGGCCGTGGCTGCGCACTTGAGCTGATCCACTAAGTTGAACGTGATAGCTCACGCTGACCACCTGAGAGGGCGCGTGGCCTCAAGCTTGGGGAGGACTGCATTCACCTCGCAAGCAAACTGTTTGAAGATGCGCTGAGAGGCTGGGGCCTGATACGTCTCCAACGTATCTATAATTTTTTATTGTTCCATGCTATTATATTACCCCTTTTGGATGTTTATGGGCTTTATTCTACACATTTATATCATTTTTGGAACTAACCTACTAACCGGAGGCCCAGCCCATATTGCTGTTTTTTTTTGCCTATTTCAGTATTTCGAAGAAAAGGAATATCAAACGGAGTCCAAACGGAATGAAACCTTCAGGAGCGTTATTTTTGGAACAAATCTGATCCGGAGAGCCTGGAGTGCAAGTCAAGAAATCTCCAAGGGCCCCACGAGATAGGAGGGCGCCCCCTAGGGGCGCCCCCCCTATCTCATGGGCCCCTCGGGCGTCCACCGACATACTTCTTTCTCCTATATATATCCACGGACCGCGAAAACATCCAGGAGCACCAAGAAACACAATTTCCACCGCCGTAACCTTCTGTATCCGCGAGATCCCATCTTGGAGCCTTCGTCGGCACTCTGCCGGAGGGGGAATCGATCATGGAGGGCTTCTACATCAAGACCATAGCCTCTCTGATGAGTTGTGAGTAGTTTACCACAGACCTACGGGTCCAGAGTTATTAGCTAGATGACTTCTTCTCTCTTTTTGGATCTCAATACAATGTTCTCCCCCTCTCTTGTGGAGATCTATTCGATGTAATCTCTTTTTGCGGCGTGTTTGTCGAGATCAGATGAATTGTGGGTTTATGATCAAGTTTATCTATGAATAATATTGGAATCTTCTCTGAATTCTTTTATGTGTGATTGAGTTATCTTTACAAGTCTCTTCGAATTATCAGTTTGGTTTGGCCTACTAGATTGATCTTTCTTGCCATGGGAGAAGTGTTTAGCTTTGGGTTCAATCTTGCGGTGATCTTACCCAGTGACAGAAATGGTTGCAAGACACGTATTGTATTGTTGCCATCGAGGATAACAAGATGGGTTTTATATCATATTGCATGAGTTTATCCCTCTACATCATGTCATCTTGCTTAATGTGTTGCTCTGTTCTTATGAACTTAATACTCTAGATTCATGCTGGATAGCGTCGATGTGTGGAGTAATAGTAGTAGATGCAGGCAGGAGTCGGTCTACTTGTTATGGACGTGATGCCTATATACATGATCATGCCTAGATAACGTCATAATTATTCGCTTTTCTATCAATTGCTCGACAGTAATTTGTTCACCCACCGTAATACTTATGCTATCTCGAGAGAAGCCTCTAGTGAGACCTATGGGCCCCGGGTCTATCTCTTATCATATTTGCTTTCAATCTACTTTTATTTGCATCTTTATTTTCTGCATCTATATTATAAAATACCAAAAATATATTTATCTTATCATACTTTCTCTATCAGATCTCACTTTCGTAAGTGACCGTGAAGGGATTGACAACCCCTTTATTGCATTGGTTGCGAGTTCTCAGTTTGTTTGTGTAGGTGCGTGGGACTTTTGAGGAGCCTCCTACTGGATTGATACCTTGGTTCTCAAAACTGAGGGAAATACTTACGCTACACTTTGCTGCATCACCCTCTCCTCTTCGAGGAAAACCAACGCTTGCTCAAGACGTAGCAAGAAGGATTTCTGGCGCCGTTGTCGGGGAGGTCTTCGCTCAAGTCAAGACATACCAAGTACCCATCACAAACCCATCTCCCTCGCATTTACATTATTTGCCTCTCGTTTTCCTCTCCCCCCACTTCACCCTTGTCGTTTTATTCGCCCTCTCTTTCCCAATCTCCTCCTCTCTTTTCCGTTTGCCTTCCCTTTGCCATGTCCGAGTCAAAAAGAACTAAGGGTTTTCTCCCGAGCTCTAGTGCCTTGGACAACCCATCTATCCTCTCTAAGCTCATGAACAATGACACTATAAGACCCACCAGGGTCTCCAATGAGAGCTTGAATAATTTTGATGAGGATGACTCTGGAATTTTTTGTTATTTACTTGATGAGTCTTTAAAAGATGCTTGGGATAGGTTATTAAGAATTCGGGCTAGCTATGTGCCACAATATCAAATTGAAGATTACTTTAAGAGTTTTTATGTGGGCTTGCCGACTTCTTTTAAACAAGTTTTAGATTCTATTTTTGAAGGAAGTTTTCTTGAAAGGGATGCTATACATACTTATTAAAAGATAAAAACCATATTTGGGCACCCTTTGAATGATAAGGTTGAATCAACTACTCTCTTGTGCTTTTATCAAAATGAAATTATTAAAGAGATGAAGTCTAGTTTGGAGGCAAACTTCCGTAACGTGCTTAATCTTACTTCTCCCATTAATGGCCATGTGCTTACTTTGAATAGAAGATTGAATGCCATATAAAGGAGATCCCCCTCATCAAGTGCCAAAGATGGCACTAGTTAGATCTATCCTTGCTTTTATGCCTAGCTAGGGGCGTTAAACGATAGCGCTAGTTGGGAGGCAACCCAATTTTTCTTTATGTTCTTTGTTTTTGCTCCTGTTTAGGAATAAATCCTGCATCTACTCTCTGTTTAGATGTGTTTTTATCTTTTGTTTAGTGTTTGTGCCAAGTAGAACCTATAGGATAAACTATGATGATAGTTGATTTGATTCTGCTGAAAAACAGAAACTTTGCGCTCACGAGAAAAAATTCAATAAATCACAGAAACGTGATTTTGCATTGATTCTTTTTGCTGCTGATCAATAGACAAATTTCAAGTACCTCCTATTTTTATAGGATTTTTAGAGTTCCAGAAGTTTGCGTTAGTTCCAGATTGCTACAGACTGTTCTGTTTTTGACAGATTCTATTTTTCGTGTGTTGTTTGCTTATTTCAATGCATCTATGGCTAATAAATTAGTTTATAAACCATAAGGAAGTTGGAATACAATAGGTTTAACACCAAAATAAATAAAGAATGAGTTCATTGCAGTACCTTATGTGGTGGTTTTGTTTTCTTTCACTAACGGAGCTTATAAGATTTCCTGTTGAGTTTTGTGTTGTGAAGTTTTCAAGTTTTGGGTAAAGCCTTTATGGACTATGGAATAAAGGGTGGCAAGAGCTTAAGCTTGGGGATTCCCATGGCACCCCCAAGATATTCAAGAGTAGCCAAAAGCCTAAGCTTGGGGATTCCCCGGGAAGGCATCCCCTCTTTCGTCTTCGTTCATTGGTAACTTTACTTGGAGCTATATTTTTATTCGCCACATGATATGTGTTTTGCTTGGAGCGTCGTGTATTATATTAGTCTTTGCTTGTTAGTTTACCACAATCATCCTTGCTGTAACACACCTTTTGGGAGAAGCCTATTTGATTAGAATTTTCTAGAATACTCTATGTGCTTCACTTATATCTTTTGAGCTTGATAGTTTTTGCTCTAGTGCTTCACTTATATATTTTAGAGCACGGTGGTGGTGTCTTAATTTTGAAGAAATTGCTAGTCTCTCATGCTTCACTTATATCATTTTAAGAGTCTTTTAGAACAGCATGGTATTTTCTTTTGTTACAAAGTTGGTCCTAGAATGATGAGCATCCAAGTTGGGTATAATAAAAACTATCATAAGTAGTGAATTGGATGCTATGATCAACTTGATACTTGGTAATTGTTTTGAGATATGGAGGTAGTAATATTAAAGTCATGCTAGTTGGATGATTATGAATTTAAAGAATGCTTGTGTTGAAGTTTGTGATTCCCGTAGCATGCACGTATGGTGAACCGCTTTGTGATGAAGTTGGAGCACAATTTTATTTATTGATTGTCTTCCTTATGAGTGGCAGTCGGGGACGAGCGATGTTCTTTTTTCCTACCAATCTATCCCCCTAGGAGCATGCGCGTAGTGCTTTGATTTTTGATGACTTCTAAATTTTTGCAACAAGTATATGAGTTCTTTTGATTAATGTTGAGTCCATGGATTATACGCACCCTTTCACCCTTCCACCTTTGCTAGCCTCTCTTGTGCCATGCAATTTTCGCCGGTACCATATACCCACCATACTCCTTCCTCAAAACAGCCACCATACCTATCTATTATGGCATTTCCATAGTTCCGAGATATATTGCCATGCAACTTTCCACCGTTCCATTCATATGACACACATTACTTTTGTCATATTGCTCTTTGTATGATCATGTAGTTGACATCGTATTTGTGGCAAGGCCACCTTCACAATTTTCATACATGTCGCTCTTGAGTAATTGCATATCCTGGTACACCGCCGGAGGCATTCATATAGAGTCATATTTTGTTCTAGCTTTGAGTTGTAAATCCATAAAAGTGTGATGGTCTTCATTATTAGAGCATTGTCCTCGTGAGGAAAGGATGATGAAGGCTATGATTCCCCCACAAGTCGGGAGGAGACTTCGGACTTTACAAAAAGAAAAAAAAAGAAAAAAAAAAGAGAAAGGCCAAAAATAAAAAAAGAGAAAGGCCAAAGAGAATAAAAATAAAAAAATGAGAGAAAAAGAGAGAAGGGACAATGCTACTATCTCTTTTTCCACACTTGTGCTTCAAAATAGCACCATGATCTTCATGATAGAGAGTCTCATATGTTGTCATTTTCATATACTAGTGGGAATTTTTCATTATAGAACTTGGCTTGTATATTCCAATGATGGGCTTCCTCAAAAGTGCCCTAGGTCTTCGTGAGCAAGCAAGTTGGATGCACACCCACTTAGTTTCTTTTGTTGAGCTTTCATATATTTATAACTCTAGTGCATCCGTTGCATGGCAATCCCTACTCACTCACATTGATATCTATTAATGGGCATCTCCATAGTCCGTTGATACGCCTAGTTGATGTGAGACTATCTTCTCCTTTTTTGTCTTCTCCACAACCACCATTCTATTCTACATATAGTGTTATGTCCATGGCTCACGCTCATGTATTGCGTGAAAGTTGAAAGAGTTTGAGATTATTAAAGTATGAAACAATTGCTTGGCTCGTCATCGGGGTTGTGCATGATTAAATACTTTGTGTGATGAAGATAGAGCATAGCCAGACTATATGATTTTGTAGGGATAACTTTCTTTAGCCATGTTATTTTGAGAAGACATGATTACTTTGATTAGTATGCTTGAAGTATTATTATTTCTTATGTTTTTATGAACTTTTATTTTGTATTATTTGGATCTGAACATTCATGCCACAATTAAAAAAAATTACATTATGAATTATGCTAAGTAGCATTCCACATCAAAAATTCTCTTTTTATCATTTACCTACTCGAGGACGAGCAGGAATTAAGCTTGGGGATGCTTGATACGTCTCCAACGTATCTATAATTTTTTATTGTTCCATTCTATTATATTACCCCTTTTGGATGTTTATGGACTCTATTCTACACATCTATAATACCTAAATAGTTGATCCCCACTAAACTAATTCTCTTAACATGCAAGATATCCACATCAGCAGTCTAGCCACATCATCATTCTGTTACCAGCTTACAGGCAGGATCCACCACAGGTTCACCAGCGTATGGAACGGTCGTGTCACCGTTTGGTTACCAGCGCCATGAAGACCAATGGACAGAAAGTCCTGTTCAGCTTTGCCATCCACGCACGTGTTCCGTCTACATTTAACCGTCCCTGGTCATCGAAGTTAATAACAATCCGCTTTCTCTCCGGTCCTCCTTTAACTGACGACTAACCAAGCGATCCGCTCTTCCAGAAGCCACGATTACTCCCAAATCAGAAAAATCTACCGCCGCCACTGCTTCCTTATCATGGCTCCACTGCATCTCCGTGGTGGATCACTTCATCTTTATTTCCCAAGCGCCTCGGCTACCTCATGGCACATCGCGCCTCCGGCCTTACCTCCTCCCGCTGCCCTCTTGCGCCTGTCGTGGCTATTGGCGACCTAGAGACAGGCCGCGTCGTTGACCTATTGATGTGGAGGAGTCGCTGGCTGCCCTGCACAACGCGGATCCTGAGCGCGCGGCCGCGCCATGCACTGGGAAGTTACCAGCAGGGCATCTTCTCGACATAGCCCGTGTGGAGCCAAATTTGGAGTTTTTGTTTTCCTTGCTTTTGTGGGTTGAAAATTATGCAAGCCAACCTTTCATCCAAGTTCCGTTATGTTACTCAGGTAATTGGGGTGTATGCTGATTCGTATGGTATAATCACCCGAGAGCAAATTGGTCGCCACACCCCAACACGCCATTGTACTGTGGTCATATCCATTATCTCTTTTATATCATGTTGGATGCTTCACAGGATCTTTTTTTTTGAAAGGGATGCTTCGCAGGATCTGCACAACTATGAAGTGTTTCCTCACTCTATTTCTGTTCCCTGCCATAGGGTGCTGCTGATCCAAGGCATGCATCTTTAAACCAACATAGGAAATGCACGCCCTAGGTCATCTACGACCGGGGAACACTTTCCGTTTAGACTCTGAAACCGAGGAGGTATGCAAGTATAGTATATGCCTCTATTTTTAACAAGGTTTGGTAATGGTATGCGATTGTCATTTTCTTTGGTTTTGTTTAGAGTCACGGATCTGTTATCCCATGATGTCTCTTTGCTTTGCGAAACATGAGAACGTATCATGGCTGACCATTTATTAACTAGAAAACTATTTGCTGCATTGTAGAACTATGAAACTTTTTTAGGCATCTCAAAGAAAGGGCCTGTTTTTCCTTCCAGGTTTCAGCCACACAAGTGGTGAGAGGTTTGTTATTATCCTTCAAATTAAAGTCGCAGTTCTATTTTGATAAATACCTCAAATATTTCTGATAAATTTAGCTGCTCCTGATGATACAAATTTTTTTAGCAAGGCACTCCTCATAAATCTGTTAATGCTTTAAACAAAATTTTCTTTTACATAAACTCTCCAGCACAAAATGAAATATCGACCTTACGGTATATGCTATCGGAAAATTCCAAAGGTATAAAGGGCTTTAGCACCATGCAATGTACCATATTTTTATCTAATAATTCTTCTCATACAGATCAATTGATGATAATAAAAATACGTACAAGTCACCATTACCGACATCAAATCAACCTCCTACCAGGTAAATCCTAACATTCTTTGACATATTTATAAATAGTTAAATGCATAGTATATAACTCCTCCAGTCCAGCCGCTTCAAGTGCATTATTTGTTTATTTTCTACATCAATTGTTCTGATGATAAGATCGTATGCTTGATTTTTTAGATGAACCCTTTTTCTGTTGATCACCACCTATTCTAACTAAGAAACATTCTCATACTCTTAGGTGTTTTTAGTGGTACAAAAACATATACAATATATGTCATCATGCGGGACTACATGTATTTGCGCCGACTCTGTTATACCATCTGCACATGTTTTGCAATCTTCCACTATGGTGCATGTGATTGTCTCTTGACCTTACCTTTATAATGTAGATCCCTAGCTATGTAGTCTCAAATTGCAAGCCAGCTATAGAGTTTTATTACTACTTAAGTTTGTACCCTGGCCTTTCTCAGCCCTTTACATAAGGTTTTGCGTTCTAAATTGTAGTTTTGCCTGTGTTTGGGACTGTAGGTTAGTCAATACATTCTTAGTTTTCCGTTGTTTGGTATACCATTTATGTTAAGTGTTTCAGATTTTCAATTCCTTTGTATGTATCTGGGTCATGTGTTTTAAAATGGGTCTGCACAATTTCCTGGTGTTTCGTATGATTGGTACTGAAGAAGACACACATATAAACAACATCAAATAGAACCCGGTGAGTATAGTTTATGCTACAAATTGATATAGTTTTATTATGAGATATATATCTATACCACCAATAAATTTGAATCGTCACACACACACACACACACACACACACACATATATATATATAATATGTCGTATTATTGATTCAAATTATTATTGTCTTTGTTATGTCGATGTTACTCAGAAAATTCATGAAAAAAATCCCGCAGCAACGCGCGGGGCATCACCTAGTTTATATCATTTTTGGGACTAACCTGCTAACCGGAGGCCCAGCCCATATTGCTGTTTTTTGCCTATTTCAGTATTTTGAAGAAAAGGACTATCAAACGGAGTCCAAACGGAATGAAACCTTCGGGAGCGTTATTTTAGGAACAAAACTGATCCAGAGAGCCTGAAGTGCAAGTCAAGAAATCTCCGAGAGCCCCACGAGATAGGAGGGCACGCCCCCTAGGGGCGCGCCCCCTGTCTCGTGAGCCCCTCGTGCATCCACCGACGTACTTCTTTCTCCTATATATATCCACGGACCCCGAAAACATCCAGGAGCACCACGAAACCCAATTTCCATTGCCGTAACCTTCTGTATCCGCGAGATCCCATCTTGGAGCCTTGGCCGGCACTCTGCCGGAGGGGGAATCGATCACGAAGGGCTTCTACATCAACACCATAGCCTCTCCGATGAGTTGTGAGTAGTTTACCACAGACCTACGGGTCCATAGTTATTAGCTAGATGGCTTCTTCTCTCTTTTTGGATCTCAATACAATATTCTCCCCCTCTCTTGTGGAGATCTATTCGATGTAATCTCTTTTTGCGGTGTGTTTGTCGAGATCCATTGAATTGTGGGTTTATGATCAAGTTTATCTATGAATAATATTGGAATCTTCTCTGAATTCTTTTATGTATGATTGAGTTATCTTTACAAGTCTCTTCGAATTATCAGTTTGGTTTGGCCTACTAGATTGATCTTTCTTGCCATGGGAGAAGTGTTTAGCTTTGGGTTCAATCTTTCGGTGATCTTACCCAGTGACAGAAAGGGTTGCAAGACACGTATTGTATTGTTGCCATCGAGGATAACAAGATGGGGTTTATATCATATTGCATGAGTTTATCCCTCTACATCATGTCATCTTGCTTAATGCGTTGCTCTGTTCTTATGAACTTAATACTCTAGATGCATGTTGGATAGCGGTCGATATGTGGAGTAATAGTAGTAGATGCAGGCAGGAGTCGGTCTACTTGTTATGGACGTGATGCCTATATACATGATCATGCCTAGATAACGTCATAATTATTCGCTTTTCTATCAATTTCTCGACAGTAATTTGTTCACCCACCGTAGTACTTATGCTATCTCGAGAGAAGCCTCTAGTGAAACCTATGGCCCTCGGGTCTATCTCTTATCATATTTGCTTTCAATCTACTTTTATTTGCATCTTTATTTTCTGCATCTATATTATAAAATACCAAAAATATATTTATATTATCATACTTTCTCTATCAGATCTCACTTTTGTAAGTGACCGTGAAGGGATTGACAACCCCTTTATTGCGTTGGTTGCGAGCTCTCAGTTTGTTTGTGTAGGTGCGTGGGACTTTTGAGGAGCCTCCTACTGGATTGATACCTTGGTTCTCAAAACTAAGGGAAATACTTATGGTACACTTTGCTGCATCACCCTCTCCTCTTCGGGGAAAACCAACGCTAGCTCAAGACGTAGCAGGGCCTGAGCGTCGCCCAGGATGCAAGCGATTGCGCGCGGCTCCTGGAAGCCCCCGGCCCCTTCATCTTGATGATGGTCTTCATTCCTCCTTGGTGGTGTTGGTAGAGGAGGGAGGCCCGCGTTGCCTTGAGGGTGATCCTCACGAGGCTGATCCCTCCAGCCTCCCTCGCGAGGCTGGTCCTGCCAGCGGTCCTCGCGAGGTCGGTCACGCCATCCTTGGCGAGGGCCACGGTCTTCCCATCGTCCTCCACCTCTTCCTCCTCCTCGGCCATAGCACTGGTCATTGCGCTCGGGGCGTCGGCCAATACGCCCATCTCGCACGGCCCTGAGCTCTTGGCATTCGTTGGTGTTGTGGGTGTGGAGGTCATGGTACACGCAGTACCGGCTGCCCTTGGATGACTCAGGCTGATCCCTGCCTCGCTTGGTGTCTGGCTCTGCTGTAAGCACAGCAGCCCCCTTGCGCTTCACGTCCTTGGCCTTGGGCATCTTCTCCTCTGGATCGGTAGCTGGAAGCTCGAGGAGGGAGAGACGCTCTTCCTCAGCCCTGGCGCACTTGGTCGCCAAGTTGAACAGCTCCAGGGATGTGCACAGGTCTTCATGGATTGCTAGCTCCTCTTTCATCTTGGCGTCACGCACGCTTTCAGAGAAGGCTGAGATGATGGCTTCCTCAGTCACCCTGGGGATCTTGAGGCGAGCGTTGTTGAAATGTTGGATGTACTTCTGCAGGGTCTCTCCAGACTGTTGCTTGATGCGACGCGGGTCGCTCATGGCCAGGGGCCGGCCGCGAGTGCCTTGGAAGTTGGCGATGAAGCGAGTGCGCATCTCGTCCCAAGAGGAAATCATGCCAGGAGCCAGGTTTAGGAGCCAGGTGCAGGCACCGTCCTTGAGCGCCATGGGAATCCAGTTCGCCATGACCTTCTCGTCCCCGTTGGTGGCTTCGATGCCCAGCTCATAGAGCTGGAGGAACTCCATAGGGTCAGCCGTGTCGTCGTAGCGTGGAGGCAGATCGGGTTTGAACTTGCCTGGCCAAGCTACGCTGCGCAGCTCGGCGGTGAAGGCACGGCAGCCCTCTGTGGCCACAGGAGACCTTTGGTGATGAATGGCTTGATCTTGGAGGTCTCCGCGCGCTGCCGCTAGGAGCAGCGTGGGGTCTTGGCGCGCTGGAGCAGGAGCGCGGTCATGACGTGCCAGTGCAGGGAGCACGCGGGCAGCTTCTTGGGGACGAGGGATCTCTTGGCAGCTCTTTTCTTGTTGCGCGGGCACTGGACGCGGTGGGTCTCGTCCCGGAGCCGCGCGCCGTGGAGCCAGGGCGCCTTCTTGGGGAGGAGGTGGCGGAGGCACCTCCTGATCCACACCTCTTGTGCAGGATGGAGGGCGAGGCAGCGAGAGAGAGGGCATAGGAGAGCCCCCTGCAGCGCTGACGAGCTCGATGATGCGGGCAAGCCAGTCCTCATAGAGGTCGTCGACGGGACGGTAGTGCAGGAGCTCTCGCGCCAGGAGCAGCGCGGTGTGCGCGTCTGCGGGGGCGCGACAGGCGTGGGACGATGAACCGGCTGGAGTCAGCGATAGGGTGGCGGTGCGGCCTTCTCGCCGCACTGAAGGATGAAGGGATGAGGCCTGCTGCTCGTTCCCCGTCGGGCCGGTGGCAGCGTTGGCGGCAGCCGACGGGGAACGATGGGGGTGTCCGCCGACGAGCGCCGTCTGGGCGACGCGGGTGGCGAGAGCAGCCCGGCGCTCGGCGCGGGCTCGACGAGCGTCAGACATGGATGCGATGGACGGCGAAACACAAGACGGGGGAAGGCGTGATTCCGGCGCACCCCTACTGGCGTGCCAAATGTCGGATTTTGGGTTCTGGCAGACCCTTGAGGTTCGAACTCTGGGGTGCACGCGGAAATCACCCCCCTACCGGCTCACGTCTCGTCGCCTCACAAAGGATCTAAGTTGCACAAAGAACAACACAAGGGACGCAAGGTTTATACTGGTTCAGGCCACCATTGTGGTGTAATACCCTACTCCAGTGTGTGGTGTGTGGATTGCCTCAGGGGCTGATGATGAACAATACAAGGGAAGAACAACCTCGCGAGGGGAGGAGTTCTTGTGTTGGTGTGGGTGGTTCTGGCTAAGGTTTGAATGGTCGATCTCCCCTCCCCTGCCTTGAGAGCGGCTAGTCCTATTTATAGAGCAAGGCCCTGGTCCTCTTCCCAAATATTGAGCGGGAAGGGCGCCAACAATTGGCCATTTTGAAGGGGAACATATAGTACACTTATCCTGACTAAAGTTGGTCTTCGACTGCCAAAGGCTCTGATAATGACGCCTTCCTGGGCTCCACGATGACCTCCATCCTACCGTTCTGCTGGTCTTGGTCTTGTTGCACCGAAATGGTAACCTTTGCCTGATGCCTTGGCCTATGCTTGCCCCCTTTGCAGCAAAGGGGAAACAAGGACACTGCCCAGGCCGATGCCCGCCTGGCGCCTGCCTGGCTTCGGTCGTCATGGATTGCGTCACGGGCACCTCGTGAGGTACCCCGCCTTGATCTCTCCGCCTCCTCGCGAGCCAGCCTGCTGAGGCTGCGCCTGAGGAAGCTTCCTGTCATCCACCCCGTGAGGCTTGGCCCCTCGCGAGGGTCTTGAGCTTGTGTTGACGAAGATGGGCCGTACTGGGCCACTCCTTGAGCCACGCCGCAGGCCGCAGGCAGGCAAGTCTGGGTACCACCGTTCCCTAACCAGATGTACAGTTGTCACAACAACTGGAACTGGTCGAACAAACCACTGTCTTCCTGAAGCTACTGGTTCTATCTCTCACTTCTCTTTACTTATAGTTTGTCTTCGTGAAGTCATTGCCTGCTTGCATAATCTGTTTGACTTCACTGTTTGACTACGTGTCCTAATTGGCTTCATACTATCTTCCACCCTGATCCTTACTACCTAGCTGCTAATAGTCTTCGTGCTTTCACTTCATTGAATACTTGACTATGGCTTGTCTAGTGTAGTCTACCTTCCGCTGCATACGAATAGTGTTGTTTCTCCTGTTTGTCTTCAAAACTCCCATGTTTTGAAGACTTTCTTAAAAAGCGCCTATTCGCCCCCCCTCTAGTCAATAACTAGCACTTTCAATTGGTATCAGAGCAAGGTATTCCCTTGTTCTGTGTGATTCGGTTTAACCACCTGGAGTTTTAGCTATGTCGACTGCAGGGATAATCGATGTCTCCGCTGCGTGTCCCATCTTTGATGGCACTGAATATCCCTACTGGAAGACTAGGATGCGCATGCATCTTGAAGCCATTGATGTCGATCTGTGGTATGTCGTCAAGAATGGCGTTCCCAAGACTGGTGAAGGTGTCACCCCCGCTGATGTGAAGAAGTTCATTCAACTAGGCTCTACCGCCAAGAACATCATCTGTGGTCATCTCACCAAAGGGCAGTATGGCCGTGTGAGCGCTCTGGAAACGTCGAAGCTAGTCTGGGACTGGCTCTACAAGGTCAATGAAGGCGTCTCAACACAACATGATCAACGAATCAATACTCTTCGCAACCTCTTCAACCGCTTCAAAAGACACGACAACGAGAATGTCCAGCTCACATTTGATCACCTCACTGATATCACCAATGAGCTCCGTGCACTCGGTGCAACTAACATTACGAAGCATGAAATTGTGAAGATACTGCTGAGATCTCTTGACAGCTCATTTGACACCTTAGCCCTGATGATACAAGAATGCCTTGATTTCAAGACACTCGATCCGTCTGACATACTCGAGAGGCTCAACACACATGAGTACCAGCTATCTGAGAAACGAGATATCTATGGCCCCAACTATGGCCGAACTCGTGCCTTGAAGGCAAAGGCTGTGGCTTCCTCATCTGGAGAAGAATCTGACTACAATTCTGATGATCCCGAAGACATTGGAAAGGAGCTTGCTATGCTTGTGAAGAAGTTCCAGAGATTCACTAGGAAGAAAAACTTCAGAAATTCTTCACGATCCAGCTCAAGGGACGATGAAGCTTCCACCTATGACAACAAGAAAAGAACCTGTCACAAGTGTAAGAAACCTGGCCACTACATCTCTGAATGTCCACAGTGGGACAATGAGAAGAAGAAAAAGAATAGCAAAGAATATGATTCTGATGACAAGAAGAAGAAGAAATCCTCAAAGTCTTCTTCCAAATCTTCCTCTAAGTCTTCATCACACAAGAAGCGCTCATCAGGCAAGGCACGTGCTTTTGTTGGCAAGGAAATGGATTCAGAGGAGGAGTCTGCTTCTGAGGAGGAAGTGGTGGAGTCTGAGGAGGAGTCTGACTCTGGTGTCGCAAGTCTGGTTCTAGCTACAACCTACATCGCCAAGTCCATCTTCAACACTGAAGACAATGACTCCGTCACCAACACTAATGACGAGAACGACTCGAATCCCACCTACTTCTTCATGGCACGTGGTGCCAAGGTAAACTCTCGCGATGATTACTTTCAAACATCAAGTGAAGATGACTCTGATGGTGAATCCAAACCTAGCTACAAAAAACTTGCTAAAATTGCAACTGAACAAGAGAATGCAATGGAACATATTCAAAAACTGTTAGACAAAAGCGATGACCTGTTGGACAAGGAAATGACTAAGACTCAGTCCTTAATTGAAGACATAAAAATCTTCATGTTAAGTACCAGGAACTTGAAGGTCGTCATGAAACCCTCTCAACATCTCATGAAAAGCTTTTCTACGATTATCTTCAAAGGAAGCAGGAACTTGAGAAATTGAGATCGGATCATGAAGATCTTCAAAAGGAGAACGAGTCACTTCGCACTCAACAGATCAGTCCCGCTGAGGAAGGATTTGAACCACCATGTCTAAAATGCATTGAGCATGATAACGCTACCTCTGTTGCTGAATGTTCTACTGCTACTCCTGTTGCAATATCTTCAACTGCTGATGTGGTAACTAACCCCTCTATTGAGGATACCACTACTATTACTGATGAGAATGCCAGGTTGAAGACACTGCTTGAGACAGGGATGTACAAAAGCCTCAAAGGGCATCAGACATTATGCGTTGTCCTCAAAAAGCAGATTCTGAACCGAAACCCTAGAAAAGAGGGTGTTGGGTTTGAGAGGAAAATGAATGTTGATGGGTCGTACTGGAAGCCCGAGCAGAACCCCAAAACCACATGGGTTGCTGCAAAGGAACCTTCAGTAGATCCATCCACCTTATTTGGTTTCACTTGCGCTAACCCTATTATCATTAATGAATTCTTTGATGCAAACTATAAATTGTTTAAGAATCAGAATGGTGAAGTGTTTGCCAGGTATATTGGTACTAACTGCAGGAATGGACCACCTATGAAGAAGATATGGGTACCTAAAAGTGTTCTTGAGAATCTTCCAGTGAATGTCATCATGACACCACCTGTGAAGAAGACAAACCCCATACCAAAGGCTTCATATGGTCCTAAAGCTTCATACAGACCAAGGACTCATCTGAGTCACCCTAACGTCAATGTTTTGCAGGAAAATCATACTCAGACCCATGAATATGAGCGTGTTTCATTAAACCGCTATGTTCATAGAACCAAGAACTTTTCTGCTTATTCACATGAGTATTATTCACCCCCTCCAAGGCTATTTACTAGGGCTCAGAAGCCAAAATTCTCAGATGCTGCACTTAGACTCATTGCTTCCAAGCCACCCCTAAAGATGTGGGTGGTTAAGAAAACTTAACTCTCTTTTGCAGGGAAAGGTCTCCAGCCGGAAATCAAAAGCATCTAAAGCTAATGCTGGAGACCTTAAAAATCTTGTCGGGCACAAGATAAAATGCCCAAATGATCTTACTATGTATTCCACTCTAGATTTTCTTGATACTCATCATGTCTATCCTAACCAAGACCTGAATTTCCATGTTCCACTTGTTCGTCAAATGTTTCTGCTTCACAACTCGCTTGGTGAAGCCTATCCCCCAAACTGCACTGTAGGCTATGACACCTCGTGCTTCAGAATGGATTATGGACAGTGGATGCACTAATCACATGACTGGCGATCGAAGTCTTCTGATGGATTCAACACTGCGTCCATCAGACAAGAGCCACATCACATTTGCTGACACTGGTAAAAGCAAGGTATTGGGTCTAGATAGAGTTGCAATATCAAGGGATCAGCACATGGATAAAGTGATGTTTGTTGAATCCCTTGGATTCAACTTAATGTCTGTCTCAATGCTTTGTGACTTAAACATGATTGTGCTATTTGGAAAATATCGCTGCCTTGTACTGATGGAATCTGACAAGTCCCTAGTCTTTGAAGGATATCAAAAAGATGATCTGTATATGGTAGATTACTCAGCAGGTCCACAGATGGCCGTATGTCTTCTAGCAAAAGCTTCAGAATGCTGGCTTTGGCATCGAAGGCTAGGGCATGCTGGCATGAGGAACTTGCACACTCTCGCGAAGAAGAAGCATGTTGTGGGCATCAAAGGCGTCAAGTTCAAGAAGGATCATTTGTGTGGCGCCTGCGAATCCGGAAAGATGACAAGAGCCAAGCATCCCTTGAAGACAATCATGACCATGTCTCAACCCTTCAAGCTGCTGCACATGGACTTATTTGGCCCTACTCACTATTCCACTCTCAATGCTACTGCTTGCCTCTATGGCTTCGTCATTGTTGATGATTACTCTCCATACACTTGGATGCATATAATCCTCTACAAGACTGAAGTGCAGGATGTCTTCAGACGCTTTGCCAACCGTGCCATGACGAACTACGGTGTCAAGGTCAAGCACATCAGAAGCGACAACAACACTGAGTTCAAGAACACCGGCCTCGACCTCTACCTGGATACCATGGGTATCACTCATGAGTTCTCTGCTCGTTACACACCTCAGCAGAATGGCATCGCCGAGCGCAAGAACAGAACTCTTATTGAGATGGCCCGAATGATGCTTGATGAGTACAAGACTCCACGGAAGTTCTGGCCTGAAGCCATTGATACTGCTTGCCACGTCATCAACCGCATTTATCTTCACAAGCTTCTGAAGAAAACATCCTATGAGCTCCTAACTGGTAAGAAACACAATGTAAGCTACTTCAGAGTATTTGGTGCTAGGTGCTGGATCAAGGATCCTCATCACACTTCAAAATTTGCACCAAAAGCACATGAAGGTTTTATGCTTGGTTACGGAAAGGATTCGCACTCCTACAGAGTCTTCAACCTCTTTCACTATAAAGTGGTTGAAACTGTGGATGTGCGGTTCAATGAGACTAACGGCTCGCGAAGAGAGCACCTGCCAAATGTGCTAGATGAGTTATCCCCTAGCGAGTCAATCAAGCAAATGGGAACTGGAAAAATCATACCCTCTGAGAATCAGGCTGAAGAAGAATTGATCATTTCTGCTTCCACACAACCTGAAGACCATGCTCAACCTGAAGATAATCCTCCAAATGATGACATTGATCAGAATGAACAAAATCTTCGTCCTGCTCATCCTCGTGTTGCAAATGAAGTACAGATTGAGAAGATGATCGATAGCCTCAATCCACCTGGTCCACTCACTCGTTCAAGAGCCACACAAAGAGCAACACAACTCACCAATTTCTGTGGACACTTTGCATTCGTCTCAATCTCAGAACCCACGAAAGTGACTGAAGCCTTCATGGAACCTGAATGGATTCAAGCCATGCAAGAAGAGCTTCAACAGTTTGAGTTGAACAATGTGTGGGAACTGGTCAAGCATCCTGATTCTCGGAAGCACAATATCATTGGCACCAAATGGATATATCGCAACAAGCAAGATGAACATGTTCAAGTGGTCAGAAACAAAGCTCGTCTAGTTGCTCAAGGTTAGACTCAAGTGGAAGGGATTGACTTTGATGAAACTTTTGCTCTTGTGGCAAGGCTTGAAGCCATTCACATACTGCTTGCCTATGCAAATCATCACAACATTCTCCTATATCAAATGGATGTGAAGAGTGCTTTTCTCAATGGAAAGATAGAAGAAGAAGTATATGTTGCACAACCTCCAGACTTTGAAGATCCAAAACATCCTGATATGGTGTACAAGCTCAACAAGGCACTGTATGGCCTCAAACAAGCCCCTCGCGCTTGGTATGATACACTCAAGGACTTCCTGAAGAGCAAAGGCTTCAAACCTGGTTCACTGGATCCTACTCTCTTCACGAAGAAAGATGACGGTGAACTGTTTGTGTGCCAAATCTATGTGGATGACATTATCTTCGGCTGGACCAACAAGAAATGCAGTGATGAGTTTGGTCATATGATGCAAGAGCAATATCAGATGTCCATGATGGGTGAACTGAAGTTCTTTCTAGGTCTCCAAATCCATCATTAACGCAACGACATCTTCATCTCTCAAGAAAAATATCTGAAAGATTGCCTGAAGAAGTTTGGAATGCAAGACTGCAAAGGATACACGACGCCAATGCCAACCAAAAGTAATCTGGGTCCCGACGACAATGGTAAAGAATTCGACCAAAAGGTATACCGCTCCATGATTGGTTCTTTGCTTTATTTATGTGCATCTAGGCCAGATATAATGCTTAGTGTTTGCATGTATGCCCGATTCCAAGTGGCACCAAAGGAATCGCATCACTTAGCTGTGAAGCGAATACTTTGATATTTGGCTTACACCCCAACACTAGGATTATGGTATCCAAAGGGCTCAGAGTTTGATCTAGTTGGATTCTCAGATGCTGATTATGCTGGTGACAAGGTTGATCGCAAGTCCACATCAGGAACATGTCACTTTCTGGGACGATCACTTGTCTGTTGGTCCTCAAAGAAGCAGAACTGTGTATCTCTCTCCACTGTTGAATCCGAATACATTGCTGCTAGATCTTGCTGTGCTCAGCTTCTTTGGATGAAGCAAACTCTCAAGGACTATGGTATACACCTGAAGAATGTGCCTCTCTACTGCGACAATGAGAGTGCCATCAAGATTGCCAACAATCCAGTTCAGCACTCGAAGACAAAGCATATTGAGATTCGTCATCACTTCCTCAGAGATCATGTTATGAAGGAAGACATTGATATCATCCATGTCAACACTGAAGAGCAATTGGCTGATATCTTCACAAAGCCCTTGGACGAGAAAATGTTTCCAAGTTGCGGTGTGAGCTAAATATCTTGGAATCCTCAAATGTCTTGTGAATGGGACACACATCCTAACACTTCTGCATTTTGATGACTTAGATGTGCAACACACGAGGTAACGTATATCTTCAATCAATGAAGACATACATTCCAAGTGTGAATACATTAATGTGGAATTTGACTTCGGAGCGCCACGATAATTGTGCGCCGTGTCTGGGTCTAATACTTCCTATACGATGGGTAACGCCACCACCAAACTTTTGTTTGAAGTGCTTCTCTTGGCGTTATGTTTGCATAGTCTTCATAACTGAGTTGTCTTTATTTCTAACTTGTATTCAAATTTATCTTCATATGATTGATTTGGCCTTAAACTAGTTGCATACTACTTGTGTTCTGTCCTCCACAACATTCACTTATAGTTATGACTTCGTGTTGAATCTTTTGATCTAAGTGAATGTGATCGGACCCTAACCTATCTATGCTTCTACCTCAACTCTATCTGTCCAAATCATATGCATTCTATTGAAAACTGTCGATTGTCTTCACTGAACCTTGTCAGCTGAAGCCAATCTGACAAACATTTATGTCTATTTTAAATGCGCTATCTTTATTACCGGAAATCCGAAGAATTCGGAATGACCGCCCTGACAATCCAGGCGTGCGTGGGAACATGGAACAATTACCCAGGAGTTGCATGCATGCCACGAGTCATTCAAATGCGAATCACCAGGGGCACCTACGTAATTATGCTATGCTGTCCATTTCCTTATAAATGCACATCCCATCGTGGTCAAAATATTTTCTTCCACCTCGCCTCCTCCCGAAAACCCTAGCGCCACCTCTAGCACTCGACGACGCCGGCGACGAAGCGCTTAGCTGCTGCGACTTCTCCGACGCCGTCCTCACGCCGGCCGCGGACCTCATCTTCTCCGCCGCCGCCATAGCTGTCTCTAGTCGCCAAGTTAGGGCACGAGAGATTGAACTGCTCGGCCTCAACTTCCCCTCCGTCTAGCAGTTTTTCCTGTGGTAATTAAAACTTCTTTTACTATCTTTTTGATCTGATAGATTCATCCTTCCTTACCAAAAGTAGTTTCTACATCTCTAAAGTTGAATCTGTCTCTCTCTGCATCTCATAATGTGCCTAGTATGTTCACTTATGCTTCATTACAAGTTAGATTCCTCACTTGTACTTATTCCTGGATTTGTACAACTCTGGAACCAACTCACATCAAATAAGTGAATGTCTTCGCGTTATGAGGTCAATGTCTTCAAACTGATTTATCTTCAAAATCATCTAAGAATGCATATGACCTCTTCCCCTTCCCTCGCATCTCTAATGCTGTCATAGGAACATGTCCGTGGGAGAATCCCTTGGTTCTCATAGTCTGCATTCATTTGCAGAATTCTTGCAGAGTCACATCAATTCACCTGAAGCAAGTTCTTGTCTGACTAGCCGCAAGAAGCCTTTGCAAGTTCTGAAGCCTTTCAGGTTAAGCTTCATGGCTACTGAGAAACTAGCAAGAAAGGGTGGCAGAAAGCATCGTGGGAACACTTCCAAGGATTTGCCTCCAGATTTGCATGAGTTGTACAAAACGGACCTTGAGGAAACCTATACTGGTCGCAAGAATCGCATCCAATAGATCCGAAGATACTGGGCTGAAGAATGGTTCAAGTACCGATTTGTCACTCAAGAATATGCTGAGAAGAATGCCATCAAGCGACCCTGGGGAGATATTCTGTATAAAAATCTTCAACCCAGAACCCAAGCTGAAGCCATTGAGCAAGGCTTCTATCCTTGCATGGTTCACGGACTAGAGCAAGAGAATGCTGACCCTTCTTCTCTGCTGTGGTGTCGCGAAGACCATCTCTTCAAGCGTAATTACCAGTTCGCCAAAGACTCAGCTATGCAGAACAAAAAGGATTTTAGACTCGACTTCAACCCTGGTCCTTCCTCACCTCGGGATGATGGCACCCGCGAAGCCAATCAGAACAGGATCGGGCCCTTCTACAACCTTGATGGCCTCATCACCCACATAACTGTCCAAGGTGCCAAGGTGGATCGTTCTGATGATGATGCTGACACAGATGAAGCTCCAGCTCCTACTCCAAAGCCGCAGAAGCAAAAGAAGGCTAAAGCTTCAAAGTCATCTGCTGCTCCAAAGGCTTCTCGAGTGAAGCCACTGGCAACTGCCCCTACTGCTCCAAGCAACGCCTATGAAGATCTCTCTCGCGTCTCTAAGAAGCGTGAGAAGCCGCAACCTGTTCAGAGACACAGTCAAGCACTGACACCAGCCGCCGTTCTAAGGAACAAATCTGAAGCCATTGATTTGTCTTCAGATGAAGAATTTGGTGAGGATGCTCTTGAGCAGCTGATCAAAAGTAAGCAAGAGGCGGGGATCTTCAATGATCTGCCCCTCTTTGATGTGAATATCTTACACAATTTCATTGATGAATGGTTCGACAATCAAGATCTCAGCTTTGATGATCTTCAACTCCCCATTGGCATCAGCGTCGCCTTCCAAGGCGCAATTGCTCCTGAGCTAGCTGTGGCCCAGCGAATTGTTGAACTGAAACACAAGATTTATTTTGAGAAGGAACAGTTCAAGAAGCATGTGGCCAAGCTAAGTGTGGCTGATGTCCAGAAATTCAAGGTGATGCTCAGTGACCTCAAGGATGCGTTTCACAAGAAATGTGAGGAAGCCAAAGGATCAAGAGAGCGCATGAAAACTCTTGCCGCCAAGTGTGTTTAGGCTTACAACGAAGCTGAAAAGCGCAAGGCACTTGGGCGTCCTGGTATTGACCCCAAGATGGCTGCCAAGCAAAAGAAGAAGTCTGTTGTGGCCCCAACTAATGCTACACGACGGGAAGAACCTCGCATTGTCTTCCCTGCCAGCATGACAAGCTCGAAGCCTAAGGTCTCCACAGTGGCTTCAGATCAGCAGAAGACCAAGGCAGCTGAAGCTGAAGCCAGAAAGCGCAAAATCAAGTGCACTACTGATGATGCACCACCCCCAAAGAAGAGAAAGACCAAGAAAAAAGATCGGGCTGCTCCCAGAGAGCCCCTGGTTGTTGAACCCATTGCTTATGCTCCCCCTCCATCCGACAATCAAGAGCGTCAGTTGATTGTACATGAGCCTGCTTCCACAGAGGCTCCTGAAGAACAAGAAGTTCCAGTCGTCGATCCCATCGCGACTAAAGACATTGGTCCCCAAGAAAATGTAGAAGATGATGAAGTCCTTCCTCAGATTCAGAACTCCACAGTATCATCGCATGTTCACATGAACAACAAACTCATCAGTATTGGTCGTCCTTTGACGCCAATCATGCAGGATGCTTCATGGGCTGATCGCTCCCAACCAGCTACCCCAGTTCAAGACTCCCCAAGTACACCTCATCCTACACCAACGCAAGGTACCGGCCCAATTGTCAATGACGACAATTACATGGAGACCACACCATCACCGAAAGCGTCGCCCGTGTTTCAACGGCTTCGCAAAGGCCTGAGGCCTTCGGTCTCCATGACGACTATCATGGAAGAGGATTCACACCAATCCAGCTCAGTGGCACGTCATGTGTTTCCTGAAGTCAATCCTTCTATGACGGTTCCTGTGCCCGAAGCTAATGCTTCTGAAGAGATTCCGGTTGCAACAGCCGATGAAAGACAAGAAGAACATGTTGCCACACCACCCACAAATCAAGAAGTTGTTCTCGAGGAGAACGTATCTGTGCCAGACCCTCCAGCTCCACACGTGGAGGTTGAGAATATTGAAGCGGCCACCAACAATGCCACTGAAGCCAATGACATTGTCATGGCTGAAGCCAATGTGGCGCCTCAAGTCAATAAAGTGAATGAAGCCAATGCTACACCTGCATCCAATGTGCAGCCTGAAGCCAATACAAATGCCGCTGCTCCTGTTCTGCCTCCAAGGCCACACACAATTGAGCATGCATTCTACCAAGGCGAGCTTGTTCTTGTAAGATGGCCAATTCTGGTTCCTCCTCCTGCTCCTGGACCACAATTTGACTACCATGTGGAGCATAGGCCTCAGGTTCATAAGCCAAAACCAAAACTGCCAAGATTCCCAGGCTCTGCATCAGCACCAGGCTCATTCAATGTCAATGGCTTCATTGCACACAACACCTTCTTCGATTCTGGCAAGAGCCCATATTCCAAGCCAAGAATCTCATCAGATCGGTTCTGGAGCTACCAGCAGCGCAGCTACTACTCCTGCATACTATACAATCAGGAGCGTATATTTCCTCATATGCGTCTGGACACTGAAGCCATTGCTGTTCTGCCCTGCCTTGAAGAAGCCCTCGACTGCTTTCGTGATGCTAGTCTTCTGGAGCTTGTCACTGACAAGGAACATTGGAATGAAGAGCTTCTACTGCAATTCTATGCAACCCTCCACATTCGCAGCTACAACAGGGATACAACGACATGGGTCCTTGAGTGGATGACGGGCAATGTTCATCATGAAGCCAAAGCCTTTGATCTCATTGAGCTTACCGGCCTCTCCACTCCAGGCGAACTGTATGAACCAGGTTGTCAGCTTCACCGTGATGCATTGGAGAGCATCTTTCAGAAGCCTGAGCCCAACATGAGCTAGATGCTTAGTATGATGAAGCCACTGCCCTCGGATGCTGAGTATCCCAAGGAATTCCTTGTTGAAGACCTTGAGTATCTGCCACACACTATCTATCATATCATTCGGCAAACTCTATGGCCAATCAAGGGGCATTCCTCCTCAACAAAGCTTGAAGGTGCAATGAAGACATTGGTCTTCTACATACTCAATGGCAAAAGCTTCAATGCTCAAGATTTCTTCATTTGCCAGTTTGCTGCATCTAGGTCTGACATTTTCGGTCTGAAATTCTATGCTCCTTGGGTTATGCGTCTGATCAAGCTGCACTCTGCTGTTGACTATCAGCCCTCTGCTCGCAACCATATTATCTTCCTGCCAGAGGTTGATATGTCAGTTGAAGCCATTTACCCAGAGCCTGCCAAGGAAGCGCTATATCTTCACAATGCAGACCGTCAGAGTTTCTCTCGGGATGTTGAAGGTGTTCAGGCTGCTTCGCGTGTCTATCCATTGGCCGGCAACACTCGCCGTGCACGTACTGAAGCCACAGAAAGCACCATTGCGCCAAGGTCTCGCAAGCGATCCTATGTACTCAATGACCGAGAGCTTCTTGTGGCCCTGCATCAGAAACAAGACAAGCATCACTTCTGGCAGAAACGACAGATGCAAAGCCTCTTGGTGGATGTCAATCGCATTCAAAATCTTGCCACCAAGAACGCCTTTGTCACTCATGAAACCTGTTAAAGGACTTGGAAGGGTTTGACACTACTCAGTGCTGAAGCTGATCTTCAAGATGATGGCTTCACCGAAAGATCCAAGTTTGATTCCACTCCTCCAAGGAATGTTGTTTTACGTCGAACCCCGTCTCTTGAAGATTCAGAGTACTCTTCGTCCGCAGATGCAGTACATGCCAGAGTTATTGATGAAGCCGATGATGCTACTTCACCACCGCCGACATTAGTGCGTGTCAACACTGCACCGAGTTCTTTTGCACCACCAAACCTACACGTCGACCCTGCTGCTTCACCTACTCCTCAAGGGAACGAGTAGAGCCTATGTCTTCAAACCTTTTTGGTCCTTACTGACAAAAGGGGGAGAATCATGGGTTGATAGTCTTCAAGCGGGTCCTGATGGGTGGTTGATATACTTTTGATATACTTTTTGCCTAGAGGTTACAACTCTCGATTTGCTGCGTTTGGTTCTTTGAGTTGTAACACTTAAACTTGATGGTCGTCTGCTATTTTTCTGCTATTCTGTGTGATGCGATGATAAATTCCACATATACTATGATAAGTACCGCATGAACTCATTCTGCAGATGTTCATTTGTCATTATGCATATCATTATTCATGTATATTTTTTTATGCATGATGTATTGTCTTCATACAGTGAAGAGGATCTCCACAAATACAACCTGCCATGTGCATTTGCATTCCAACGCAAAACATATATATGCACATCTTCAGGGGGAGCCTTTTTGCCATCTATGAAGACAATATCTTAATCCTTACAATTTCACATACTTTTATCCCCGTTGAAAACTTCAACCAGTTTTTCATCAATCACCAAAAAGGGGGAGATTGTAAGTGCATCTAGTGCCACCCCTAGTTGGTTTTGGAGTATTGACGACAAACCTGGTTGAGGGACTAATGTGTTTGTGAGAATTGCAGGATAACACAGGTAGTAGTCCCTCATTGATTTGGTTTACCTACCGGAGATGACCCCTAAAAATGTGTGAAGACATTGAAGACAATGGTGGTCTGTGAAGATATTCACATTGAAGACTATGACATGAGAAGACATTGAGTGAAGACTATGGAGCACGAAGACTTAGTTGTTTTGTTGTTTCCTTTTCTTCTTTGTTGAGTCATAGGAACCACTGCACTGTTAACTGGGGTCCAAGTGAACAAAGTCAGAGTGACTGAAGTGATGCTCAACCAAATCCTATGTCTTCGAGCGAAGACAATGAGTGCAAATCTTATCCACAGTCGGATAAGTCAGCGTTACTTGTAGCCCAAGTCAAGCTGCCGCGTGTGTTTGAAATCTGACCGTTGCGACACGTGTCAGTTCCTTAGTGACCCAGGGTCGTTTCAGACAAATCAGGTCGAGTTGCGCAGTGGCTATAAATAGCCCACCCCCTACACCATAAATTGGTGGCTGCTCGGAGTTAGATACGGCCTTTGTCGTTTGAGAGCAACCCACCTCCGAAGCCTTTGAGAGAGAGAATCCTTGCGAGGACAAAGCCCAAACCACCCAGAGCCCAAAGAGTGTTTGGCATCACTGAAGTTTTTCTGTCTGCGTGATCTGAAGACTTGTTACACTTGAGGATTGTGAATCCTCCAGCCAGTTAGGCTCGCGTTCTGTGCATCCAAGAGTCATTGTGGATTGCCGGTGAGCGAAGTCTATGAAGGTTTGGAAGTCTACCTTGAAGACTTACCAGAGTGATTGGGCAGGGACTAGGTGTCCTTACCTCAAGGGGAATAAGGTGAAGACACGGTCTTCTGAGTTATATCTCAGCCTCCCTCACGAGACGTATAGTTGTCACAGCAACTGGAACTGGTCGAACAAACCACTATCTTCCTGAAGCTACAGGTTCTATCTCTCACTTCTCTTTACTTACAGTTTGTCTTCGTGAAGTCATTGCCTGCTTGCATAATCTGTTTGACTTCACTATTTGACTACGTGTCCTGGTTGGCTTCATACTATCTTCCACCCTGATCCTTACTACCTAGCTGCTAATAGTCTTCGTGCTTTCACTACATTGAATACTTTGTCTAGTGTAGTCTACCTTCCGCTGCATACGAATAGTGTTGTTTCTCCTGCTTGTCTTCGAAACTCCCATGTTTTGAAGACTTTCTTAAAAATCGCCTATTCACCCCCCCTCTAGTCGATAACTAGCACTTTCAGGTTGATTTGTGTCTTAAGATGTTATTCCAGTATGAATTCTATGATAGATTGAACGGAAAGAATAGCTTCGTGTTATTTTACTACGGACTCTTGAATAGATCGATCAGAAAGAATAACTTTGAGGTGGTTTTGTACCCTACAATAATCTCTTCGTTTGTTCTCCGCTATTAGTGACTTTGGAGTGACTATTTGTTGCATGTTGAGGGATAGTTATATGATCCAATTGTGTTATTATTGTTGAGAGAACTTGCACTAGTGAAAGTATGAACCCTAGGCCTTGTTTCCTAGCATTGCAATACCGTTTGTGCTCACTTTTATCATTAGTTACCTTGCTGTTTTTATATTTTCAGATTACAAAAACCTATATCTACCATCCATATTGCACTTGTATCAACATCTCTTCGCCGAACTAGTGCACCTATACAATTTACCATTGTATTGGGTGTGTTGGGGACACAAGAGACTCTTTGTTATTTGGTTCTCGGGTTGTTTGAGAGAGACCATCTTCATCCTACGCCTCCCACGGATTGATAAACATTAGGTCATCCACTTGAGGGAAATTTGTTACTGTCCTACAAACCTCTGCACTTGGAGGCCCAAGAACGTCTACAAGGAGAAGGTTGCGTAGTAGACATCAAGCTCTTTTCTGGCGTCGTTGCCGGGGAGGTGAGTGCTTGAAGTTATATCTTTAGATCTTGCAATCGAATCTTTTTGTTTCTTGTTTTATCACTAGTTTAGTTTATAAAAGAAAACTACAAAAAAATGGAATTAAGTTTGCCTCATACGCTTCATCTTTTTAATATCTTTCATAAGTATGATGAAAAGGAAAATTGTGCTCAAGTGCTAGAAGAAGAAATCTATAAAATGTTTGGTACTAAATATTTGAATGAGGAGCATTATTGCAATGTTGTTAGTATGAACTCTTTGAATATCCATAGTACTAATGATGATTGCACTAGTTATGATGAAAATGTCTCCTATAAGCATGTCAATTTTTGTGGAGAGTATTGGGTTTGCAAGTACACACCAAATAGGGAAGATAGATATTGCAAGAGGCATAAGCATTTATAAACTAAATGGTTGCAAGAAAGGCTAAATGTGAGTGCTGAAAATTTAAAATATCTTTACCATACTTGTGAACTTTGCAATGAACATGGTCATTTAAATCTCTGATGCAAATTATTTCATGATTGAATCGTGTCCAAAAATTGTGATGACTTAATTTCCCTTGCGCATCATAATGAACTTAGTTTGCTTCTGGGTTATGAAGAATTGAAACATGCAACTAAGCATATTCCAGAATATAACCTTAAGCAATTCCTTGATATTAATCTAGAGGAAATTTATATGTATTGTGCGGTGAATTGCATTGAAAATTCTTATATTGCCAATTACATAAAGAAAATAAAGCAAATAGAAGATTATGAGAATACTAATGAAAGTGAAGAGACTTCCCAATATCCTCCTATTATTTCTTATGATGAATCAAGTAACGAGGAGGAGCTTTCTATTCAACCAATCTCATCAATAAGGAGCTCAAAGAAGAGGGTTGAACCCACACATGATGTGAAGAAGAAAAAGAAAAGACGGAGAAGCAAAGGTAAAAAGGTAGCCCTCCCAAATGATGTTGCTCCTACTACTTATTGTGATGATGATAATTGCTATACTATTGGTGCTATCCATACTATTAATGATGAGAGTGATTATGCTTATGATATGAAAAGGCCCAAGCTTGGGGAAGTTATGTTTGATGAGGATGACATATTTGAGAATATATTTGCTGCAATTAATGTTTGTCCCAAGATTGGGGATGCTATGTTTAATGAAGATGATATCTTTAGCCTCCCAAGTTTTCATATGCAAATTTGTTATGATGATAGCATGCCTCCTACTTATGATGATTATATTGATTAAAGTGGGTTTGAAAGAGTGTCAACTTTAAGAAGTAGTGATCCCACTATTTTGGAGGATGTTGAAAATTATTGTGATGAATATGAAAGTGGATTTGGAGAGGTCATGACTTTATTTAGTGATGATTCCACTATTTTGGAAGAGGTTTCAATTGATTATGATGAGAACAAAGTTGCTACTTATGATGATTATTGTGATGAAACTTATGCTATAAAAAGTAGTGATGATTATATTTATAAAACGTATCATGATTATGATACCCTTTTTCTGAACATTACTCTTTTAATGTGGAAACAATTTATAGTATTCGAGTCTCTTATGATACTCCCACTATTTCGAATGAGAAGGATTTTGCTTATGTGGAGAGTAATAAATTTTTTATGCAAGTAGACCATGAAAATAATGCTTTAGGTGCTGGTTATATTGTTGAATTCATTCATGATGCTACTGAAAATTATTATGAGGGAGGAACATATGCTTGTAGGAATTGCAATAATATCAAGTTTCCTCTCTATGTGTTGAAAATTTTGAAGATATGCTTGTTTTACCTTCCTATGCTAGTTGATTATTATTCTCATAAGTTGTTTGCTCACAAAATCCATATGCATAGGAAGTGGGTTAGGCTTAAATGTGCTAGTCATATGCTTCATGATGCTCCCGTTATGTTTCAATTCTTATCCTTTATGTGAGCATCATTGTCATCATCATGCCTAGCTAGAAAGGCATTAAAGAAAAGCGCTTGTTGGGAGACAACCCAATATTTACCCCTACTGTTTTTGTGTGTTCACATGATTATGCTACTGTAGTAATCATGTTTTATATCTTTTGTTTCAATAAAGTTCCAAGTAAGACCTTTAGGATAGCTTTTGGTGATAGTTGTGTTGATCCTGCTGAAAATCTGAAACTTTTGCACCCCGTAAATTAGTTTTGATAATACACAGAAATGGGCTTTTGATCTGATTCATTTTTATCTGGATTGGTACACAAATTTCTCAGGTTTTCCTAATTTGGTAGGATCTTTGGAGTTACAGAAGTATTCGAATGATACAGATTACTACAGACTGTTCTGTTTTTTACAGATTATATTTTCTATGTGTTGCTTGCTTATTTTGATGAATCTATGAGTAGTATCGGAGGGTATGAACCATAGAGAAGTTGGAATACAGTAGATACTACACCAATATGGATTTATAATGAGTTCACAACAGTACCTAAGTGGTGATTTTATTTTCTTATACTAGCGGAGCTTACGAGTTTTCTGTTGAGTTTTGTGTTGTGAAGTTTTCAAGTTTTGGGTAAAGATTCAATGGACTATGGAATAAGGAGTGGCAAGAGCCTAAGCTTGGGGTTTCCCAAGGCACCCCAAGGTAAAATTCAAGGATAACCAGGAGCCTAAGCTTGGGGATGCCCCGGAAGGCATCCTCTCTTTCGTCATTGTTCATCGGTAACTTTACTTGGAGCTATATTTTTATTCACCACATGATATGTGTTTTGCTTGGAGCGTCATTTTGTCTTGTTTTGCTTGTTGTTTGAATAAAATACCAAGATATGAAATTCTTAGATGAGAGAGAGTCTTCACATAGCTACATAATTATTTAACTACTCATTGATCTTCACCTATATCTTTTTGGAGTAGTTTGTCATTTACTCATGTGCTTCACTTGTATCCTATGAGTAAATGGTTGAATGATTTGGATGTCATAAATATGAAATTATATATGTTTCATTTGCTTATCCCATGGGGAGTAATGACTTCACATCTAAGAAGTAGAGGTGGTAAATTTATTGAAGGTTAGCAAACATTGTATTGGTCACTTGAACAATTCATGAAAGAATATTGAAGGGAGAGAGATTTCACATATAAATATACTATATTAGACATCTTCTATGATTGTGAGCCCCATCAATTATTTTTAAACCTGAGCAAATTAGTTGAAATTGGACAAGGAAGACAACGTAATGGGTTATGCTTGGGTATATTTGTATAGAAGTTATATTGTTATAGATCCTCCAACATGTGGTGCTTGTTATTTAGAATCTTTTGCTAGCCGAAATATCTGTACTAAGCAGGAATACTGCTTGTGCATCCAAATCCCTTGAACCTAGTTTCTTCCATGAGTGTCCACCATATCTACCTATATGCGGTATTTACCTGCCGTACCAAGTAAATTTGCATGTGCCAAACTCTAAACCTTCAAATAATAATTTGTTTTGTATGCCCGAATCGCTCATGTAGCAACTAGGGGATGTCAGTATCTTCCATGCTAGGTGGGTTATTCTCACGATGAGTGGACTCTGCTCATCATTCACGAGAAAAATGGCTGGTAACTGGGATGCCCAGTCCCATGATCAAAAGATCAAAATCAAATCAAAATAATTGCAAACAAAACTCCCCCAGGATTGATGTTAGTTGGAGGCACCCGTTGTTTCGGGCAAGCCATGGATTGATGATTGTTGGTGGAGGGGGAGTAAAAACTTTACCATTTTGTTTGGGAACCGCCTATAATGTATCCAGTATGGAAGAAACTGGGAACCCTTGGTTGTTATGTTGACAATGAAAGCATACCTCTCAAAATTATTTTCATCTCTATTTCAAAATCGAGCTCTGGCACCTCTGGAAATCCCTGCTTCCCTTTGCAAAGGGCCTATCTTTTACTTTTATGCAAGAGTCAGTAGTATTCCTTCTCATTCCTACCTACACTTTAGTTGGCAAGCATCATGTGATGGGGAAGGATCTAAGAATATATGGCCATTCAAATATATTTGATCATGAATTATTATTGTTGACAATTATCTATATGATAAGTAAGTTGGGAGGCAAAAATTAAGCCCCTATCTTTCTCTGTGTTCGATCGATGCTATTTGTTCTAAAAATATGTTTTGAGTGGTAGCAATCATGGAAGACTATATGATAGTTGAGTATGTGGAGTTTGATAAATCAAATCTCTCACATAGACCCTTCCTGAAAATAAGATGAATTACAATTGTTTGATGACTGAGAACATAGTTTGCTAGTTTTCAAGAAAGTTTATGGTCTATGATTTAGCATGTGAATAGCTTGTAACTTGATCGTGAGAAGTTTTATGAGATGAGCTCGTGTTATGACATATAATGATGCTAGAAAAGGTGATTGAAGTTATCATTGATTAAACTTATGCACCTGCTAGCATTCACACTTCATAAATTATTTCTTTTATCATTTACCTACTCGAGGACGAGCAGGAATTAAGCTCGGGGATGCTGATACGTCTCCAACGTATCTATAATTTATGAAACATTGATGCTATTATATTATCTGTTTTGGATGTTTATGGGCTTTACTAAGTACTTTTAGATTATTTTTGGGACTAACCTATTAACCGGAGGCCCAGCTCAAATTGCTGTTTCTTGCCTATTTCAGTGTTTCGAAGAAAAGGAATATCAAACGGAGTCCAAACGGAGTGAAACCTTCAGGAGAGTTATTTTTGGAATGGAAGCAATCCAGGAGACTTGGAGTAGACGTCAGGGCAGCTTCTAGGTGGCCACGAGGTAGGGAGGCGCGCCCTACCCCCTGGGCGCGCCCCCCACCCTCGTGGGCCCCTCGTGGCTCCCTTGACCAACTTCTTTCGCCTATATATGTCCATATACCCTAAAAACATCGGAGAGCAGAATAGATCGGGAGTTCCGTCGCCGCAAGCCTCTGTAGCCACCAAAAACATCTCGGGAGCCCGTTCCGGCACCCTGCCAGAGGGGGAATCCATCACCGATGGCCATCTTCATCATCCCGGCGCTCTTCATTACGAGGAGGGAGTAGTTCACCCTCGGGTCTGAGGGTATGTACCAGTAGCTATGTGTTTGATCTCTCTCTCTCTCTCGTGTTCTTGATTTGGCACGATCTTGATGTATCGCAAGCTTTGCTATTATAGTTGGATCTTATGATTTTTCTCCCCCTCTACTCTCTTGTAATGGATTGAGTTTTCCCTTTGAAGTTATCTTAGCGGAATGAGACTTTAAGGATTTGAGAACACTTGATGTATGTCTTGTCGTGCTTATTTGTGGTGACAATGGGATATTCACATGATCTACTTGATGTATGTTTTGGTGATCAACTTGCAGGTTCAATGAACTTATGCATAGGGGTTGGCACACATTTTCATCTTGACTCTCCGGTAGAAACTTAGGGCCACTCTTTGAAGTTCTTTGTGTTGGTTGAATAGATGAATCTGAGATTGTGTGATGCATATCGTATAATCATACCCACGGATACTTGAGGTGACATTGGAGTATCTAGGTGACATTAGGGTTTTGGTTGATTTGTGTTTTAAGGTGTTATTCTAGTACAAAATCTATGATAGATTGAATGGAAAGAATAGCTTTGTGTTATTTTACTATGGACTCTTGAATAGATCGATCGGAAAGAATAACTTTGAGGTGTTTCATACCCTACAATAATCTCTTCATTTGTTCTCCGCTATTAGTGACTTTGGAGTGACTCTTTGTTGCATGTTGAGGGATAGTTATATGATCCAATTATGTTATTATTGTTGAGAGAACTTGCACTAGTGAAAGTATGAACCCTAGGCCTTGTTTCCTAGCATTGCAATACCGTTTGTGCTCACTTTTATCATTAGTTACCTTGCTGTTTTTATATTTTCAGATTACAAAAACCTATATCTACCATCCATATTGCACTTGTATCACCATCTCTTCGCCGAACTAGTGCACCTATACAATTTACCATTGTATTGGGTGTGTTGGGGACACAAGAGACTCTTTTTTATTTGGTTGCTGGGTTGTTTGAGAAAGACCATCTTCATCCTATGCCTCCCACGGATTGATAAACCTTAGGTCATCCACTTGAGGGAAATTTGATACTGTCCTACAAACCTCTGCACTTGGAGGCCCAACAATGTCTACAAGGAGAAGGTTGCATAGTAGACATCAAGCTCTTTTCTAGCGCCGTTGCTGGGTAGGTGAGTACTTGAAGGTATTTCTTTAGATCTTGCAATTGAATCTTTTTGTTTCTTGTTTTATCACTAGTTTAGTTTATAAAAGAAAACTACAAAAAATGGAATTAAGTTTGCCTCATACGCTTCATCATTTTAATATCTTTCGTAAGTATGATGAAAAGGAAAATTGTGCTCAAGTTCTTGAAGAAGAAATCTATAAGATGTTTGGTACTAAATATTTGAATGAGGAGCATGATTGCAATGTTGTTAGTATGAACTCTTTGAATATCCATAGTACTAATGATGATTGCACTAGTTATGATGAAAATGTCTCCTATAAGCATGTCAATTTTTGTTCAGAGTATTGGGTTTGCAAGTACACACCAAATAGGGAAGATAGATATTGCAAGAGGCATAAGCATTTAGAAACTAAATGGTTGCAAGAAAGGCTAAATGTGAGTGCTGAAAATTTAAAATATCTTTACCGTACTTGTGAACTTTGCAATGAACATGGTCATTGAAATCTCCGATGCAAATTGTTTCATGATCGAATTGTGTCCAAAAATTGTGATGACTTGATTTCCCTTGTGCATCATAATGAACTTAGTTTGCTTTTGGGTTATGAAGAATTCAAACGTGCAACTAAGCATATTCCAGAATATAACCTTAAGCAATTCCTTGATATTAATCTAGAGGAAATTTATATCTATTGTGCGGTGAATTGCATTGGAAATCCTTATATTGCCAATTACATAAAGAAAAGAAAGCAAATAGAAGATGATGAGAATATTAACGAAAGGTAAGCGACTTCCCAATATCCTCCTATTATTTCTTATGATGAATCAAGTAATGAGGAGGAGCTTTCTATTCAACCAATGTCATCAATAAGGAGCTCAAAGAAGAGGGTTGAACCCACACATGATGTGAAGAAGAAAAAGAAAAGACGGAGAAGCAAAGGTAAAAAGGTAGCCCTCCCAAATGATGTTGCTCCTACTACTCATTGTGATGATGATAATTGCTATACTATTGGTGCTATCCATACTATCCGTAAAAAGCAATACGTACCACATGGGGTGATGAATGTTGTCTTCTCCTCATCTACTCTTGTCATGAAGATCTGATGGTACCCTGAGTAGGCGTCGAGGAATGATAGCAGGTCACACCCGGGTATGGAGTCAACAATCTAGTCGATGCGTGGTAACGAGAAAGGATCTTTTGGACAAGCTTTATTGATATCTGTGTAATCAATACACAGCCACCATTTCCCGTTTGCCTTGCGCACCACTATCGGACTGGCCAACCACATCGGATGGAGCACCCCTCTTACCAAGCCTGCCGCCTCTAGCTTCCTGATCTCTTCCATGATGAGTTCCTGCCTCTCTAGAGCTTGCTTCCTGACCTTCTGATTGACGGGTCGTGCATGAGGACAGACAGCAAGATGGTGCTCAATCACTTCTGTGGGAACGCCGGGGATGTCAGATGCTTGCCATGTAAACACATCGACATTCGCCCGCAGGAAAGTGACAAGCTCGCTTTCCTATTTGCCATCGAGGGTGGAGCATATGGTGAAAGGTCCTCCCGTGTCATCCTCCTTGACGGACACCTTCTTGGTCTCTGGTGGTGCAGCTCTGGACTTCTTGCTCTTGCTGGTGGAGCTCTCTGGCACGTCCTCGACGGGAGCGCAACACCCCGAAGAGGTGCGCTTGCCAGAGTGGGTGCGAGGAGTCTCGTCAGTCTTCTTTCCTCCCGGGGCTCCAACGGTGGGAGCATACACCTTGGTGGCAGCTGCTGCAACCGCTTCCCGGTAGAGTTGGTCTGCGCAAATCAACGCACTTGTCGGAGGGGACGGTGATGATGTTCATCGGCCCAGGCATCTTCAGCGTGTTGTAGGCATAGTGAGAAGCCGCCATGAACTTGGCCAATGTTGGGCGGCCGAGGATCCCATTGTGGGCAAGGGGATCTCGACTACATCAAAGACAATCCTCTCCATCCTGTAGTTCCACTCGCCTCCAAACGTCACGGGAAGCGTGACCTTTCCCTTCGGCTGGCTCCTCCCCGGGTTGACCCCTTGAAACGTGCCTGTCTCCTCGAGGTCTCCATCAGGGATCTGCAGCCTCTTGATCACAACAAGTGAGATCAAGTTCGGACCGGCCCCGCCATCAACTAGCATCTTTCTCACCTTGAGGTTGTGGATCGTTGGTGAAACCAACAACGGCAAGCACCCAACCGCAGTAGTGCGGTCAGGGTGGTCCTCGGTGTCAAAGATGATAGGCGTGCTGGACCACTTCAGTGGCTTTCGTGCGTCGAGCGACGACTCCACCGTTGAGATCTCACATGCCCACTTCTTGAGCTGGCGGTGAGATGCATGCAGCAAGGCGCCACCATCGACGCACATGGCCTCTGTAGCTTTTTGGAACTCGTGGTCGCCGGACTCATCGTCCTCGTCATGATCATCATCTTCCTGCTTCTTGTCGCGACCCCGGGCGGTCCTATCTTGCTGATTATCATTGTCGCGACAGCCTTCTTGGCCGCCACGCTTCTTGCCGGGTCCTTCGGCACCGTCCTTGACCTTCTCCTTGTCCCACTGTTCATATTCGGCTTTCTGCTTCTCAGCGAGCAGCTCAACTTGTCGGCAGTTCTGGAGGTTGTGGCCTTTGGTGCGGTGGATCTTGCAATACTACTTGTCGGAGCCCCCTGGCTTGTTGGCAGCCGCCAAGGCCCGGCAAGCGGCACACCCGGCAACTTCCTTGCCGGGGTCGCTTGCCTTGGCCTTTTTGGCAGTCTCGGTGTCGTCGGATCCTTTGACGGCAAGCACGGTCTTGCCCTTGGGCTTTCTGTTACGGCGCCGGCCCTTCTTTGCTGGGGCGGCGGTGTCATCTGCGGAGTCGGTTTCCACGCCGACGTCCTCACCGGGGTACTTCCTCCCCTCTTCAGCTCGAGCGCATTGATCGGCCGGAACATAAAGCTCGGCCACATCCTTGACCTTGTTAATCGCCAGATCCTCACGCATCTTGCAGTTGCGCATATTCTGATGGAATGCACTAATCACGGCGGCGGGATGAACGTCTACGATGTTATACTGCACTCGGCTGAACCTTTGGATGTACTTGCGCAAATTTTCTCCTTCCTTCTGGGGGATGATGTGCAAATTGCTCGCCTGGCCATGAGTTTGATGGCCTCCAGTAAAGGCGCCAACAAACTCATGACACAGATCCGACCAAGAAGAAATGGAGTCCACCGGCAAGTGCATCAACCATGACATAACATTGGGCTTAAGTGCCAATGGGAAGTAATTGGCAAGCACCTTATCGTCGCGGCTCCAGTAGCTTGCATCGCGATGATGTAGATGCTGAGGAACTCTAGCGGGTGAGTCTTGCCGTTGTACTTCTCGCCAACGTCGGGCTTGAATGTAAGGTGGGAGGGCCACTGGAACTGCCGCAGCTCACGGGTAAAGGCCGGACAGCCCACCTCGTAGGGTAGGCCACCGTAGCCTCCCGGTGCTGGGCGGTCCATAGTGGGCCTTGCCTGCCTGTCCGACTGGTGGCGCGCATCATGCCGGCGCTCGATGGTGGTTCGAGCGTCTTCAAGGGCTCGCTCCCGAAGAATTTGTCGCTGGTCGCGGTGTGTCCGCGGATCGGATGATGCTATAGAGATATCACCACGAGCGTCATCGCGACAGATCGACACCTGCGGTGGTTGGTGCGGAGGAGGAGAGTGCACCATGGCTGCATCGCCCCTGACTCGTCCACCGCTGGCATTCGGTGGCTCGACGTAGCGATGGCCTACAGGCCCTGCTGGTCACGGCTCATCTTTGTTGGCGATGTCGATGAGGCTCTGGACAGTGGCCCTCCATTTGTCGAGCTTCTCCGCAGTAGGAGGAAAGTTGAGGAGCAGCTGCGCGCGCGCCAGAGCTTCTGCTGGTGTGGGCGGCGGCGAAAGCTGTGTGGACCGTGATGCACTTCGACTTCTAACTATGTTAGAAAGAGCCCTATCATAGCCCTGCGGCTGTGCGCCATTTTTGCCAGCACCTCGGCGTGCATGCTGGCCCTCCTCGTCACGTGAAGGGCGCGCGGGGCTCTTCCCAAGGCGGCGCCCAAGGTCACCAGCGGGGCGGTGCTGCTCATCGCGCACAACTTGAGAACAACACGCCATGGGCATCGGTGTTGGCGTCTTGGAGGTTACCGTGCCGCCGTCTGGTGGCACGACGATGCCTCTGGAGGGCCCCGCGCTGCCTACGGGGGGCCAACTCCGTCTCTGGAGTTTGCGGTGTGTGGCTCGTCGCCTGTCGTACGAATGACACCGCCCACCAGGCCCAGACTGCCAGGGTGATGTGGATCTTCGCGGGCCGTGCCGCGGGTTCTTTCCACGACGGGCCCGCTACTGGTCCTCACCAGTACAAGTAGTCTGGTCCCGGATGAACCGATCGCCATGGTCATCTTCTTCTTGGGAGCCATGGCGACAAAGAACTATGCTACCAGCTGCTAAACCAGATTCTCACTACTGCGCCCCCTACCTGGCGCGTCAAAGATGTCGGTGGGAAACGACACCTATGGGATCACAAGAATCCCTACTATGATTGCGGGGCGCGGGGTCGTGAGAAGAGCGGGATCAACAATCAGCACAAACACTCAGGTCGTTTACCCAGGTTCGGGCCGCGAGCATGTGTAATACCCTAGTCCTGCTTCGGTGTGGATATCTATGTTCTTTGAGCTAGCTACAATGAGCGTAACTTGTCCTAGGATCCGAATCCTTCTCCTGAATGCCTTGGGCCTCCTTCTATAGGCAAGGGGATCGCCACAGTGGCACACAGGAGGTGGCATCCGGGTACTGTGGCTAAGCCTATTGCTTGTCATTATGGGACAAGACACATTTAATGTGCCTCTGACATGTCCCCTTCACTTTGTCGCTGCTTCGCCCTGCCTTGACACATGCCTGGTCCAGTGAGGCGGTCAGCGCCATGTAGGCTGGCTGGCTACTAAAGTGGCACGGTGGTCGGGCCTTCACGAAGATTTGCATGCCACCACGTTGGCATGTGCTGAGTTGGCCGAGAAGCCTCATGTCGACACACAGGCGCCTGCCCAGCTGGTGGGATGGCAGCTGCATGGGAGTGGTGGTAGAAACTTGGCGGGTGCGGGCCTGGTTGTGGCCTCGCGGATGTCCTCGTCAAGGGCCTTACCGAGGCCCCGACAAGGGTCTTGCCGTGGTGTTGCGGTCGTCCCCGGCAAGGATCTTACCGGGGGTCTTGTGGGTTCCCTTGGCGAGGATCTCGCCGAGGTTCGTCGTCTCCCAATCCTCATTTGATTTGGAGTGTTTCTTGTCTTCACAAAGATCTGCATGCCATCATGGAGGTGCCTCCCGAGCCCAGGTCCCAACGTGGGTGTTGGAGAAACTAGGGCTCAAGGGTGGCACGCTCCGCTGGCGTCGGGTAAACTTCCCCGGCAAGGTCCTTGCCGGGGCCGCGGAGGCCGCCCCGATAAGGGTCTTGCCCAGGGGAACCACCTCACCTTCTTGCTCTTGATGCTTCTGTCTTGGCATTGCTTTGGCCATCTTGTGGCTTTGATTCCCTGTCTCTGCCCTGCTTAAGTGTGGCCGTGGGCACGGCTCTGACTGCCCATGCACAAATAAGGGGTACAAAGGAGCACCCCTACTTTAGTACACCGACACACCGTGCCTCCTGATAATAATGCTTTGTATTGTTTTGCATGTTGATCTAATGCCAGTGATTTGCATGTTAAGAAGATCATCCTCTTCTGTTGTTTCTGTGCTTAAGAAGTTCATCGTGTTATGTTTCATTCATAGCCTATACGACAAGTCAGGTAGGTTACAGGTGAAACCATATGATCTTCCGACCAACTCATCATCTTAGGCCGTGATTGGATCGTTGTTTTCCAACCAAAAGTGCTTGTAAGACTAACGCTTGTAAATTATAGCAGATGGTCTCGGGCAAAGCGCTTGGTTGGTCGATTTCGACTAGTAAAATATACACTGCTCTCTCAAATTACACGTGTAACCCGCCGGTTTTACTTACAGACCTCGGGCCTTCGGTTTCATTAGGCCTGTATTTTACGTGTTGTTTTTGATGATGAGTAAATTACACTTGTATCTTAATACATGTGTGAAATAAACCAGAGCTCCCTAGCGCGGCCTTACCGTTTCATGCCGTCTCAGTCTCTCGAAGGTGCTCATAGGTGCCCGATGATCCTGGCTTCCTGAATGAGCAGCGGGCGCTGTATCAGACCAGCCATAGGGCCCGCGAGGCCCTCTCTGTTGTCCTTCGAGTTGTTGCGCTCGCCGTGGCGCCGAGCATTGTCAACATGGTCAACAAACATGAGGCTTCAGGAGATGACTTTATTTTGACTGGATGACAGTAGGGACCCACTAGGGCCATAGCCATACGTATGCAAGTGCCTCCTTATTATGTACAACTATATATTTTTTGCTTCCTCCTGGTTTCCTGACATCATGGTCCCACACCATTGTCAACCTATGTAGTCAATAAACAAGAGAATTGCACAAGGAGCGGCCGACAGCTGGGACCAAGCAGCTCGAGCGGTATTTGTGTTTTTGAGGTGGGAGCACTTCAGAGTTTTTCTTGAACGGTGTTTTCGTTGTTGTTCAGAGGAGAGCAAGGTATTAACTAGGCGGGTTGTGGCCCGTCTAGCCCAGGCCAGATATCCAGCCCAGATATTAATTTGTTTCAAGCTGAAAATGGCTAGCCCAGCTATACTTTTTTTAGGAACACCCACGCAAGGTCAACTTGTTATTCTCTGCCCCGCTCGGCTGCAAATCTTTCATAGGAGGGATGCATTAGGCTTAACAGGAAAATGGGCTTTAAAAATATTAAATGGGATGTAATTATAAAAACTGGGCAATAACTATAAAAAATGCACCAAACACGTAATTAGTTTATAAAATATTATTTTTGCATTTTGAAAATTTTAATTTCATTAATTGTTGCGCGCGCAATGTTTCGTTGGATTTTTACTTAATACAAATTTACATTGAAATTGTATTTAATCTGACTAGAAATTTTGGGATAAAAATATTTCGGATCCCATCAAAATGTGGGAAATTTTATTGAATTCTATTTTGAACGGTTGGTTGAAATTATTAATCATTTTCCTAGCTAGAAAATGGGATGTACTTCCAACAAACTGTAAATGGGCTTTACTAAATTCCATTAGAATTCAAAAATGGGTTGTACATTCTCACAAATCGCAAATTGGCTATAAGTTCTCTGCCACACACTTGTGGGCCTACTAAGTTTACGCGTCCCCTAAAAAAAGTAAGTTGACGTGTATGCAAGGCTTTGTTAACTTATAGTCAACACACGGTTCTAGCACCAGTGGCCGTTGGATGTCCATCCAACGGATGTCGTGCTTCTTCTTCAACCTCGGATATTCCAGCTTCAGCCGCCCAAAAAATGATTCCTCCCCCTGACATCTAGGGTGCACCGTTTCGGAGGCTAACCTATGGGCCTACTAAGTTGGCGCGTACTAAGGGCTTTGTCAACTTAGTCAATATAAACGATTCTAGCTGCAATGACCATACGATGTCCATCCAACGACCGTTGTGCTTCTTCAACCTCTGGTCTTCTTGCTCCAGCCGCCCAAAACAGCGCCGGTCGTGCCGCCTGCTCCTGCCTCCCATGGCCGACTGTGCTGCCGCGGAGGCCTCACTGCCCCCTACTACTCCTACCACTGGCCAGGCCATCCCTCCACTCACCCACACCCCCTGTTATTCTGCGGCGATGGCAGCCTCACACTGAAGCCAAACCAGTGAACCCTCGTACTCCTCTCTGCATGGGCATCCATTGCCGCGTCTCCCCTAGCTCCGCATTGTCTTGATAGAGGCGAGGGGCCCGATCTTTCGATGAGATGATAAATATCGATTTGGTGGAGACGACTTTGACAATCCGACTACAAACGTGCAACGATGTTGCGCCTTAGCAATCGCTAAACCAACTTCGATAGGTTATTGACCACACTGGAGCACGATCAACCTAACCACGAAGGTCTATTCTTGCAAGTAATCGAAGAACCAAGCAAGAATATGATTAAGCAATCTGAATATTGCAGATATGGATGAAGTCTTGATAAAAGTGGGGTTTTATAAGCCGTCTTTGTCTGGTCGTTGGACACAAACGAAGTACACGAAGTTGCAGCGATTCTAACTTTTAAATAAAACCCAAGTCTAAACGATGCCTTCAGGGCTGTATTTATCGGGGAAAGAGAGGGGATTTCGTCCATCCTTGGCAAGGTGGGACTAAAACACCTCCTAAGTCGTTTCCCCTACAATATGGACTCTAAAAATAGATTACATGGGCCAGGCCCAAAATAAGGTGGTGCAACACCAATAATAATCTATGGAAGAAATTTATGAAAGGCCATCTAGTATATTTCGTTCATCTTCTTGTATGTCATAATGGTGGCTTCAAAGTCCAGAAATCTCCACTTGAACCTCCGTTCTTGTTCTCTTCGCACGCACCTTCATCTTTGTGCTTGACCATGCTCCAATGTTCATCCTTCTTGTCCGTGCTAGGCCATTCAATTGCAAGGAACACAAATGTATCTAAGTTAGGCATCATCATATTCTCATGAACACTAGAAACATTACTAAGAAACAAAAGTACTGATAATTAAATTGGCGTATCTAAGCTCTAGAAATTGTTCCAAGAGGTAAAATAGCATGGGATATGGGTGTAATTGTGGTAGCCATGTCCTCATCATGTCCCCTTCCTAGGCCTCACCGTCGTCCACCGCCCTGGTGCTCTCGGCGCGGCGTGGTCAACATGGTCAAGGAACGACTTCCATCAGACGTGGACTGTACATGGAGAGGCTGACAATTGGGTCCATGGCCGCACACAAGGAAATGTCTCCTTATTACGCACAAAATAATGATTCCTCCACCTGACATCTGGGACCCATCGGAAGGGCCTCTGTATTTCGTGAAAAAAATGTTACCCCCGCTGACAGGTCGTACCCACCAGCTATATCTTCGCACGCAAGGAAGTGCCACCTTATTACGATAAAAAAATGAATACTCCCCCTGCTAGCTGGGACCTAGCATAGTGGGAGGCTGACTTGTGGGCCCACTAAGTTGACGGGGACGGAGGGCTTTGTCAACTTAGTCAATATGAACGATTCTAGCTCCAGTGACCGTGCGATGTCCATCCAACGGCCGTAGTGCTTATTCAACCTCTGGTCTTCTTGCTCTAGCCGCCGAAAGCAGCGCCGGTCGTGCCGCCTGCTCCTGCCTCCGGTGGCCGGCTGTGCTGCCGCAGAGGCCTCCTCGCCCCCTACTACTCCCACCGCTGGCCAGGCCATCCCTCCACTCACCCACACCCCCTTGTTATTCTGCAGCGACGACAGCCTCACACCAAAGCCGAACCAGTGAACCCTCATACTCCTCTCCGCGTGGGCATCCACTGCCGCGTCTTCCCAGGCTCCGTGTCGTCCCCTTCCTAGGCCTCGCCGTCGTCCACCGCCCTGGTGCTCTCGGTGTGGCGTGGTCAACATGGTCAAGGAACGACTTCCATTGGAAGTGCACTGTACGTGGAGAGGCTGACAGCTAGGTCCACGGCCACAGCAAGAAAGTGCCTCCTTATTACGCGTAAAATAATGATTTCTCCACCTGACAGCAGGGACCCACCGAACGGGCCACCGTATTTCGCGAAAAAAACGTTTCCCCCTGACTGCTGGGACCCACCAGCTACATCCTCGCAAGCAAGGAAGTGCTACCGGGCAAAAAAAAATATTCGCCCCCTGACTGTTGGGACCCACCAGCTACATATTCGCATGCAAGGAAGTGCCTGACAGTCGGGACCCACCTGGTCGAAGCGTACGTAGCATTGTCATTCTGATCGCAAACATGTACGTATATACTAGTCGATGTAGAGGCGCACATGTGTCATAGTAGAGGCGCACACGTGTCTTAGTAGAGGCGTGCACGTAGCATGTACACGTACGTACAGCGGCCAGGGTGCAAGAAAGTAAATAAGGCCATGTACGTACATGCGGGCGGGGTCTCGAACGCCTACTCGCGCATACGTATGGCCAGGGCACGTGTACATGGCTGGGTCGGAACAGAGAAACTCGGTCGTCGTCGTGTTCATGGGGAGACAACCAGCTAGGTCAGAATGGAATGTGTCGTCGTGTTCATCGGGAGCCAACCGGCTTGGGGAACAGTCAATGGAAACAAGGCCTGGAGTACCACAGAACGGAGGAAACGGCCTTGTGTTCGATTAGCCACGGTCGAAATGGGATCCTGTTTATCGGGAGGGGTTTGGCGTACTGCAAAATGGAGGAAACAGACTTCTATTCGACCTCCTACGGTCGAAACGGGGTCCTGTTGATCGGGAGGGGTGTGGCGTACCACAAAACGGAGGAAACGGACTTGTGTTGGAGCGCTAGGTCGGAACGGGGGTCCTGTTCATCGGGAGGGGTGTGGCGTACCGCAAAACGGGACTCCACGGGATACTGTTCATCTCCACCGTCGACCTCCTCCAGCCTCCACGGGCTACTGTTCATCCACCGTCGACCTCCTCCAGCCTCCACCAGCGGTTGTTCATCCACGGGCTCCTGTTCATCCAACCTCCACCGCGCGCTCCTCCACCGACTACTGTTCAACCATCCCTCTCCATGGGGTCGTGTTCAATGATACGTCTCCAACGTATCTATAATTTTTTATTGTTCCATGCTGTTATATTACCTGTTTTGGATGTTTATGAGCTTTACTATACACTTTTATATCATTTTTGGGACTAACCTACCTACTAACCCGAGGCCCAACCCGAATTGTTGATTTTTCCTATTTCATTGTTTCGGAGAAAAGAAATATCAAACGGAGTCCAAACGGAATGAAACCTACGGGAGCAATCTTTTTGGAACAAACGCAATCCAAGATACTTGGAGTGGACGTCAAAAAGCAGCCGAGGCGGCCACGAGGGTGCAAGGCGCGCCCTAGGGGGTGAGCGCGCCCCCCACCCTCGTGAGCCCCTCGTGGCTACCCTGACCAACTTCCTTCCCCTATATATATCTACGTACCCCGAAATTATCCAGGGCCACCACGAAAACCTATTTCCACCGCCGCAACCTTCTGTACCCGTGAGATCCCATCTTGGAGCCTTCGTCGGTGCTCCACCAGAGGGGGAATTGATCACGGAGGGCTTCTACATCAACACCATAGCCTCTCCGATGAGTTGTGACTAGTTTACCACAGACCTTCGGGTCCATAGTTCTTCTCTCTTTTTGAATCTCAATACAATGTTCTCCTCGATCTTCTTGGAGATCTATTCGATGTAACTCTTTTTGCGGTGTGTTTGTCGAGATCTGATGAATTGTGGGTTTATGATCAAGTTTATCTATGAGAAATATTTGAATCTCCTCTGAATTCTTTTATGTATGATTGGTTATCTTTGCAAGTCTCTTCGAATTATCAGTTTGGTTTGGCCTACTAGATTGATCTTTCTTGCAATGGGAGAAGTGCTTAGCTTTGGGTTCAATCTTGCGGTGTCCTTTCCCAGTGACAGCAGGGGCAGCAAGGCACGTATTGCATTGTTGCCATCATGGATAAAAATATGTGGTTTATATCATATTGCTTGAGTTTATCCCTCTACATCATTTCATCTTGCTTAATGCGTTACTCTGGTCTTATGAACTTAATACTCTAGATGCATGTTGGATAGCGGTCGATGTGTGGAGTAATAATAGTAGATGCGGAATCGTTTCGATCTACTTGTTACGGACGTGATGCCTATATACATGATCATGCCTAGATATTCTCATAACTATGCACTTTTCTATCAATTGCTCGACAGTAATTTGTTCACTCACCGTAATACTTATGCTATTTTGAGAGAAGCCACTAGTGAAACCTATGTCCCCCGGGTCTATTTTCTATCATATAAGTTTCCAATCTACTTTATTTTGCAATCTTTACTTTTCAATCTATATCCTACAAATACCAAAATATTTATCATATCTTATTATCTCTATCAGATCTCACTTTTGCAAGTTGCCGTGAAGGGATTGACAACCCCTTTATCGCGTTGGTTGCGAGGTTCTTGTTTGTTTGTGTAGGTACGAGGGACTTGCGTGGAGCCTCCTACTGGATTGATACCTTGGTTCTCAAAAACCGAGGGAAATACTTATGCTACTTTGCTGCATCACCCTTTCCTCTTCAAGGGAAAACCAACGCAGTGCTCAAAAGGTAGCAAGAAGGATTTCTGGCGCCGTTGCCGGGGAGGTCTTCACACAAGTCAAGACATACCAAGTACCCATCACAAACTCATCTCCCTCGCATTATATTATTTGCCTTTTACCTCTCGTTTTCCTCTCCCCCATTTCACCCTTGCCATTTTATTCACCCTCTTTCCTGTTCGCCCCTCTTTTTTGCTTGCCTCTTGTGTGCTTGTGTGTTGGATTGGTTGTCACGATGGCTCAAGATAATACTAAATTGTGTGACTTTTCCAATACCAATAATAATGATTTCCTTAGCACTCCGATTGCTCCTCTTAATAATGCTGAATCTTGTGAAATCAATGCTGCTTTGTTGAATCTTGTTATGAAAGATCAATTCTCTGGCCTTCCTAGTGAAGATGTCGCTACTCATCTAAACAACTTTGTTGATTTGTGTGATATGCAAAAGAAGAAAGACACGGACAATGATATTGTTAAATTGAAGTTATTTCCGTTTTCACTTAGAGATCGTGCTTGGTTTTCGTCTTTGCCTAAAAATAGTATTGATTCATGGAATAAGTGCAAAGATGCTTTATCTCTAAGCATTTTCCTCTCGCTCAGATCATCTCTCTTAGAAACGATATTATGAATTTTAAGAAACTAGATCATGAGCATGTTGCACAATCTTGGGAGAGGATGAAATTAATGATTCGCAATTGCCCTACACATGGTTTGAATTTATGGATGATCACACAAAAATTTTATGCCAGATTGAATTTTGCTTCTAGAAATCTTTTAGATTCGGCAGCGGGAGGCAATTTTATGGAAATCACTTTAGGTGAAGCTACTAAACTCCTAGATAATATTATGGTTAATTATTCTCAATGGCACACCAAAAGATCTACTAGTAAAAAGGTTCATGCGATAGAAGAAATTAATGTTTTGAGTGGAAAGATGGATGAACTTATGAAATTGTTTGCTACTAAAAAGTGCTCCTATTGATCCCAATGATATGCCTTTGTCTACTTTGATTGAGAATAACAATGAATCTATGTATGTGAATTTTGTTGGTAGGAATAATTTTGGTAACAATGCTTACAGAGGAAACTTTAATCCTAGGCCATTTCCTAGTAATTCCTCTAATAATTATGGTAATTCCTACAACAACTCTTATGGAAATTTTAATAAGATGCCCTCTGATTTTGAGATTAGTGTTAAAGAATTTATGAATTCTCAAAATAATTTCAATGATTTGCTTGAAAAAAATTGCTTAAGATTGATGAATTGGCTGGGAACGTGGATAGAATTTCATTTGATGTTGATTCTTTGAAACTTAGATCTATTCCTCCTAAGTATGATATCAATGAGTCTCTCAAAGCCATGACAGTTTCCATTGATGAGTGCAAAGAAAGAACTGCTATGATGCGTGCTAAGAAATATTGCTTTGTAAGAGCGTGCTCTTCTAGTTTTCATGATAATAATGATGAAGATCTAAAAGTGATTGAAGTGTCCCCTATTAAATCTTTGTTTTGCAATATGAATCTTGATAATGATGGGACTGGAGATGAGTCAACTTTAGTTAAAAGGCGTCCCAATGATTCGGAGTTTTTAGATCTTGATGCTAAATTTGGTAAAAGTGGGATTGGAGAGGTCAAAACTTGACATAGAAATGAACCCACTATTTTGGATTTCAAGGAATTTAGTTATGATAATTGTTCTTTAATAGATTGTATTTACTTGTTGCAATCTGTGCTAAATTCTCCTCATGCTTATAGTCAAAATAAAGCTTTTACCAAACATATCATTGATGCTTTGATGCAATCTTATGAAGAAAAACTTGAATTGGAAGTTTCTATCCCTAGAAAACTTTATGATGAGTGGGAACCTACTATTAAAATTAAAATTAAAGATCATGAATGCTATGCTTTGTGTGATTTGGGTGCTAGTGTTTCCACGATTCCAAAAACTTTATGTGATGTTCTAGGTTTCCGTGAATTTGATGATTGATCTTTAAAATTGCACCTTGCAGATTCCACTATTAAGAAACCTATGGGAAGGATTAATGATGTTCTTATGGTTGCAAATAGGAATTATGTGCCCGTAGATTTTATCGTTCTTAATATAGATTGCAATCTTTCATGTCCTATTATTCTTGGTAGACCTTTCCTTAGAACGATTGGTGCAATTATTGATATGAAGGAAGGAAATATAAGATTCCAATTTGCATTAAGGAAAGTCATGGAACACTTTCCTAGAAATAAAATCAAATTACCTTATGAATTTATTATGAGAGACACTTATGAATTGAATACCGAAGATGGCAATACTTAGATCTATTCTCACTTTTATGCCTAGCTAGGGGCGTTAAACGATAGCGCTTGTTCGGAGGCAACCCAATTTTATTTTTTTTCCTTTCTTTTTTGTTCTTGTTTAGTAATAAACAATTCATCTAGCTTCTTTTTAGATGTGGTTTTATGTTTTAGTTAGTGTTTGTGCCAAGTAGAACCTATAGGATCATCTTGGGTGAAAGTTAATTTGATCTTGCTGAAAAACAGAAACTTTTGCACGCACAAGAATAATTTTAATAAATCACAGAAACGTGCTTTTGAGTTGATTCTTTTTGCAGTAGATCAATAGAAAATTTGATTAGGACTTACTCTTTTCGTATAATTTTTAGAATTCCAAAAGTATTCGAAAGTTACAGATTGCTACAGGATGTTCTGTTTTTGACAGATTATGTTTTTCGTGTGTTGTTTGCTTATTTTGATGAATCTATGGCTAGTATCAGGGGGTATGAACCATAGAGAAGTTGGAATACAGTAGGTTTAACACCAATATAAATAAATAATGAGTTCATTACAGTACCTTAAGTGGTGGTTTTTCTTTCTTGCACTAATGAAGCTCATGAGATTTCCTGTTAAGTTTTGTGTTGTGAAGTTTTCAAGTTTTGGGTAAAGATTTGATGGGTATGGAATAAGGAGTGGCAAGAGCCTACTTGGGGATGCCCATGGCACCCCAAGATAATTCAAGGACAACCAAAAGCCTAAGCTTGGGGATGCTCCGGAAGGTATCCCCTCTTTCGTCTTCGTCTATCGGTAACTTTACTTGGAGCTATATTTTTATGCACCACATGATATGTGTTTTGCTTGGAGCTTCTTGTATGATATGAGTCTTTGATTTTTAGTTTACCACAATCATCCTTGCTGTACACACCTTTTGGGAGAGATACACATGATTCGGAATTTATTAGAATACTCTTTGTGCTTCACTTATATCTTTTGAACTAGACAATTTTGCTCTAGTGCTCACTTATATCTTTTTAGAGCACGGTGGTGGTTTTATTTTGTAGAAATAATTGATCTCTCATGCTTCAATTATATTATTTTGAGAGTCTTTTAGAACAACATGGTATTTGCTATGGTTATAAAATTGGTCCTAGAATGATGGGCATCCAAGTTGGGTATAATAAAAACTATCATAGAAAGTGCATTAAACACTATGATCAATTTGATGCTTGATAATTGTTTTGAGATATAAAGGTGGTAACTTTAGAGTTATGCTAGTTGGGTAATTATGAAATTGAGAAATACTTGTGTTAAAGTTGGCAAGTCCCGTAGCATGCACGTATGGTAAAAGTTGTGTAACAAATTTGTTGCATAGGGTGCTCTTTTGATTGCCTTCCTTATGTGTGGAGGTCGGGGGTGCGCGATGGTTAACTCCTACCAACCTCCCCCCTAGGAGCATGTGTAGTAGTACCTTGCTTCGAGGGCTAATAAACTTTTGCAATAAGTATATGAGTTCTTTATGACTAATGTGAGTTCATGGATTATATGCACTCTCACCCTTCCGCCATTGCTAGCCTCTATTATGCCGCGCAACTTTCACCGGTATCATACACCCACCATTTACCTTCCTCAAAACGGCCACCATACCTACCTATTATGGCATTTCCATAGCCATTCCGAGATATATTGCCATGCAACTTTCCACCGTTCCATTTATAATGACACGCTCCATCATTGTCATATTGCTTTTGCATGATCATGTAGTTGACATCGTATTTGTGGCAAGGCCACCTTCATAAATTTTTCATACATGTCACTCTTGATTCATTGCATATCCCGGTACAACGCCGGAGGCATTCACATAGAGTCATATTTTGTTCTAAGTATTGAGTTGTAATTCTTGAGTTGTAAATCAATAAAAGTGTGATGATCTTCATTATTAGAGCATTGTCCCAAGTGAGGAAAGGATGATGGAGACTATGATTCCCGCACAAGTCGGGATGAGACTTCAGACTTTATAAAAATAAAAGAGGCCAAAGAAGCCCAAATAAAAAAAGAGGCCAAAGTATCCAACCAAAAAAATGAGAGAAAAGAGAGAAGGGACAATGTTACTATCCTTTTTCCACACTTGTGCTTAAAAGTAGCACCATGATCTTCATGATAGAGAGTCTCCTATGTTGTCACTTTCATATACTAGTGGGAATTTTTCATTATAGAACTTGGCTTGTATATTCCAATGATGGGCTTCCTCAAAATGCCCTAGGTCTTGGTGAGCAAGCAAGTTGGATGCACACCCACTTAGTTTCTTTTGTTGAGCTTTCATACATTTATAGCTCTAGTGCATCCATTGCATGGCTCTCCCTACTCACTCACATTGATATCTATTAATGGGCATCTCCATAGCCCATTGATATGCCTAGTTGGTGTGAGACTATCTTCTCACTTTTTTGTCCTCTTCACAACCACCATCCTATTCCACATATAGTGCTATATCCATGGCTTGCGCTCATGTATTGCGTGAGAGTTGAAAAAGCTGAAGCGCGTTAAAAAGTATGAACCAATTGTTTGGCTGAAACCGGGGTTGTGCATGATGGGAGTATTTTGTGTGATGAAAATTAAGCATAGCCTAACTATATGATTTTGTAGGGATAAGCTTTCTTTGGCTATGCTATTTTGATAAGACATGATTACTTGTTAGTATGCTTGAAGTATTACTATTTTTATGTTAATATGAACTTTTATCTTGAATCATTTGGATCTGAACATTCATGCCACAATAAAGAAAATTACATTGAGCAATATGCTAGGTTGCATTCCACATCAAAAATTCTGTTTTTATCATTTACCTACTCGAGGACGAGCAGGAATTAAGCTTGGGGATGCTTGATACGTCTCCAACGTATCTATAATTTTAGATTGTTCCATGCTATTATATTACCTATTTTGGATGTTTATGGGCTTTACTATGCACTTTTATATCATTTTTGGGACTAACCTACTAACCGGAGGCCCAACCCGAATTGTTGTTTTTTGCCTATTTCAGTGTTTTGAAGAAAAGGAATATCAAACGGAGTCCAAACGGAATGAAACCTTCGGAAGCGATCTTTTTGGAACAAACGCAATCCAGGAGACTTGGAGTGGACGTCAAGAAGTAGCCGAGGCAGCCATGAGGGTGCAAGGCGCGCCCTAGGGGGGTGGGCGCGCCCCCCACCCTCGTGAGCCCCTCGTGGCTCCCCTGACCGACTTCCTTTGCATAACCCGAAAACATCCAGGGGCACCATGAAAACCTATTTCCACCGCCGCAACCTTCTGTACCCGTGAGATCCCATCTTGGAGCCTTCGCCGGCGCTCCACGGGAGGGGGAATCGATCATGGAGGGCTTCTACATCAACACCATAGCCTCTCAGATGGGTTGTGAGTAGTTTACCACAGACCTTTGAGTCCATAGTTATTAGCTAGATGGCTTCTTCTCTCTCTTTGAATCTCTATACAATGTTCTCCTCAATCTTCTTGGAGATCTATTCGATGTAACTCTTTTTGCGGTGTATTTCTCGAGATCTGATGAATTGTGGGTTTATGATCAAGTTTATATATGAGAAATATTTGAAGCTCCACTGAATTCTTTTATGTATGATTGGTTATCTTTGCAAGTCTCTTCGAATTATCAGTTTGGTTTGGCCTATTAGATTGATCTTTCTTGCATTGGTAGAAGTGCTTAGCTTTGGGTTCAATCTTGCGGTGTCCTTTCCCAGTGACACCAGGGGCAGCAAGGCACGTATTGTATTGTTGCCATCGAGGATAAAAATATGGGGTTTATATCATATTGCTTGAGTTTATCCCTCTACATCATGTCATCTTGCTTAATGCGTTACTCTGTTCTTATGAACTTAATACTCTAGATGCATGCTGGATAGCGGTCGATTTGTGGAGTAATAGTAGTAGATGCAGAATCATTTCGATCTACTTGTTACGGACGTGATGCTTATATACATGATCATGCCTAGATATTCTCATAACTATGCACTTTTTATCAATTGCTCGACAGTAATTTGTTCACTCACCGTAATACTTATGCTATTTTGAGAGAAGCCACTAGTGAAACCTATGGCCCCGGGTCTATTTTCCATCATATAAGTTTCCAATCTACTTTATTTTGCAATCTTTACTTTTCAATCTATATCCTAAAAATACCAAAAATATTTATCTTATCTAATTATCTCTATCAGATCTCACTTTCACAAGTTGCCGTGAAGGGATGGACAATCCCTTTATCGTGTTGGCTGCGAGGTTCTTGTTTGTTTGTGTAGGTGTGAGGGACTTGCGTGGAGCCTCCTACTAGATTGATACCTTGGTTCTCAAAAACTGAGGGAAATACTTACGCTACTTTGCTGCATCACCCTTTCCTCTTCAAGGGAAAACCAACGCAGTGCTCAAAAGGTAGCATTCAACCACCCCTCCACGGGCTACTGTTCATCCAGCCCTCCACCGGCTACTGTTCAACCAGCCTTCCATGGGGTCCTGTTCATCCAGCCCTCCACGGGGTCTTGTTCATCTACCCCAACTGGCTCAATCGGGGTCTTGTTCATCCAGCGACAACGGCCTCTACTACCATGGGGTCCTGTTCATCCAACCCCCCACTAGGAACTGTTCATCCACCCCCCAACAAAGCTCACTGTTCATCCAGAGGCAGCATCGATCGGCTTCAGTTAGCAGCAGTAGCATAGGAATCGCTCGATCAGGTTCAGTTAATAGCCATCGATCGAACGCTCTGGTCTAGTAACGCGTAGCCTGTAGTGCAACCGCTCGGGTTCAGTTAGAGCACAACGCCTCATACCCATGCACATGCGTGTATGAGAGAAATGCGCAAACCTCCATGCATCGCTCGGCCCCGACCACCCACCGTATCCGGGAACACCCTGATATTTTTCTCGCCTCGCTTCTACCACGGTTTTTTTCGTCATGGACCGCCCAAAGAATGTCATGCAGCAGCTTCTCCGGCCTGCCCAGGACGAAAAGCCCATTTTCTATCATGATTTTCTGTCATAGAAGCAGGAGCCCACCACATCTATGATGATACCGGGTTTTGTCACAGTTATCATCATAGAAGTGTCATAAGCATGACAGAAAAAATTCGTTCGGCCCAAAATGTCACAGATGTGTCTTTTTTTGTAGTGCGAGGGCCTGATCCAATTCGGCAGAGATCGAATCCGAATTCGAGGTTGGTTTCGAGGTGAGGTTCGATTTGAGGTTAGGATTTGAGATTAGGTTCGAGGTTAAGGCCATAGTATTGTAACATCCCAATTTTCAATTTGGATGTTATACATAGATCATTCATATGCATCCATGATTTATTGCATTTTGTTGTTTAGTTTTGCTTGCATTTTGATCCAAGAGGCCTTAAGCAACTCAATGACCAATTTGAGAGAGTTGGAGGTTTCACCAAAATCCAATTTATATTTATCGAAATTTGGTAATTGGATCAAAAAAAAATTAAAAAAACATTTTCTGAATATTTTTAAAAATAATGACAGAAGATAGTATGACTTTTTCAATTCAGAAGAAAAATGCTGGAAATTTTGAATCTTGGAAGTTTATTTGATTTTATGCTAGTTTATTTATTAGTTAGCAGAGTAATTAGAACTGTAATGTTTGTTTTTAGTTTAGGCACATACGTGCAGAAAAATGTTCACGAGGTCACTAATAAGGCCATTTAGCTATGTGAATTTTTCTGGAATTTTTAGGATTATATTTATATTTATTTTGAGTGTTTTTAGTCTGTGGAAAGTTTGTTTTCAAAAAACGGGACGCCGTACTGGGCCCGCCCAGCTCAAGGTAGGCCACCGCCGCCGTCTCCAAGCCGGACTCCGACAGGAGTCCGGATCGCCGCCGCCTCGTGTCGCCCCACCTCCAAGTCGGCCAAGCCCCGGCCCCTTCTTAAATAGCCGGACCCCAGCCGCCTCTCCACCTCGACCCGAAGCCGCCGCCGCCCTCGCACACCGTCGCCCGTGCCGCGCCGCCACAAGCCGCAGCCGCCACCACCGAGCCCGTGCCGTCGCCCACTTCCGTCGCCACCGCCTGCTGCCGCTGCCGCCGACCACCTTCGCCTCGCCGGAGCCACCGTCCCGCCTCGCCGAACCGCCGACATTGACCGAACCGGCAAAAACCGATCCGACCACTGGTTTTATCCTTTTTCGGTTTTTACATTAGATCAGTTTTATTTTTATTAGTTCGTTATTTAGCAAACCGTTCGTCAGATTAGTTTCTGTAACGAACGTATTCGTTCGTTAGAATTTGTTAGCAGACGTTCGTCCGATAGATTTTTCTTTTTATGTTTATTTTTCATCCAGGGACCTATCCGCGAATAGTTTTATTGGAGATTAGCCCCTAATCTTCAAACTAGCGTAACTTTTAGCTTGTTTGTCCAAATTCGATGAAACCAACGCCTAGATCTTCAAAACGATTCCCCCTATCCAGTAAACCAACTTGAACATGATTTTGAAAATTTAAAATTTGAGTTTGATCTTGTTTTGTTTGTATTTTGAGTTTCGTAGCTCTGTTTGAGTTGATTCTTTTTGCATATCATAGCTAATCACATGTACCTACTGTTAAGATCTAATCCACGTAAATATAACACTATTATAATTTGTTTTCTGTTTAGATTAGTTATTTGCTTGTTTCGAGTTTGATTTGGATCTTTTCTCGATTTCTCTTTGCATTGTTTTCTTGATTGCTTATGTATGCTATTGTTTGTCTACCCTAGATTTTTCGGAGTGCGAAGCTTGTTACTACGAATCTCTAGAGTTTTCCAATCGTCGGCAAGGCAAGTTACACTTTGATCATACTCTTTAATACCCAGTTTTTACTATGCATTAGTTTTGCCCCACAAATATTTGCATGAGTAGGATTGGGAACATGTGGTTTGGTTGTAGTACTTGAGGTAGGAACCTATTACCTTTGATCACTCCGGGAATATACATTATACTCAATTATTGCTTACCCATGCTCGTAGACAGGGATTGGATCGTGATGTACATGGAAGTTGTGAGAGATAATAATTTTCGATAACATTAAGGTGGCAACTTAAATACACATTTGGGTGGGTTGGTTGGGGCACCTGGAGAAACCAGTGCTTGCCCATGGGAATCTCGGAGTACCCGTGTGATTTTCCCTCGGTTCGCCACACAGGCTCAAAGGGATCAAATGATATTTCATGCCTAGAAACTTCTGTGTGCAGCCACAAGCCATTATGGGCTCTCGCATAGTTGAGTAAGTTGTGTCAGCTCTTGAAGAGGTGGACTGGCAGATGTATGGGAAAGTAGGTGTACCGGTCTACCTAGAGTAGAGAGTTAATGCTTCAGAAAGACTATGTCTCGATCCTCCGATCATGGATGCGGTCGAGTCTTGTGGGGAAAAGTGTGCAACCTTTGCAGAGTGTATAAACTAATCATGGTTAGCCGTGTCCCCGGTTATGGACATCTTGAGTATCTAGAAGTGGATATTATTTGTTGATCTCATCACTCTTTAATTAATGAATTGGGTTATAATGATGATACTTGGTTAATGTTGGGATTTTGAGTTGGAGGAACCTTCCCAAATATTGTTTAAGTTTTTAGTAAATAAAATGTATTCCTTTGTTGTAGGGAAAAAGTATCTTTATGCAAAACATTAAACTTAAAGCCTCCACCAGCCAAATATGCATGTAGATATAGTTTCTTGCATTCATTTGCTCTATAGTGTAACTCTACCAGCATATTCCATGTGCTGACCTACATGGCTGCAACGTCTCATGTTGCAGACTTTACCGACGAAGAATAAGGTGTGATAGGTCATTGTCATGCACTAAGCTATGCCGTTGGAGTTGATGGACTCATTTATCTTCGAAGCTTCTGCAGTTATTTTAGTTTAGATGGCCTTCAGCCATATTATTTTGTGTAACAGATACTCTTTATGAGGATTCGATGTAACAAGTGTGTGATTGAAACTCTGTTATAATTCCGCAAGTACTGTGTGTGTCAACATACCGACCCAGGGATGACACTTAAGCACAGAGACTTTGGTCCATTGGGATTGTGGTCGCTACAAGTATCCATGGAGTTTGTCAGCCGATCTGGCATCCAACTAAAGAGGGAAAGATCAGCATAGGAGTCGATGGTGTACTCCAAGCTCCCAAATATGATGATCTGATCTGGGGCAAAGCTTTCAACGCGACCAAGGCGTCTGGTTGAATCAGCATGAAGAACAATGATTTGAATGCAAAAAGCTGGCCGGGGACAAAGATGTCGTCGCAACCGGTGTTAGAGTTGATATGACGGCGAGCCATCATTCCTTTTTGACCACACAATGAGACCTGCATGGGCCACCAATGTTGGTGTTAATACTAGCGAATCTCGGGTAGGGGGTCCCGAGCTGTTGGTCTAGGAACGATGGTAACATGCACTACTGGAAAAGGGCTTATAGGTGAACCCCAATGAATGTCAGGCAAGATGAGGCACCCGCCACAACTATTTTGAAAACAAGAAGTGGCAGGTACAAAAATTGGCCCGCCAAAGCTAATAGACTAACTGTGGAGGGCATAATACGTGACCATCCACACGTATATTCACCTGGTCGAGACTTGTCTGTGTAACTCAGTAGTGACGAGCTCTAGCTAGGGACCACCACAGGTAGATGACCAAGCAGTGGTAGGCAGCGCCTCGCAACCGCCACTAGTTATCCTTGTGAGATGTCCAGTTCTATTATAACATAACTATGGCGGTTGCTCGTTGTCGGTCGTCGTAGCACGAACACATTTTATCAACTTGCACGCACCATGTCGTCTCCCTCACTTCACTCACTCGCTCACCCTAACTCTCCCCCATGGATCTCGTGCTCGGCGCCATCATCGCCTTTGCCTAGCCGTCCTCTTCCCGGACCATCGTCCTCTTGGCCGCCCCCATCGGCCCCGCCATCCTCTTCGCTGCCCCCGTCGGTCTCGCCATCCCCTCTTCATCCCCCCCCCCATCGGCCCCGCTGTCGTTGTCGCCATGGGATCTGGTACAATATTGTTGTCCTCGCTGTCACCCACACCAACGACCGCAACCACCACCAACACTCACGGCCGTGGCTGCCACCCACATTGGTAGGGGATATAGGGTTAGACACTTAGAGTTAGGAGTACGTAGATTAGGGGGTTACGGCTAGGATTTGTAGATCACATATTGTAGTTACATTCTTTGTTTGTAGATTATATGAACTTTCTTATTCATATTTGTAGATCATAGACCGTATATTATAAGAATTTCCTTTACCGCGATTAATAATAAGTGTCAATATTTTGGTGAAACATTGATTTATTTCTGTTTCGCCAAATTTCTAGCACTTAATATGTCCATTTTAAAGCAGAGTTCATGCCCAAACTTTAATATGGTGTTGTTGATATTGTTAGTTACATTCTTTGTTTTTAAATTATAGGATCTTTCTTATTCATATTCGTAGAACATAGACCAAAATAATAGGAACTTTCTTATTTGTATTCGTAGATCGTAGACCTTAGATTGTAGGAACTTTCTTTACAGGGATTCATAATAAGAGCTAATGTTTTGGCGAAACATTGATTTATTTCCGTTTCACCAAATTTCTAGCAGTTAATATGTCCATTTTAAAGCAGAGTTCATGCCCAAATTTTAATGTAATGTTGCTGAAACCGAGTCATGTAGCTATTTAATGTTTTTTCTATAGGTAGTACTTAGTTAGCCTGCTGATATTGTTAGCTACATTCTTTGTTCAAGGGGGAAATTCTCGCTCTAAATCCACATACTGAGATGAGAGATGTTTTCAGAGGATGATACCGACTGTTGTCGTAGGGTTCGTCCTTCCTCTTCTCCTCCTCTGAGAACTTGGTAAAGCGGGAGAGGAAGGTGAAGGACGACATTCACCAATAGTCGAAATAACATTGAGTGTACATCATATCTACAACCACTTGGGAGATGAACTGGCTATTGTTGTACAGGGTCATTCTGGCCTCCTCCTCCTATGATACATTGGTAAAGGAGGAGGATAAGGTGAAGAACGACCATCACGATAGTCGAAGTACCAGTAATGGAGTGCCCAACATATGTACAACCACTTAAGAATGAGAACTACCCACCCGAAGAAAGACATTGAGGGTTATCGTACACAGTTTTAATTATCTTCTAATATAGTTGCTTTCATATAAATGTAGTTTATCTAACTGTCAAGTTTTGTGATTTAAATGGAGGAGCCGACAGGCCTCGTTGCGACTCATACAGCCCTAGACACCATCTCGAGGCTAGTTGGATACTCAGCGTTCAGGCTCACCTATGCGGAGAGGACCCTAGTAGACACCAGAAGGCTCTACAATATGCCAAGAGCGTTGAAGGATCTCCCGATCTTGCGTGGGCAGCCACTAAAAGCCGCAAAGCTACTGCGGAGAGTGCACAAGGAGCCGTCAAAGCTGTTGAGAAAGTTTTTGAAACTGCCAAGTCCGCCTTAGCCAAGGTCAAGAAGATGATTGGAGACAAGGAAATCTCTTCACAGAGCTGAGCTTAATTGGAAGTTGATATGATGGAGCTAAACTTTTGTTTGTCAACTATTTGTGCAGTGCCATAATGTGCTCTCTATGATCGATACTTTGAATGTAGTTTATATGTTTTTATGAAAGTTCTTATAGACTTTGCTATATGCAGTTGGGTAACTTATTGTTAGCTTTTTTATTGACTATGATAAAATGTGCTACTAAAATGATACATCATAATGCATACGATCGAATATGTAAATTCTTGTTTGTTATATGTTTAGTTGTGGTGGTAAGCCCAGATTACCGACCCCAACCACAACATCTAGCTACGGCAGGCGAGGGAATTTGGACCGCCACAACTACAACGTCTAGATGTGGCGGGCGGGAGGAGATGCCCGCCACCGGAGATGCTCTACTAGTGGCGGGTGGGCGCCCCCGGGAGGCTTGCCCACTATTGATGGACTTTTTGTGCCCGCCACTGCTAGCCATTCCTGTAGTAGTGATGTGGGAAACGGGAGATGATGTTTACCCAGGTTCGGGCCCACTCGAAGAGGTAAAACCCTACGTCATGCTTTGATTATATTGATGTGATGGATGGTACTTCTTGAGCTTGCGTTGGTTTTTCCCTTGAAGAGGAAAGGGTGATGCAGCAAAGTAGATATAAGTATTTCCCTTAGTTAGAGAACAAAGGTATCAATCCAGTAGGAGACAACGCACAAATCACCAAGACATGCACAAACAATCAAACAACTTGCACCCAACGCGATAAAGGGGTTGTCAATTCCTTCACGGTTACTTGCAAAAGTGAGATCTGATAGAGATAGATGAAACTAACAAAAGATAAAGTAAATATTTTTGGTATAGATCGGAAAGTAAATGATTGCAAAATAGTAGATCGAAAACTTATATGACCTGGGGGCCATAGGTTTCACTCGTGGCTTCTCTCAAGATAGCAAATAATATGGTGGGTGAATGAATTACTATCGAGCAATTGATAGAAAAGCGTAAAGTTGTGACAATATCTAAGGCCTTATTATGAAATATAGGCATCACGTCCGTGTCAAGTAGACCGACTCCTGCCTGCATCTACTACTATTACTCCACACACCGATCGACTCCTGCCTGCATTTAGAGTATTAAGTTCGTGAAGAACAAAATAACACATTAAGTAAGATGACATGATGTAGAGGAATAAACTCAAGCAATATGATCTATACCCCATATTTTTATCCTCGATGGCAACAATACAATATGTGCCTTGCTGCCCCTACTGTCACTGGGAAAGGACACCGCAAGATTGAACCCAAAGCTAAGCACTTCTCCCACTGCAAGAAAAAACAATCTAGTTGGCCAAACTAAATCGGTAGTTCGAAGAGAATTACAAAAATATCAAATCATGCATATAAGAATTCAGAGAATGATTCAAATAATATTTATGGATAAGCTGATCATAAATCCACAATTCATCGGATCTCGACAGACACACCGCAAAAGAAGATTATAGCGGATAGATCTCCAAGAACATCGAGGAGAACATGGTATTGAGAATCAAAGAGAGAGAGAAGAAGCCATCTAGCTACTAGATATGGACTCGTAGGTCTGAGATAAACTACTCATGCTTCATCAGAAGGGCAATAGAGTTGATGTACAAGCCCTCCATGATCGAATCCCCCTCCGGTAGGATGCCGGAAAAGGCCCCTAGATGGGATCTCAGGGGCACAGAAGGTTGCGGCGGTGGAAAAGTGTTTTCTTGGATGCCTCTGGTGGTTTGGGGATATTTGAGAATATATAGGACGAAGAAGTAGGTCGGTGGAGTCACGGGAGGGGGGGGGCACAAGGCAGGGGCGTGCCCTACCCCCCTGAGCGCGACCTCCCCTCGTGTGGCCGCCTCGTGGCTCTTCCGAGTTGATCTCCAAGTCTCTGGCCTCCTGGGTGTCTTCGGGTCCAAGAAAAATCATCGCAAAGGTTTTATTCCGTTTGGACTCCGTTTGGTATTCCTTCTCTGCGAAGCTGAAAAACAAGGAAAAAACAGAAAGTGGCACTGGGCTCTAGGTTAATAGGTTAGTCCAACAAATAATATAAAATAGCATATTAATGCATATAAAACATCCAAAACAGATAATATAATAGCATGGAACAATCAAAAGTTATAGATAAGTTGGAGTTGTATCAAGCATCCCCAAGCTTAATTCCTGCTTGTCCTCAAGTAAGTAAATGATAAAAACAGAATTTTTGATGTGTAATGCTACCTAACATATTTATCCATGTAAGTTTTCTTTATTGTGGCATGAATGTTCGGATCCATAAGATTCAAAACAAAAGTTTAATATTGACACAAAAACAACAATACTTCAAGCATACTAACAAGGGACTTATGTCTTCTCAAAATAACATGGCCAAAGAAAGTTATCCCTACAAAATCACATAGTCTGGCTATGCTCCATCTTCATCACAAGAAATATTCAAATCATGCAGAACCCCGATGACAAGCCAAGCAATTGTTTCATACTCTTGGTGTTCTCAAACCTTTTCAACTTTTATGCAATACATGAGCATGAGCCATGGACATAGCACTATATGTGGAATAGAATACGGTGGTTGTGGAGAAGACAAAAGGAGGGAGATAGTCTCACATCAACTAGGCATATCAACGGGCTATCGAGATGCCCATCAATAGATATCAATGTGAGTGAGTAGGGATTGCCATGCAACGGATGCACTAGAGCTATAAGTTTATGAAAGCTCAAAAAGAAAAACTAAGTGGGTGTGCATCCAACTTGCTTTCTCATGAATACCTAGGGCGATTTGAGGAAGCCAACCGTTGGAATATACAAGCCAAGTTCTATAATGAGAAATTCCCACTAGTATATGAAAGTGACAAAATAGGATACTCTCTATCATGAAGATCATGGTGCTACTTTGAAGCACAAGTGTGGAAAAAGGATAGTAACATTGCCCCTTCTCTCTTTTTCTCTCTTTTTTCGTTAGGCTTCTTTGGCCTCTCTTTTTTGATTTCCTTGCATGGGACAATGCTCTAATAATGATGATCACCACACTTCTATTTACTTACAACTCGATACTTAGAACAAAAATATAACTCTATATGAATGCCTTCATGGTGTACCGGGATGTGTAATGACTCAAGAGTGACATGTATGAAAGAATTATGAAAGGTGGCTTTGCCAGAAATACGATGTCAACTACAGGATCATGCAAAGCAATAGGAAAATGATGAAGCGTGTCATAATAAATGGAACGGTGGAAATTTGCATGGCAATATATCTCGGAATGGCAATGAAAATGTCATAATAGGTAGGTACGGTGGCTGTTTTGAGGAAGGTATATGGTGGGTGTATGGTACCGGCGAAAGTTGCACCGGTACCAAAGAGGCTAGCAATGGTGGAAGGGTGAGAATGCGTATAATTCATGGACTCGACATTAGGCATAAAGAACTCACATACTTATTGCAAAAATCTATTAGTCATCGAAACAAAGTACTACGCGCATGCTTCTAGGAGGATAGATTGATAGGAAAAGACCATCGCTCGTCCCCTACCGCCACTCATAAGGAAGACAATCAATAAATACCTCGTGCTCCAACTTCGTTACATAACGGTTCACCATACGTGCATGCTACGGGAATCACAAACCTCAACACAAGTATTTCTCCAATTCACAATTACTCACTAGAACGGCTCTAATATCACCATCTTTATATCCCAAAACAATCATAAGGAATCAAACTTCTCATAGTATTCAATGCACTTTATATGAAAGTTTTATTATATCCCTCTTGGATGCCTATCATATTAGGACTAATTTTATAACCAAAGAAAATTACCATGCTATTTAAAAATACTCTCAAAATAATATAATTGAAGCATGAGAGTTCAGCAATTTCTATAAAATAAGGCCACCGCCGTGCTCTAAAAAGATATAAGTGAAGCACTAGAGCAAAATTGCCTAGCTCAAAAGATATAAGTGAAGTACATAGAGTATTCTAATAAATCACGATTCATGCGTGTCCCTCTCAAAAGGTGTGTAAAACAAGGATGATTATGGCAAACTAAAAAGCAAAGACTCAAATCATACAAGACGCTCCAAGCAAAACACATATCATGTGGTGAACAAAAATATAGCCTCAAGTAAAGTTACCGATAAACGAAAACGAAAGAGGGGATGCCTCCCGAGGCATCCCCAAGCTTAGCCTCTTGCCGCTCCTTATTCCATAGTCCATCAAATCCTTACCCAAAACTTGAAAACTTCACAACACAAAACTCAACAGAAAATCTCATAAGCTCCGTAGTATAAGAAAATAAATCACCACTTTTGGTACTGTTGTAAACTCATTCTTTATTTATATTGGTGTAATTTATACTGTATTCCATCTTTTCCATGGTTCATACCCCCCGATACTACCCATAGATTCATCAAAATAAGCAAACAGCACATAAAAACAGAATCTGTCAAAAAACAGAACAGTGTGTAGCAATCTGGAAACTTCAAATACTTATGTAACTCCAAAAATTCTAAACAATTAGGAAAACCCGCGAAATTTGTGTACCAATCTTGTTCAAGAAGAATCACATCAAAATCACACTTCTATGAATTATGAAAATTATTTTCCTGGGTGCAAAAGTTTCTGTTTTTCAGCAAGATCAAAACAACTATCACCGTAAGCCATCCCAAAGGTCTTACTTGGCACAAACACTAATTAAAACACAAAGCCACATATAACTAGAGGCTAGATGAATTATTCATAGCAAAACAGGAGCAAAAAGCAATAAACAAAAAATAAAATTGGGTTGCCTCACAACAAGCGCTATTGTTTAACGCCCTTAGCTAGGCATTGAGATTTCAATGGTGCTCACATGAAAGACTAGAATTGAAGCACAAAAAGAGCATCATAAAACACGTGACAAACACATCTAAGTCTAACATACTTCCTATGCATAGGCATTTTATAAGAAAAAAATTATCAAGGCAAGCAAAAACAAGCATATGCAAGGAAGAAGAATAAAACATAGACAATCTCAACATGAAGAGAGGTAACCATATTTTGCTCTCTCATAATAATTACATGTAGGATCATAAGCAAATTCAACAATATAAATATCACAAAACATATACTCAACACGATCCACATGTATGCGAAGTTGACACTCTTCCAAAATAGTGGGGTTAACATTAACTAAAGTCATGACCTCTCCAAACCCACTTTATTGCAAACACTATTATCAATCTCATAACCATCATGCGGCTTAAATAAATTTTCATGATCATAAGAAGAATCACCCCAATCATGATCATTGCCACAAGTAGTAGACATAGCAAAATTAGCATCCCCAATCTTAGGGTTTTGCATATCATGAACACAATTAACATTAATGGAATTTATAATAACATCATTGCAATCATGCTTTTCATCCAAGGCATTATTGTGAATCACTTCATAAATTTTACAATTTCCAGATTCATGAATTTCAAGCAAAACTTCATAAAGATAATCTAGTGCACACAACTCACTAGCAATTGGTTCATCATAATTGGATTTCTTAAAAAGATTAGCAAGTAGATGAGGATCCATAAACTTTTGGTTCTTGATTTTTCAATAAACACACAATTATACCAAGAAAACAAGAAAACAAACCAAGTAAGACATAAGGGCAAACGAAAGGATGAAAGAAAGAGGGGCGAAAGAAAGCAAATCTTTTTGAAAATCGTTTTAGAAGTGGGGGAGAGGAAAACGAGAGGCGAATGGCGAGTAATGTAATGCAAGAGATGAGAGTTTTATGATGGTTAGTTGGTATGTCTTGACTTGGTGTAGATCTCCCCGGCAACGGCGCCAGAAATTCTTCCTGCTACTTCTTGAGCTTGCGTTGGTTTTCCCTTGAAGAGGAAAGGGTGATGCAGTAAAGTAGAGATAAGTATTTCCCTCAGTTAGAGAACCAAGGTATCAATCCAGTAGGAGACAACGCACAAATCACCAAGACCTGCACAAACAATCAAACAACTTGCACCCAATGCGATAAAGGGGTTGTCAATCCCTTCACGGTTACTTGCAAAAGTGATATCTGATAGAGATAGATGAAACTAAATAAAAGATAAAGTAAATATTTTTGGTATTTTTGGTTTATAGATCGGAAAGTAAAAGATTGAAAAATAGTAGATTGGAAACTTTCATGATGGAAAATAGACCTAGGGGCCATAGGTTTCACTAGTGGCTTCTCTCAAGATAGCAAATAATACGGTGGGTGAACAAATTACTGTTGAGTAATTGATAGAAAAGCGCAAAGTTCTAACGATATCTAAGGCAAGGATTATGAAATATACGTGTCAAGTAGACCGACTCTTGCCTGCATCTACTACTATTACTCCACACATCGACCGACTCCTGCCTGCATCTAGAGTATTAAGTTCATGAAGAATAGAGAAACGCATTAAGTAAGATTGTATGGTGTAGAGGAATAAACTCAAGCAATATGATGTAAACCCCATCTTTTTATCCTCGATGGCAACAATACAATATGTGCCTTGCTGCCCCTACTGTCACTGGAAAAGGACACAGCAAGATTGAACCCAAAGCTAAGCACTTCTCCCATTGCAAGAAAAACCAATCTAGTTGGCCAAACTAAACCGATAGTTCGAAGAGAATTACAAAGATATCAAATCATGCATAGAAGAATTCAGAGAATGATGCAAATAATATTCATAGATAAGCTGATCATAAATCCACAATTCATCGGATCTTGACAAACACACCGCAAAAGAAGATTACATCGGATAGATCTCCAAGAACATCGAGGAGAACAAGATATTGAGAATCAAAGAGAGAGAATAAGCCATCTAGCTACAAGCTATGGACCCATAGGACTGAGGTAAACTACTCACGCTTCATCGGAAGGGCAATAGAGTTGATATAGAAGCCCTCCGTGATCGAATCCCCTCTGGCGGGATGCCATAAAAGGCCCCTAGATGGGATCTCACGGGTACAGAAGGTTGCGGCGGTGGAAAAGTATTTTCGTGGATGCCTTTGGTGGTTTGGGGATATTTGAGAATATATAGGACGAAGAAGTAGGTCGGTGGAGTCACGAGGGGCCCACAAGGCAGGGGGCGTGCCCTACCCCCTGGGTGTGCCCTCCCCCCTAGTGGCCGCCTCGTGGCTCTTCCGAGTTGATCTCCAAGTCTCCTATGTGTCTTCGGGTCCAAGAAAAATCATCGCGAAGATTTTGTTCCGTTTGGACTCCGTTTGGTATTCCTTCTTTGCAAAGCTCAAAAACAAGGGGAAAAACAAAAACTGGCATTGGGCTCTAGGTTAATAGGTTAGTCCCAAAAATAATATAAAATAGCATATTAATGCATATAAAACATCCAAAACTGATAATATAATAGCATGGAACAATAAAAAATTGTAGATACGTTGGAGACGAATCAATGGAGTATTAAGTACAAGATGATCTACCTCAAGATCATATGATTGTGTTCTAAACCCTAAGGCTGGTAATCGTGCCTCTAGAGACTAAACCCATGACTTATATACACACCAGGGGTACCTAGGTTACACATATGGTTGATTGCCAATCATGTCGGCTGGTGAGCTGTCCTTGAAGTACACACCAAGTCTTTGGAGGTTTTTATCTTGATTACGCTGTGGGACACAGGTCTCGGAGTCCTTCCTTGTGATGATCGGCGGGTCGTAAGTTCGGCCCGTGGACTGTGGGCCATATAGGTTAGTACCCCTAAGTCCATGACACCATCAAGCACCGACAAGGGCTCTTTGATAGTTCGTGTCATGAGATTTGTCGGCTTTCTTTGGATATTGGCGGTTGGTATGTCTTTCAAGGAGAATAACTGGCTGACAATTGGTGTGATGGCGTTGATATCTTCTTCTGTGTTGTTCTGTCGCATGGTTCGGTTTCTTCGACTCTCTAGACTGGTGGTGATGGATTGCAAGCATGTACTGTGGGGTGATGCTTCAACCGATGTTTCTTTAGTGAATTCTAGATCTCGTCTTTAACCGACGAGTGGCTATTGCGGTCTTTAAAGCCTGATAGCGAGGGCATTTGTAGGTGTCACTTTTCTTTACTGTTGGTTCAGTGTATTTTTCAATCTTCGACGTATAGTCGGAGGAAGAAGAAGACTAATTTGATTTTCAATTCCTGTCTCTAGTTGCCTTTCCATTGTATTGACAATTGTTTTCCTTATAAGATGTCCTTTGGGTGTCATTTTTAATATAAAAACACTCATAAAAGATGCTTCCCCATTAGGAGGCTTATAAGATAGAAATAGTGTTTTGGGTATGAACATGTCATTTTTCTTTTATTTTAGGGTGAAACGAAACAAGGCACTTGACAAAGTCATCGGCATGGGTAGTGCTTACACCTCTCTAGGTACTTGAAGGGGTACCTTTCAATATATATATATTAAACAATTAAAGTGGCTAAGCTAGGGCTGCTATGGTGCATTTGAAGTGTATTGCATGAGTCATCTCCTAGCTGACACGTGTTTCATTTTCTATTTGGTTCATTACTGATTTTTTTTTCTTTTGTGTTTTTCTACTAATTTTTTAACGCAGTAAAACACAGATGCTCACATATATTCACATACACTCATACCTATAAACACACCCACGAACACCCTATCAGTATGAGCACCCTGAGATATCGAGCCAGTAAAATGCAGATGCTTACATACACTCATACCTATAAATGCACCCACGCGCACCCTACTAGTATGAGCAGCTCTGAGATACTGAGCCGGCAGAACATCTTGAGATTGACAGTCACTGCAAGTATCTTCGTAGTTGACGTCGATGCCCACATACACATACATACACTCACCCATATGAATGCGCGCACACACACATCAGACCTCTATGAGCACCTTTCAGATACTAAGCCAGCATAATATTTTAAGATTGACGAAGTCAAACGCACCCACACGCATCCTACCAATATGAGCGCTTTTGAGATACTGAGCCGTCAGAACACCTTGAGATTGAAAAAGTCACTGCAAGTGTCTTCGTAGTTGACATCGATGCCAACATATGCATATATACACTCACCCATATGAACACACGCACACACATCATACCTCTATGAGCACCTCTGAGATACTGAGCTGCACAATATTTTGAGATTGACGAAGTCACTGCAGGCATCTTCGTAGTTGTCGTTGATGCCCAAGCGCACATACACTCATCCCTATGAATGCACATCGTGCCTCTATGAGCACTTCCGAGATATCGAGCTGCCACAACATCTTGAGATTGCGAAGTCAACGCAAGCATGTTGGTTGTCGACGTTCATGCCCACATACACGCATACACTCACCCCTATGAGTGCATGCATGCACACCTTATCTCTATGAGCACCTCCGAGATAGTGAGCTGACACAACATCTTGAGGTTAACAAAGTCACAAGAGACATCTTCATAGTCGATGTTCATGCCCACGTACACACACATACACTCACCCCTATGATCCACATTTCATCTTCATCTCTCTCTCTCTCTCTCTCTCTCTCTCTCTCTCTCCAAAATTGATTTCTAATTTCCCATTTGAAGTGTATCTACCTTTATATATTTCACCAGTACTTTTGAAAAATTAGGATTTTGGGGACTTATAGATGCATTGTCTGTGTGCTTGCTTGGCACTCTTCCTCCAGACCCCAAATTTGTATTTTCCAATGGCTTATGTGCGGTTCTATGGCAAGGAGGAGTAGTCGTTTAGGACACCTGTGCTGCTTCGTTGATTAATATTTTTGTGGTGCCCTTTATCTCTCCATCTTCAGATCTCGGAGTCTTTTGTCACACATTTTTTTTGTTCAACCACATATCATCATCCCTGAAGTCAAGGATCAACTGATGATAATCATGCCGCAGACTTCAGATAATTCATGTGAAAAGGTCATATAGTCGTGCTTTTGAGCTTTCAATGATATATTCTAGTACAAAGTGCACTGATCTACTATGGAGCTAGTTAGCCAATAAGTAAGTCACTTTAAATTTAGATGGTTATTTAGTTTACCTTTTTTTTACATTTTGTGTAGTTGCAAGTACCCCATAATGGAAAAATTAAACTCACCGTGTTGTCTTGGCGCTTGGCGCAGAATCCGCGATCCTCGGTGACGGGAGGGAAAACCTCGGAGCTCTTGAATAGCACCTTCCAGGCATCCTCGTGCTTTGTGTCGAAGAGCCGGGATAGAGTCTGGTGCTGGGCCGGGTCAAACTCCCACAAGTTGAAAGCCCGTCGTTGACACGGGAGAATCCGGCGGAAGAGCATGACCTGGACTACGGTGACAAGTTTTACCTTTCTGCCAATCAGGTCCTTGATGCAGGTTTGAAGTCCGGTCACTTCTGCCGAGTTACCCCACAACAGGCCCGTCTCCTTCCAAGATGTGAGCCGTGTGGGGATGCCAGATTGGAATTCGGGGGTCGCTGCCCATTTGGGGTCACGCGGCTCGGTGATATAGAACCACCCCGATTGCCACCCTTTGATGGTCTCTACGAAGGCGCCCTCGAGCCATGTAACGTTGGCTATCTTGCCCACCATGGCGCCTCCGCACTCTGCTTGGCGGCCGCCCACTAGCTTCGGCTTGACGCTGAAGATCTTCAGCCATAGGCCAAAGTGAGGCTGGATGCGGAGGAAGGCCTTGCACATGACGATGAACTCCGAAATGTTAAGGATGAAGTTCGGGGCCAGATCGTGGAAGTCCAGGCCGTAGTAGAACGTGAGCCCCCGGACGAACGGGTGAAGAGGAAAGCCCAGTCCGCGGAGGAAATGGGGGAGAAATACGACCCTCTCATGGGGCCTGGGTGTGGGGATGAGTTGCCCCTCATCTGGAAGCCGGTGCGCGATGTCGTCAGACAAGTATCCGGCCTTCCTCAACTTTTTGATTTGCCCCTCCGTGACGGAGGAGGCCATCCATCTACCTCCCGCTCCGGACATGATTGGAGAAGGTTGAGGTGGGAAGTGCGGACTTGGGCGCTGGAGCTCGAATGCGCAGGGATGGATAAGCAAAGGAGGAAGAAGGCGTAAATGGAAAGGGTAGATCCTTATCCCCTTATATGGGCGGCCAAAACTATGAGCCCCCACCAGTCTAATAAAACTCGCTTATCTCCCAAGCGCCGCGGTTAATGCCGCGGTTGGGTTACCCACGCCCGTATTGATGAGAATCCTGGAATAAGGGGACACGATCTCTGCTTTGACAAGACGTGCCAAGGAAACCGCCTCGCTAAATGCACTGAGGTGGAACAGTAAAACGATTCGAATAAAGGCCTGGCCGTGGCGTGATGTCACGCTGCGGAGTATGTCAGCAGATTAGATTTGTGCAAATATTATTCTCTCTATGGTGGCATGTGGAACTTATTTTGAAGAGCCGGACACTATCCTTGTGTTCAACATTTTCTATGGAATATTTGGAGGAGGAACCCGCCTTGCAATGCCGAAGACAATTTGCGCGCCGGACTCGTCGTCATTGAAGCCTGGTTCAGGGGCTACTGAGGGAGTCCCGGATTAGGGGGTGTCCGGATGGCCGGACTATGACCTTTGGCCAGACTCCCGGACTATGAAGATACAAGATTGAAGACTTCGTCCCGTGTCCGGATAGGACTTTCCTTGGCGTGGAAGGCAAGCTTGGCGATTCGATATGAAGATCTCCTCCCATTGTAACCGACTCTGTGTAACCCTAGCCCTCTCCGGTGTCTATATAAACCGGAGAGTTTTAGTTCGTAGGACGAACAACAATCATACCATAGGCTAGCTTCTAGGGTTTAGCCTCTCTGATCTCGTGGTAGATCCACTCTTGTACTACCCATATCATCAATATTAATCAAGCAGGAGTAGGGTTTTACCTCCATCGAGAGGGCCCGAACCTGGGTAAAAACATCGTGTCCCTTGTCTCCTGTTACCATCCGCCTAGACGCACAGTTCGGGACCCCCTACCCGAGATCCGCCGGTTTTGACACCAACAGGGGGGGTACTTGGAGCAAACATTTTTCCCCCAATTGGGCATATGTGTTTATAAGCTAGGGAAATTGTTCCCTTACCTATTCCACACCAAATATCAACTTCGCTAAACTGAATAAGCAAAATAGAAAATCTTGTTTATATTGAAACTGAAAGCATATGTTACATCCACCACCACTACCCAACCTCCGTCCATTACCATGTCGTCGCTTGGCCGCCTTCACCCTTCTAGCTCCATGACCCTTCTACTTCCTCCTCTTGCTCACCTATACCTGGTCGTCACCAGTACCACCGGCGATGTCATGTCGGGGCATCGTCACATCGACTCCCCCCATCAAACCTTCCTGTAAGCCCTCATGGAGCCCATCATCCATCCAACGCCAATTAACCTCTTGGTAGCCCCCCTTTCCCCATCAGCCTCCTCATCCTCCTTTGGCTCACGCTTCTTTGATTCCTCCTCCACAAACAAAAATTCTCAAGCACACGATCTCTAAAACTAGGAAGTAGATGTTTGACATGGAGTTGCTCTGTGTTGTATATGATGACAACCATCAGAAAGGACTGAACATTCGATACAATATTTCTATAAATTTGGTGCCAAGCATCAGAATAACTAAAATGGTGGCACAACCTGGGTCGTGAGTTCTTTTTTTAGAAGGAGCATCAGAATAATAAAGGTGTTGTTGTTTGATCAGATGACACTTATGGGAATACGTTCGATGTAAAGTCATGTGTCGTTCTCGTACGAGAGGGTCCCAAGCCTCCACAAAATACTTAACGAGCTTAGCAACACGCTTGCAAGTGTGACATAAGTTGTATGTGCTTGAGATGCATGCCTTTTATCATATATAATACTTTCTCCATTCACAAATACAAGATGCTCTAACTTTTTTGTGAAATCGGATGTATATAGACATGTTTTATTGCGTTCGTTCACTTATTTTAGTCTGTATATGGTCCATATTGAAATATCCAAAACACCTTGTATTTGTGAACAAAGGGAGGAATACTATATGTAACTAACACTGCATTAAGTCATAGAATAATATGGTAAAAGAGAGTGAATAATATTAGATACCCTTTCTGTTCTTGTCATATGCAAGAAGAGAAATGTTGCTATCAGTTTTTTTTAATCGAATGCAAAAGATTTGCCTCATTCATTAATTAAGAGGAAAACATGTATTGTAGTATAACTCTACCCAACTATAAAGATGTTAGTCTCCGTGCAAAATATTTCTCAAATGATATCAATGTTTTGTAACTTCCATGGCATCCGTGTGATACTTTTTTTTCCTCCTAGCAGTACAAGTTTTTTTTAAGACAATCTCGCGAAACTTTGTTCATCCGTCATAATATTTATAGGGACAAAAGAAAGATCATCAGACTGGCCTAACAGACATGATGGCCAGCCCCCAATGCTAATGCATGTTCGGCTAAATTGTGAGCTCCAAAATTTGAGATCCTACCCTCACGAATTATATTACATGAAATAAAAGAAGGTAAGTGTTGTTTGATCTCCTGAAGGACGGCATCATATGTCGCCGAACTTCCCGTCTAAGTCTCCTCCTCCACCACTTTGAAATCAGATGCGACCTGGATCTGGCGTATATAAAGGTCATATCATAGCACAAATGGGCCACATCAAGACTACTATTTGAGGAAGTTTGGTATCCCAAAACTGTTGTGCAGCACTACAGAGAAGAAAAGATATCAAGATCAAAAAGTCACTTTATCTTTTTCTAGTAAGGCCCAGTCAGCTAAATTCAAATAACACCGCTAACATCCATTTGTGAGCGCAGCACTGAAAGATCTTGTTCAGATGATAATAATGCAGTAAAGGTCGATTGCAGCTGATCAATCAAAAAAAGAAAAACCTGATCAATCAATTAGCTGACTGGGGTCAGATGAGATGAGGCAGTTAGATCCGGTCGGGTTCCTAAAACCTGCCCACACAAAGCGATAGCACGTAACTACTCCGTATCTACGAGTACTTGTCATCGTTGGGACTTGGGACCAAAACCCAATCGCCTCCCTCGCGTCTCGGTGGCATGCATGCGAAAAAGATGCGTGGGAAATGGAGGTCGCTGTCCCTGACCGCGATCTGAAACCCATCCATCCACACAATAATTGTACTACTCCTACATGCAGGGACCAAATAGTTGCATGCATATCTGATGCCTTTCTGTCCCTTGTTGTTGCCAAGATCAAAATATGATCCCTGTGATGTTCGACTCAGGAGCCACTGAGTTTTTTGACAACTTGTCCGAGAAAAGATGGGAATTCATTCGCATCTTGCTTGCTATATGTGGAGCAGGGAGTGGCGATGGGCGGTGAGTCATTCTCTTGTTTGCTTGCTCGTACCAATTGTAGAGGGACACTTACTTATTTTGAAAGGCTAGAGCGAATTTTTCAAACATGCTGACCACTTGGTGGTCCAATTGGAATTGGTCCATCGTTTGTTCTTGTTTGTGTCTCTTTGCGGCCACTCTCCACGCTAATGTCACGTCTCTCTCCATTTGAGGCAATATCATGTGTCCTATTCCTCCGTTTCATGAATGTGGGTTATCAAACCTACTCCCTCTGTTTTATAATATAATAATATAAGAGGGTTTTTGACATGAGAAAGTAGTTGTTGTATAAATGCCGATGTGTCTTTTTATCTTTTATACTATTATAAAGTGAAGTTGGTATGTCCGTTTGCTTTCATGGCTTCTACATCCTCCCATCGATTCACACCCGTCCAATTGATTTATTTTCAATTTTATTTGTTGGACATCACATCTCCTTCTTTTGGTAATATGGAAAGTAATCCTTTTTTATTTGCCAAATTGGAAATAAAGCACCCCCTGATTTATTTCCAATTTTATTTGTTCAACATCACATCTTCTTTGTTTAGTAAACGTAGTACATGGAAATAAAATGTCCGGCCAGGTGTCCCCTAATCCATTATTGTATACCTTTTTTTTTGTAAATATCCATTATTGTATACCTGGAATCTTCACATATACACAATTACACAGTTACGTGGTTAAAATCCAAAGTGTGTGCGGGTGACAGTGGAAGGGGATTGTGACCGAACAAGCCAATGACATAGGTGATCAGATTGGATTCGGGAGGCGGGGATAGTGGATGGAAGGTATATGCGACTTAAAATTGATGTGTACCAAAAAATATGTATTCCCCCATTGCAATGCACGTGCAATCAGCTAGTAAAAGCGAAATGGCAACGCCTGTGTAGGGTATGGACCGGTGCTAGGAGTACTTAGGGCATCTTCAATACTATACCTCAAACAAATGCCCTCAAATGTTCGCGGACATGTCACGGCGTGCCCGCAGACAGCCGGTCGCCCGTCGGCTATCCAAGGCTAAACCTCAAATATCCATTGAATTTGGATCGACATAGTATATGGCATTTGACGGTTTAGATAGTTCATGCATTTTTAGCACTACATGCTTATAAAACGAACTAAACTACTCATAATCGTACTGCTCATTAGAGGAGAGCTCGATTACCCTTTGCTAGAGCCACCAACCTCGTGGCCATTAGTGTTGAGGAGTTTGCGGCCCACCATACGCTCGGATTTGAGGGATGTAACATCCCAATTTTTAATTGGATGTTATACATAGATCATCATATGCATATCATATTTATTTCTGCACTTTGGTTGAGATCCTAGAAATCTTAAGCAACTCAAGGACCCATGGAGATAGTTGGAGGTTTCACAAAATTCATATTTGAATTTATTTCAAATTTGAAGAAAATGATCAATTTGGTTTTATTATTTTTCTCTCCAATTATTCCCTATATTAAAAAAATAAATGAGAGAAGATAATATCACTTCTTCAAATTAATAAAAATATCGGAGAAAGAATTTTAAAGTCAAATTATGGGATTTATGGTATTTTATTTGAATTAGAAAAGTATGCATTTTTTCAAAATTGCATTTTAGGCCAGGAGAATGTTCACTTTGTTCTAAATATGTTATTTAGACGGTGAAAATTGTTTTTGACATTTTTAGAATTTTTCTTTATATTTTATTAGGATTTTTCTTTTCGGGCGAAATTATTTTAAAAAAATCCTGGACTGAACTGGGCCAGCGGCCCAGCCGGCCCGTCAGCGCCGCCGGACTCCTGCCACAGTCCGAGCCGTCGCCGGCCGCCTTGGCCCCTCCGCCAGGTCGGGCGCACCCCCTCCCCCTTTATAATGCCCCCCCCCTGAGGCCCTCGTCCCGCCTCGCCGCCGAAGTCACCACCACAGCATCGCTGCCCCGCCGCGCTGCTT
>NC_041381.1:444878529-444903004 GCF_002162155.2 Triticum dicoccoides | reverse complement strand
GCTTCGCCGCTGCTGTCGCGCCGCCCACGCCGCCGCACGCTGCCCCGCCTCGCCGGAGTCTCACCGGAAGCCGCAGGAGTCGCCGCCATTTTTTCGGTTTAGGTATAAAAACCGCCCGATTTTTTTTATAAACCCAAGATCTGTTTTTTTATTAGATCGGTTCGGTTTTTGCCGGTTTATTTATTTAGTGGACGTTCGTCCGTTCGTTCATTTTAATGAACGTTGTTTTCCGGTTAGGTTCAGACAGCGAACGTTCGTTCGTTAGTCTTGTCGTTTTATTATTTTTTGCCAGGGATTTATCTGTGATTATTTTTATCGCGATTGAGTCCCTAATTTTTAAACTAGTATAACTTTTTACTCGTTTATCCAAATTAGATGAAACCAGCGCCTAAATCTTCGTCTTGAAGCCCTCTTTTCAGTTAATCAACTTGAACATGATTTTCATACTGAAAAATTTGACTTTAGTTCAGATTAATAAACGATCTTGTTTCGTTCGTATTTTGAGTTTTGTTGCTCTATTTGAGTTGAATCTTTTTGCGAATCGTAGCTAATCACATGTACTCTCTGTTAAGATCTAATTCACATGCTAATAATGTTGTTAGGTTTTGACTCTTGTTAGTTTAAGTCGTTGCTTGTTTCGTGTTCGATTTGGATCTTTTCTTGTGTTTTCTCGTGTTCCAATTGAATGATTGCTTATGTATGCTATTGTTTGTCTACACTGGATTACCCGAAGTGCGAAGCTTGTTACTATGAATCATTAGAGTTTGCAGATCGTCAGCAAGGAAAGTTACACTTTGATCATACTCTTTTATACCCAGTTTTTACTATGCATTAGTTCTGCCCCACAAATTTTGCATGAGTAGGATTGGGAACATGTGGTTTTGGTTGTAGTGCTTGAGGTAGGAACCTACTACCTTTTGACCACCCCGGGAATATATGCTATGCTTATTTGCTTAGCCATGCTCGTAGACGGCGATTGGATCGTGATTCACACATGGAAGTTTGAGAGTTATTTTAATTGGATAACATTAAGGTGGCAACTTTAATATAAATCTGGGTGGATTGGTTGAGGCACCTGGAGTACCCAGTGTTGTCTGTTTTGGAAATCTCGGAATACCCGTGTGATTATCCTATGGAATGCCACCCAGGATCAAAGGGATCATAAAATTATTCATGCTAGAAACTTCCGTGTGCAGCCACAAGCCATTGTGGCACTGGCATAGTTGAGTAAGTTGCGTGAGCTCTTGAAGAGGTAGACTAGCAGATGTAGAGGGTTGTAGGTGGTACTGTCTACCCGGAGTAGAGAGTTAATGCTTCAGAAAGGCTATGTCTCGATCATCGGATCATGGATGCGGTCGAGTCTTGTGGGGAAAAGTGCGCAAAGCTCTACAGAGTGTATAAACTAATCATGGTTAGCCGTGTCCCCGGTTATGGACATTTTGAGTATCTAGTACTTGAATCTATTGATGTGATCTCAACACGTTACTCTAATTAATTTTGATGATGGGTTAATGATGATACTTATAATTGGGATTTGAGTTGGAGGAACCTTCTCAAATATTGGGCAACATGGGAGTAGTTAAATAAATTTATTCCTTTGTTGTAGGGAAAAACTAGCTTTATGCAAAACCATGAAACTTACAGCCTCCACCGGCCAAATATTGCATGTAGATATAATCTTTGCATTATCATTGCTTTAAAGTGTAACTATGCCAGCATATTCCATGTGCTGACCCATTTTGGGCTGCAACATCTTATGTTCCAGACTACTCAGACGACGAATAAGGTGCGATAGGTCGTTGTTTTGCACTCAGCTATGCCGTTGGAGTTGATGGACTCATTTACCTTCGAAGCATTCTGTTGTTATCTAGTTTAGATGGCCTTCAGCCATGATTTATTTATGTAATAATACTCTTTATGAGGACTCGATGTAATAAGTGTGTGATTGAAACTCTGTTATAATTCCTCGAGTACTGTGCGTGTCAGCATTATCGATCCAGGGATGACACTAATGCACAGAGACTTGACCGTTTGAGGTCTGGTCACTACAATATGGTATCAGAGCACACTCTGACTGTAGGACGCGACCACTAGAATGAGCCGCAGGATTTCTCTTCTCTACTCATTTCTAATTCTCCTCTCTTTCTACTCTATAGATGGCGGACCCCAGGAACAAGTTCACTCAGCCGGATGATGACACCCCTTTCAGAAAACACTTGAAGAAAGTCACTAAGTATCTGAACATCGGATTACCAAGCTTCACGGGGACTTTCTCTACATCTGTACCGGAAGAGGAGCGCTGGAAGATCAAAGTCTAGATACCTGGGAGGACCTTTGCGCCAACAACGGAGCCTATTGATTTCTACCTGCATGCACCAAGCTGGAGTATTGGAAAGAGCATGGCCGCACATATCACCTTTGGACGCATATGTGAGGTGTATCACAAGGAGCTGGAGAATACCGTCTACCAGATATGTGGCCGCCGAGATGACAAATGGGAGATGATTCGTACCAGGACGGATGGATCAATTGCAGCTTACATTCAAGAGATGGGAGATCATATTCGTCGACAGGAGAATCAACAAATTATCCACATGAAGAGGATCAAGAAACTGGTGAGGAGGAACAACGAGTTGGAAGAGGAGATCAAGTCTACACGTGATGGATATGAGGAGGAGATTGCTATATTGGTGGAAAAGAATGACGACCTGACAAGGAAGCTAGGAGTATTCATGGGAGACCCCGCACCAAAGAAGGACAACCAGCCAGGAGACTACATCATCCCCGACGACACCGACTCCGACCCTGATAGCGATGATGAACTTTTCTTATTCGTCTTTTTCTATCTTCCCACTCATCTCCACTATACCCCTCGTCTTCTAATTCCTTCTCGATAAGCCCAGAGAGCCTCAAGAAGGCGATCTGGCCAGTCTCCTCCGACTCAAAAGTGTCAAAAGGAAAGGGATGGAGTTTTTCTCGCTTTTGGCGTAGCAGGCCTCCCTTTGGGGTTCCGGGAATCTAGTTACAGGAGAACCAGGAACGGGGAGCTCTCCCCTTTTTCCGCCCGACTCTTTGAACCTGCGGGACTCGCTAATATACTACTTTCTTTCAGGCAATGAAAAAAATGCTAATTTTTTTAATAATACATTTTTTTATTAAATTGCACAAATATTACGCTGATAAAATTATTTTCAAAAATATTAGCCAATCGGCTTGCAGCAGGCCGACTGCGCCTAGTCAGCCCACAGCAGGCCGATAGGGCCTTATCGGCCTACTGCGGGCCGACAGGTAGTCAATCGTCCACGTGCGGGCCGACTAGTGGCCACACCACGTCCCTCCACCCCCATTCGGCGCGGGCTGGGTCACGGGCGCCCCAGTTGGCCAGCTGCCGACCGATCGGCCAGCTGCAGGCCGACAGGGAGCGGGCCCGCAGCGCTGCCTCTTTTTCTTTCCCTTCTCCTTCTCCTTTCCTTCCCCACCTCACGCAGCACAACATCTCTCTATTCTTCTTCCTTCCTCCTCTCTCCAACATGAAATACCTCCAATTAATACACCAAAATGACCCGTTTTTTTGCGGATTTGGCACCGTGAATGGGTTCTACGTAGCTAGGGGAGCCAAAAGAGACCTCGATCTACTGATGGGGTAGCTTGTGGTGGTCGTGGTGAAGATTTTGTTGGAGCATTTTTTCAGCTCATTTGTGGAGGTTGTGGAGGCGGAGGTGGAGGTTGTGGCGGTGGTGGAGGTGGAGGTGGTGGTGGAGGTGAAGCTGCGGGAGTTTGGTGGAGTTTCCGGCTCCGGTTCCGGTGATTGAAGGCCACCGTTCGTCGTTCGCATGCACGCTTCAAGGGTATATTTTTTGAAGTTGCGTGCAATTATTGTTATTTGCTCGAGTAGTAAACGTAAATATTTAGGTGGTCGTGGTGAGCATTTTATTTTCCCGTTTCGGTTAGCATTTTATTTAGATGTCAACTAATTGGTTGCGTAAAAATGTGTAGTTGCTCCGGTAATATTTCGGACTATATGAATATTATTTGCTCGAGTAGTAAACGTGAATATTTAGGTGGTCGTGGTGAGCATTTTATTTTCCCGTTCCGGTTTCGGTGAGCATTTTATTTAGATGTCAACTAATTAGTTGCGTAAAAATGTGTAGTTGCTCCGGTAATATTCCGGACTATATGTGGATGTGTAGTATTTAGGAGTGTCAGTAATTGTAGTTGCTCCGGTAAATATTCGTAATATATCTGTAGGTGTGTGAATTGTATTAGTTGCTCCGTTAATATTCTGTAATATATAGCTAGCTAATATATAGACATGTCTAATATTTGTTAGTCGGGGTATTTTAAGTTTTTGCTTAGGTGACAATTAGGTGACAATTAGCGCACCTCAAACATGGTCTGTCAGTCAGTTGAAAGAATGGATTACGGGAAGTTTAGGTCTTGATACTGAAACACACACCGTCGGTGTTCATGCATTGTGGACACGGTCAAGTTCAATAATTTACTTTTATTTGAGGCCAATAGAGCGAGACTCCGATTGGGTGCGGTGGTTACATGGTTGTGAACGAAGGGGATGCAATCCTATTGCTTTAGTGCTTCCCGTCGTGAAGGAGGTCACTGCACATGAAGGTGAGGGTGGCTACGATGTTGGTCATAGAAGTGTAGGGAGGCAGTTATCTATGTCAAATGCTGGAGATGATGGTTACGAACAAGGACAGAGTAGTCAGGTAGAAGGAGGAAATGCTTATAGTTATGGACCAGGGCAGAGTAGTCAGGTAGAAGGAGGAAATGCTTATGGTTATGAACTAGGGCAGAGTAGTCAGGTAGAAGGAGCAAATGCCGATGGTGATTACAATGGCGAGGTGGACGCTGACGAGGTAGATGGGCACATGCAGGACCAGATGGAAGAAGAAGGCACTGATGTTGAAAGGGGTCATGCCGATGATTCTGACGAGTCATATGAAGAAGAAAATGCAGAGGAGGTCTCGAACCCTGCATCGTGGAATCATGACTTCTCATCTGCAATGACCGTGAATGATGGACATGATTCAGCCTGGCAATATCACCAAAACAATATTGCGACGGGTGCTATGTATCCGAACAAGCAAGACCTGAAGGATGCAATAATTAATTGGGCAATGTCCACACAAAGGGTTTTCACTGCTCAAGTGTCCAGTCAGAAATACCTGACAATGGTATGCAAGAATGCAGATTGTCCTGCGAGGGTGCACGGCTTTCTCCCTAAGTATGGCACAAGTTGGGTGATTAGTGACTTAGTTAATCACACTTGTCTTATTCCCTGCATCCCTCAAGATCATGCCAACCTTTCATTGACGCTTATTGCTCGGTTGTTTTACGATGAGATAGTGCAGGGCAAAGCTATGGAAGTGAAGGCAGTGTAGACAAAAGTCTTCGCCAGGTTCAAGTACAGAATTTCTTATGGCAAGGCTTGGAGGGCTAAGCATGCGGCGCTTGAGAGGAGATTTGGTACTTATTTTGATGCATATGACTCTGTTGTCCAGCTCCTCCACACCCTGCAGCAGCAGAATCCAGGCACCTATATCGATATCCAAGACTTGTTCATGCCAGAGTTCCCAACTGTGAGGGTGTTGCATCATCTCTTCTTCTCTTTTGGTGTATGCATCGAAGCTTTCAGGCATTGCCGACCGGTGATATGTGTTGATGGTACATTTCTCACAGGCAAGTACAAGGGTCAGATCCTGACAGCCATAGGTCAAGACGGCCAAAATCAAGTTGTCCCACTCGCATTTGCTTTTGTGGAGAGTGAGAACATTGAAAGTTGGACATGGTTCTTTAGGCAGTTGAAAATAGCAGTTGTGAAGGAGAAGCCCAATGTGTGCATCCTTCATGACAGACACGCATGTATACTCAGTGCAATAAGGACACTGACAAACCCAGGCCCTGAGGAACAAACTCCATGGCTGGACTTGCAGAGCCGTTGGTGCATGCGCCATCTGGGGGATAATTTCTTCTCGCAGTTTAGAAATAAGAACCTGATGAATCTGTTCAAAAAACTCTGCAAGCAGAACCAGTTATGGAAGTACAATTTGATACATGACAGGCTTAATGTGTGCATGCAGAGACACGTGAGGGACAGGAGAGCTGCAAGAGATGCGGCGGTGAGGGCACATGTTGAAGCAGTAGCTGCACAGTTGGCAACAGGAACAGCGGCCGTGGAGGAGGAGCCTATTGGGTATGTGACCTTCCAGGCTTTGACCCACCTGGTACTAGGAGAAGGCTCGGGAGGACGATTAAAACTTTCGAGCAGTGGATAGAGCATGAGCCTCTTGAGAGGTGGTCTTTGCTACACGACACATTTGGAGCAAGGTACGGTGTCATGACAACGAACCTTGCGGAAACATACAACTTTGTCCTTAGAGGAAACCGGGCATTGCCACTTACAGCCATTGTTGAGGGTATTTTCTATGGCACCGTGAAGTATTTCAGAGATAGACGGCAAAAAGCATAGCAACATATCTTGAACAACCCGAATACACGTTACTGTGAAAGAGTCATGAAGTACATGGACAACAAGATGCAAAAAGCTAGGTCACACACTGTAGTCGCCATTGGTAACCAAGAAAGAAGGTTTGAGGTCCGCTTAGCCAACAACAAATTCAGATGTGCAAATGAGCTGAGGACGCATGAGGTGAGAATTGGTAATGAAGCCTGGCCAACGTGTGAGTGCACATGCAACAAAACCGAAATTGCTTCACCTACCTTGCTCACATGTACTTGCTGCTTGCGGACAGCTTGGAATGGACGCAATATCATTTGTGTCTCCATTTTTTCTAAAAGAGGTTGTCCTCAATACCTGGACAGGTGAGCTGATGGGTTTTCGATCAATGGGTAACTTCAACAGCGTCAACCCCGCTGAAAGGCGTTACATTCCTAACCCAGAGCATATGCGTACAAGTAGAGGCAAACGGCAGTGTCAGCGCATCCGAAATGATATGGATGAATCTGAAGCAGGAGGTCCGACTAGGCAATGCATTCTATGCAATGAATTTGGCCATAGGGACACTAATTGTCCCACTTTCGTCACTGGGTGTGGACGAGGCAACCGGGGACGAAGAGGAGGTAGAGGAACTAGAGGAGTAAGAGGGAGAGGAAGAAGATAAGCTAGCAGTACTATTAAGTGTGACACTATGTTCTGAATTTGTATCAAGTGTGGCACTATGTTCTGAATTTGTATTAAGTGTGGCACTATGTTCTGAATTTGTATTAAGTGTGGAACTATGTTCTGAATTTGTATTAAGTGTGGCACTATGTTCTGAATTTTTATTAAGTGTGGCACTCTGTTCTGAATTTGTATTAAGTGTGGCACTATGTTCTGAATTTGTATTAAGTGTGGCACTATGTTCTGAATTTTTATTAAGTGTGGCACTCTATTCTGAATTTTTATGTGCAGGAATGTCGGGAATGTGGTTGCTGAATAGGAACATTGATAGGGGTCATCATGCTGCAATATGGCAGGAGCGCAAGGTTGAGCCTCTGGTCACTCGCACTCCTAAGGAGCACTGGATGATACATGAAGGATGGGTTCAGCGGTACGTGCTTTATTAATTTGCACACTGACATGCATATTAATGGGAGACACTAACCGAAAAGTTCTGTCATGAAGGTTGAAATGGGCCGGCCTATTACCTTTCGCCCGTCTGGTTGAGTCCATCCCGGGCACCAAACGCCTCGCCATCGACTCCTCCTTGTTGAGCTGCTTAGTGGATCGTTGGAGGCCAGAGACCCACACGTTTCACTTCCGATGGGGAGAGATGGCTCCTACTCTCGAGGATGTGTCACTTTTGCTGGGACTACCATTGGCAGGTCATGCCATAGGACCATTGGATGCAACGGCTAGTTGGGAGCAAGGTCCTACACAGCGTTTTCATGGTGTTTTTCCAGATGTTCCGGATCCGGTATGGGAGCATCATGGACCTAAGTATGATTGGTTGCTCAATTTCTAGGTTATTTCCCCTACCTCTTATCTTCAATTTATCGTGCATATGGTTTTACAGAAAATACCTACGGCTTACTTATTAAAACTTTCTGTTTGCTTAATGCAGATCCAGAAGTTTCAGGCGCCATTGAGTGCGGAACAGATCACTCGAAGCCTGGAGGCCTACTTCATGTGGCTTTTCGGCAAGGTGATTTTCACAGAGAACCATGTCAGCACTATTAGCGTGCTCTACATCCCTATGGCACTTGAGATAGCGAGCGCTCAGACGGCAGATCATATCCGATAGAGGAGTTGGGGTTCTGCGGTCTTAGCGGCTACATACCGAGGTATGTGCAACGGTTGCCAGCTTATATCGAGAAAGCCAGCCCTTCTTGGATGCCCTCTATTCCTTCAGATGTGGTCGTGGGAGAGGTTTTACAATGTTGCATTATCTTTCATAGTGCTCAATTCGAAGGGCATGACACCACAATTATCTTTCATAATTGCTGAACACACACCATAATTTTAGGACTACAAGGAAGGGCATGACTAGGACAACTACTGAGTGGCTAGTTAGACTAGAGCCGTATGTTATAGAATGGGAGACAACAAACACAAATGTATGGCACGTGAATCACAATTTTCAACTCAATACTTTCAATCTCTATTTGCGGCGCTACATGACCGGAACACGGTTACGCATCGTTGAGCACTCTCATCCAGAGGAGATACCTGATCCTACTCCGACGGATACATACCCGAGCTATGATACTTCGGGCTCTAGGCAGTACGCGGTAAGATATATTTTTTTAAGCAATGTTGTCACATACATTGGAGTGCATACTTAATAATCATGCTGAAAATTTGCAGGCTACCTTGACAAACAAACTCTACGACGACGTGACCACCTTTGGACGATCACTGTCGTCAGGACCTCTTCTTCACCACCGTCCTGTCATACAACCCTTCTTGGAACGGATGCAGAACAAAATACGGGCTGTCTACGAGGCTATCACGTGCACCCAGAGAAGCGACGTTGTTCAGCACCAGCTACAGCAGCCGCGTCCCTCCATGCACCGACATCAACCACGTCCACGTCTAGCACATCAGCCGACGACCAGGCCACCCCCTCCTGAACAACCTGGGAGTTCATCGTGGCAGCACCCACAGCACTATGGTCCCACGTCAAGCTTCGTGTTTTCTCCACAGCCACAGCACCATGGTCCCTCGTCGAGCTTTGTGTTTGAGCCAGAGCAGCCGTCACAGCCAGCAGGTGTGTGTCTTCATATTTATTGATTTCAATATTAGTTAAGGCCACATCATTCTTCATGACTTAAAGTTTTGTCGTGCAGGAGCCTATGGATATCATGCGTCTATGTCGGTATCACATGATACGTGGGGGAGTGATCAATATCCCAAGGAGAACATACAGGCTCCGATGTCACAGCAAACCCATTGGATGAACATGTTTTCGACTCCTCCACCAGGCCCCACACAGGATACACAGCATGACCAGGGAGAGTCTGACATTCCTCCTCGTAACATTAGGCCACCCGACAGGTGGGGATGGACGCCGCCTGTAGATCCGCCACCCCGCCAGGCCAGACGTCGTCATTGACGCTTCTATCTATCAGTAGAGACATGAACATCTACTTATGTATGAGACTTATGTCTATTCTATGTATGAGAAAAATGACTATGCACTTATGTATGAGACATATGCCTACTCTATTTTAGTACTCTGTTATCTGAACTAGAACATCATATTTAGATAGAACAGAATGCTGGTACAACAAGACAGTACAAACAACTACATAGAAGTACATCTGAATTAAACGGTACACTGAACTTACAACATGCATCACAAAAACTACATGAAGTCATCATTGTCATACTCCATCGATGCAGAACTCTTGCCCTTCGACAATGAAGAACTCTTGCCCTTCGATGATGAGGAACTCTTGCCCTTCGATGATGCAGAACTCTTACCCTTCGATGATGCAGAACCCGGAAGCGGTGCCATGAAGATATCATCTTCGTCCTCGCTCTCCTCAGTCCATAAAGATGGATTATCTGCTGCAGTCCTTCTGAAAGTTTCACTCTTCGGCAGCACTACCTTCTTCCACCTTTCATGCAACCTAAGAAGTTCTTTACGTACCTCCTCATAGGTCCTTTCAGGCCACCCAGACCTACGTAATTTGTGAGCCAACTCATTCATTATGGTGTCACTACCGGTGAGTTCGTCCCATGGAACTATCCTATTGTCAATCCTGAAATCGGTAGCTAGCCTCAGAAGAGTCATGCTCATCCCAGGGTGAAAACTACGATCGAAAGGATAATGGGACATCTCAAATACACTACAATGGAATGCTTATCCACCTCCGCCTGAACGGGGTTTTATAGGTAGAGAGGAGAAAATGGCGGGAAAGAACGACTGCGGTATGGCGGGAAAGGGTTGGCGGGAACATATGGCGGGAAACGGGTGGAGGAAAACGGGTGGCGGGAAAAAGTTGGCGGGAATAAGCTGAGGGGGAAGGGTTGGCGGGAACATATGGCGGGAAAATATGGAGGGGAAGGGTAGGCGGAAACATATGGCGGGAAATATTAAGGGGAAAGGGTTGCGCGAGGGGGGGCAAAATGCATGCAGCACTCAGCCAGCAGCAGGCCTATCGGCCCACAGCAAGCCTATCGGCCCGCAGCAGGCCGACTGGAGCTGAAATTGTGGCCGACTGGGCTATCGGCCAGCAGCAAGCCGATAGGCCTCCAGTCGGCCTGCTGTGGGCTGACTAGGCGCAGTCGGCCTGCTGCTAGCCGATTGGGTAATATTTTTGAAAATAAATTTATCAGCGTAATATTTGCGCAATTTAATAAAAAAATGTATTATTTAAAAAAATAGCGAAAAAAATATGGTTTCTACGTTGATGAAGCTGGAGCAGATATTATGGAGTCTTCTTCTGATGAAAATTTCTAGACGACCACCATTGTAATTAGTAGTATTTTCCCTCCAAGTAGTTGCAGCGATCGAGTTAGTAGTTATAGGTTAGACTGCTTTTGTAATCTTGTGTGCTATTGATTGAAGTGAAATTGATTGTGTTTGTCTCATGAGCATTATGGGTAGTGAATCTCTCTTAGACCCCTTTTCTATTCTGTTTTCTCACCCCTTCTAAACCCATCAGATGCCTCCGAGACGTGACAATGGATTTTCCTTCCCACCGGAGCTCACTCAATTGATCCAGTAGCAGAATAGCTTGATGCAACTTTTAGTCCAGAACCAGAACCAAGGCAGCAATAACAACAACAACAACAACAACAACAACAACAACAACAACAACAACAACAACAACAACAACAACAACAACAACAACAACAACAAAAACAACAACAACAACAACAACAACAACAACAACAACAACAACAACAACAACAACAACAACAACAACCCACCACCACCCCATGTTGATCACTTAGCCCGTTTCCTAAGGTTGAATTCGTCGGTGTTCTCTAGTAGCACCGAGCCGATTGTTGCAGATGATTGGCTCCGCAAGATTGGAAGAGAGCTGACCACTGTAGGATGCACAGATGCGGAGAGAGTGCATTTTGCCACACATCAGCTTGATGGACCCACAGCATCATGGTGGGAGAATTTCACAGCCACTTACCCCATTGACATTGTTACATGGGATCAGTTTCAGCAGGCTTTCCGTACTGCCCATGTCTCAGCTGGAGCTATGAGCATGAAGAAGCGTGAGTTTCACAACTTGCGCCAAGGAGGACATACAGTGGGCCAATATGTGGATGAGTTTAGTAAGTTAGCATGCTATGCCCTTGATGACGTAGCTATAGATGCCGCTAAGTAGGAAAAGTTTCTGGAAGGATTGAATGATGAGTTGAGCATGCAGTTGATGGTGGCAACATTCAACAACTACCAGGAGTTGGTATACAGGGCTCTTATGATTGAAGGCAAGCAACAACAGATTGACAATGGCAAGAGGAAGTATGGACAGGGGAGGTACACTTCAGGAGCTCAGCAGAAGCCCCGCTATTCCCCATACTCTGAAGGACATACCCACAACCATGGAGGACACATGCACAACGGAGCAAGTTCGCACAACCATAATGGCACCAGGAATGGCAATGGGAATGGAGGAAGGAGCAGCCAAAACCGTTCCAACCCTTCAACGCCAGCCAAGAGGGATCTGAGCGACATTACCTGTTTCAAGTGCCAGAAGACTGGACATTATGCCACTGAATGTCCTGAAGTTAAGAATGGAAATGGCAATGGAAGTTCTGCCAAGAAGCCCAACCCCTTCACCAAAGGTCAGGTGAACCACATCAGCGTGGAGGAGATTAAGGATCAACCCGACGCAGTTGTCGGTAAGTTTTTGATTAATGCATTTACCGCACTCGTTCTTTTTGATACTGGTGCATCGCATTCATACAAATCAAGGGGATTTGTGGATAAGTATAACCTGCCAACCCAAGCCCTCAGGTCACCCATGTTAGTAACCTCGCCAGGAGCAGAGTATATGGCCAGCCTATGGTGTGATCGGTTACCCTTAAGGATTGGTAACTATGTGTTTCCCTCAGACCAAATAATTTTGGAGTCATAAGGATTGGATATAATATTAGGCATGGATTGGTTATCGAAGTATGGAGGGAACATTGATTGTGCTAGCAAGTTGATATTCCTCACCACCCCAGAAGGAAGAAGGATCAAGTACGTATCCCGGCATGTGCCGAAGAGGACTCGGGTAAATTCCTTATCAGGAGTTGTACAGGAGGAAGTACCAGTGGTGAAGGATTACCCCGATGTATTTCCGGAGGAGTTGTCAGGCATGCCACCGGATTGGGACATTGAGTTTTTGATTAAGCTATTACCAGGCACCGGTCCAATATCAAAGAGACCGTATCGGATGCCTGCAAAGGATTTGGAAGAAATTAAGAAGCAGATTAAGGAGTTACTGGATAAAGGTTACATTCAACCAAGTTTCATCACCTTGGGGAGCCCTAGTGCTTCTAGTGGAGAAGAAGGATGGATCATTAAGGATGGTTGTAGATTATCGTGCGTTGAATGAAGTGACGATCAAGAACAAATACCCTTTGCTGATGATAAATGATCTGTTTGACCAGTTGCAAGGAGCTAAAGTTTTCTCTAAGATAGATCTTCGATCAGGTTATCACCAGTTGAAGATTCGAGAGCAGGATATACCTAAGACAGCTTTTACCACAAGGTATGGGCTATTTGAGTATACCGTTATGTCATTTGGTCTGACTAACGCGCCTGCCTATTTCATGAACATGATGAACAAGGTGTTTATGGAGTTTTTGGATAAGTTCGTCGTGGTGTTCATTGATGATATATTGGTCTACTCGAAGAACGAAGAGGAGCATAAAGAGCATTTGTGTTTGGTTCTTGAGAAGCTCAGAGAACATCAGTTGTATGCCAAGTTCAGCAAGTGTGAGTTTTGGCTAAAGGAAGTTGGATTTCTCGGACATGTTATATCCGGAGAAGGAATAGCAGTAGACCCTACCAAGGTTGTTTCTGTGACTAAATGGGTAGCACCCACATCAGTTGGAGAGATCAGGAGTTTTCTCGGACTCGCAGGATATTACTGGAGGTTCATTGAGAATTTCTCCAGGATTGCAAAGCCCATGACAGAGTTGTTGAAGAAGGACACCAAGTTTAAATGGACTAAGGAGTGTGAAGCCAGTTTTCAGGAGTTGAAGAAATGTTTGGTTACAGCCCCAGTGATGATTCTGCCAGATCAACGAAAGGATTATCAAGTGTATTGCGACGCTTCCCGTCGAGGACTTGGAGCAGTGCTTATGCAGGAGGGAAGAGTTGTTTCATACGCCTCATGATAGCTTAAACCTCATGAGCTGAATTATGCTACACATGATTTGGAGTTAGCAGCCATAGTGCATGCGCTGAAGACATCGAGACATTTTCTCATCGAAAACCACTGTGAGGTATACATGGATCATAAGAGTTTGAAATATATCTTCACGCATAAGGAGTTGAACCTAAGGTAGAGGACATGGTTGGAGCTCATCAAGGATTATGATATGAAATTGCACTATCATCCCGGAAAGGCCAATGTAATAGCAGATGCGTTGAGCCGCAAGAGTTATGTTAATACGCTCATGACCGGAGGATTACCTGGAGTTAGCAGAATATCTTCGCGAGCTATGTTTGGAAATAGTTCCGAGAGGTTATGTAGCAGCATTGGAAATTCAGTCCACTTTGATGGGTAAGATCAAAGAAGCCCAAAAGACTGACAAGGAGATTGCCGAGATAAAGGAAAGGATGAGTGAGGGAGTCCTGGATTAGGGGGTGTCCGGATGGCCGGACTATGACCTTTGGCCGGACTCCCGGACTATGAAGATACAAGATTGAAGACTCCGTCCCGTGTCCGGATGGGACTTTCCTTGGCGTGGAAGGCAAGCTTGGCGATATGATATGAAGATCTCCTCCCATTGTAACCGAGTCGGTGTAACCTAGCCCTCTCCGGTGTCTATATAAACCGAAGAGTTTTAGTCCGTAGGACGAACAACAATCATACCATAGGCTAGCTTCTAGGGTTTAGCCTCTATGATCTCGTGATAGATCAACTCTTGTAATACCCATACCATCAATATTAATCAAGCAGGAGTAGGGTTTTACCTCCACCGAGAGGGCCCGAACCTGGGTAAAAACATCGTGTCCCTTGTCTCCTATTACCATCCGCCTAGACGCACAGTTCGGGACCCCCTACCCGAGATCCGCCGGTTTTGACACCGACATTGGTGCTTTCATTGAGAGTTCCTCTGTGTCGTCGCTGTTAGGCCGATGGCTTCTTCGATCATCAACCACGACGCGGTCCAGGGCGAGACTTTTCTCCCCGGACAGATCTTCGTATTCGGCGGCTTTGCACTGCGGGCCAACTCGTTTGGCCATCTGGAGCAGATCGAAAGCTACGCCCCTGGCCATCAGGCCAGGTTTGGAAGCTTAAACTACATGGCCGACATTCGCGGGGACTTGATCTCCGACGGATTCGATCCACGGCCGAGCGCGCCGCACTGTCTCGATGGGCATGATCTAGCTCTGCCGCCGGACAGCGGCCAGAGTGCCGCTCAGGTGTCCGCTCCGACCATTAGCTCGGAGCCGACTGCGCTAACCAGGGACGGACGGTTGGACGCTGCCCCAGGAGCCGCAATCTTTACGGCGATGGAGCCGAATACCAGCCTAGTCCTTTGCAAGGCCCGTGACTCCAAGGTGCCGGACTCCATTTCGGACTCCGAATCTTCCGCACCCCTTCCGAATGAACCCGATTGGGCTCCGATCATGGAGCTCACCGCTGTGGCCGTCTTTCAGCACTCGCCCTTTGGTGATATCCTGAACTCCCTAAAGTATCTCTCTTTGTCAGGAGAGCCCTGGCCGGACTATGGTCAGCAGGGTTGGGATACGGACGATGAAGAAATTCTAAACCCACCCACCACCCACTTTGTAGCCACTGTCGACGACACAACCGACATGCTCGACTTCGACTCCGAAGACATCGATGGTATGGACGCCGATGAAGGAGACGACCAAGAACCAGCACCTATAGGGCACTGGGAAGCCACCTCATCATACGATGTATACATGGTGGACACACCCAAAAGGGATAACAACGAGGATCAAAAGGGCGCAAGCAGGGATCATTCCCTCGGAAAAAAATCAAAGCGGCGACGTAAGCGCCACGCAAAGCCCCACCTCGACAAAGACCCAGCCACAGAACAGGGCGAATCAACGGAAGACGAACATGCCATTGAGCAACCGTCCAAACAGGACGGGCAATCCAAACAACCAATCCTCGGGAAAGATAATAGTCCGGACGACCTCACGCCGGACAAATTGCTGGAACATCAGAACCTCCACCAAAGGCTCGTCGCCACTGCATGTAGCCTGAAAAAGCAAAAGCGGAGGCTCAAAACAGCAGAAGATGCACTCAGGATCAGATGGAACAAAGTACTCAATACTGCACACAAGTACGGCAACAGTCATCACACAAAGAGCTATCCAAAGCGGAAACTACTACCGGAATTTGATGAAGAGGCCATAAAGCCCCCACAGCCGAAAAACAAGGAAGCCACCAGGTCGGATAGACGACCCAACGATCGATCTAAAGCGACAAAGGGCGCCGCACTCAATACGGCGAGCGATCCGCCTAAGGATTCACATCAAACAACCGGCCCGACCAGATCCATCTATGGCCCAAGAAAGCAAGCTCCAGCGAGCAATGCAATGCAAAAAATATCCGAACATCGCAGCACACCTACATACAGGGGCGCCGCACATCCCTTATGTTTTACTGATGAGGTGCTGGATCACGAATTTCCAACGGGATTCAAGCCCGTGAACATAGAAGCATACGACGGAACAACAGACCCCGGAGTCTAGATAGAGGATTATATCCTCCACATACACATGGCCAGAGGAGATGACCTTCATGCCATCAAATACTTACCCCTTAAGCTCAAAGGGCCAGCCCGGCATTGGCTTAAAAGCCTTCCCGAAAACACCATGGGAAGTTGGGAAGCACTCGAGGAGGCTTTCCAGGCAAATTTTCAAGGGACCTATGTCCGACCTCCGGATGCAGATGATCTGAGTCATATAACTCAGCAACCCGGAGAGTCAGCCCGGAAACTCTGGAACAGATTCCTTACTAAAAAGAATCAGATAGTCGACTGTCCGGACGCTGAGGCCCTAGCAGCTTTCAAACATAGCGTCCGAGACGAATGGCTCGCCAGACACCTCGGCCAAGAAAAGCCAAGAACGATGGCCGCATTAACAAGCCTCATGACCCGCTTTTGTGCAGGAGAGGATAGCTGGTTGGCAAGAAGCAGCACCAGCGACCCGAGTACATCTGAACCCAGAGATGGAAACGGGAAACCGTGCCGTAACAAAGAACAGCACCGAATCAAGGATAACAGCCCAACGAGCACGGCAGTCAATGCCGGATTCAAAAGCTCTCGGCAAAATCAGAAAAAGCCGCCGCCCAAAGATGACAGGGACGAGCTGTCTAACCACAACAAAATCCTGGGCAAAATATGTCAAATCCACAGCACCCCTGGGAGACCTGCAAACCATACCCACAGAGATTGTTGGGTTTTCAAGCAGTCCGGCAAACTCAATGCCGAACACAAGGGGCTCGACACACCAAGCGAGGATGACGACGTACCCCACAAGCAGAACACCAGGGAACAAAAGAAGTTCCCCCAAGAAGTCAAAATAGTAAATTCACTTCATATGACAAAAGGGTAAAACAGAACGGCGCTTATGAAGACACGTGCCATACAGCCAGCCCCAGAGGAGCACCGCCACTGGTTGTTACAACCAATCACCTTTGATCATCGGGATTACTCTAGAGGGGCCTGGAACACAGGCTGGACTGCCTTGGTCTTGAATCCGGTTATTGACGAACTACAATTTACACGAGTCCTTATGGACGGCGGCAGTGACTTAAACCTGTTATATCAGGATACAATCCACAAACTAGGGGTAAACCCAGCGCTAATCCGCCGTGGCAAAACTTCCTTTCGAGGAGCCACGCCGGGTCCAGATACCCACAATATGGGTTCCCTTTCGTTAGAAGTCACGTTCGGCTCACCCGACAACTTTCGAAGTGAAAAGCTAACCTTCCACATCGCCCCATTCGTAAGTCGCTATCAAGCGCTACTGGGACGTGAAGCTTTCGCCCGCTTTAACGCAATACCGCATTATGCATCCCTTACACTTAAAATGCCCGGCCCACGAGGCATCATCTCATCACAGGGGAATGACAATTGACCCCCAAAGTACGGGTAAGGGTGCGGCCGCCTGGACAGCCGCACACTAATCTAGCCCTACTATTCCGGACACGGTAAGACGAGTCTGGCGTCAACACACATGGACTTAATAGCCGCATAACCCTGTACAAGGGGCTCCGCGTGTTTACGCCAGGAGACAATGCGGCTCCCTTCTGCTCCAACTATGTTTTGTTTATTCTAATATGGATTTCTCGCACGCTTATTTACTAAAGTTCCTCTTTTTCGCAGACGAACACCGTGCTACGCCCGTCCAGGATACGGCACAACGGAGACACAGGCGCAGACGTGCAGTAGGGACCCGTTCCAAGGATTCTTTTCAGATTAAGACCCTGCGTAAACCTTTTTTACTGTCTCTTGTTGAAAACATCCCCTGGTTTTCGCCATAACCGAGGAGGAGGCTGGCGTTTTGGCATATGGCCATGCCAGAATTTTGCGTGTACCTGGACACCAGGGGATTTTTTATCAAGGGCTCTGTTTCGGCCCGTCTTCATAAAGACCAAATACCTTAGGGAGTGTTCGGCGTCGCGAGTTAGGCCTTATATGCATCAGCTCTGAATCATGTCTTTGGTCAAATGTTGGGTTTGCCCGGCTCCTGTGTTTTGCTGCCTTACATTCCATTATATCGGCTAACGCGGCACCAGGAGAACTACTGCGATTGTGCCCCGGTTCGGCCAGGCGAGCACCTCAGTAGAGAAAGCCGAAAATTGATTGTCATGATATAGCGAGAGACTGGTCAACCACTCGATGACTCTCGGAATCTCTAGGATTCCTCCGCATTAACGAAGGACCGCTTCCCGGTCAGGCACACACGCGCCCCGGATTCGGGAGAGCGCGGTGCCTCCAGGGGCTATTGAGTAGCCCCAATGTCAAACTCCTATGGCTAAGTGAAAGTGATAAAGCATTATAGTCCGGTTGCCTCGTTCGTCGCGCTATCACCTCCTTTGTAGGACCAAGACGTTGGATTAAGTGTGAAAAGGCGCATTTTTTGCGAACACCCCCGCATTATATGCGTGGGGGCTGAAGCCAACGACTGCCATCTTTCAGGTTATATACACATATACATTAACGGCCGCACAGGAGGTGTTATAATTCTTGCAAGCACAAGTATAAAAAGCTTTTATATTCTATCAAAATATTTCTTTTACAATAGCACCTGCTATTCGAACAAAACATCCTTCGAGCACTACGCTTCTATTAAACGAGCGCCCGGAAGAACTTCCTCAAGGTAGTGCTTGGCAGACACCCGGCCTTCGTCCGGATCCTGGGATGCGACAACACTGGCCTGCATATCTGCCCAGTATGTCTTGACACGGGCAAGAGCCATTTGTGCACCCTCTATACACGCCGACCTCTTCATTGCATCAACATGCGGCACAGAACCAAGGAACTGCTGCACCAATCCAAAATAACTTTTTGGCTTTGGCTCCCCAGGCCACAAACGACTCGCGACATACCTCATAGCGAGTCCGGATAACCTGTTCAGCTCCGCAAAGGCGGCTAAACGGTCGGGTGCCGAAAGTGGGTGCTTTGGCTTGTGGAATTGCGACCAAAACAGTTCTTCCAAATTATGGTCGCCTCGACCTCAGAAGTGTTCGGTTGCGTCCGCCGCACTCGCAGCCGCATCCAGATAAGTGTTTTCCGCACTCCACTGCCGGTCTAGCGGAGCATACCTAGGATCCCTGAACTTCATCCGCAGCATATAGGGCTTTCCAGCCGTGATATCTCCGGCCTGACACAGCTCCTCCTTCATAGCTCTCATCGCAGAGCGAGCATCCTTGGCCTCGGCAGTGATCTTCTCAAGGTCCTTCTGAGCCGCCCTTTTTTCTTGTTCGAGAAATTTACAGCGGTCGGCAGCATCCTTCAATTTTACAGCCATCTCGGCTATTGCCTTCTTACTCTGGCAGTGAGCAGCCTGTTCGGCTTTCAGCTCTTCAGCCGCCTTAACGGCAGCCGCATCACTTTTTCCTGCTTGCTCCTTGGCTCGGGCAAGTTCCGCCCAAAGGTTCTCCACGGAAGCAGCACTATCTACAATAAGCATATATATTGTAAGAAACGAGCATCGAACTCCCCTTATCAGATATCTGTGGAGCATACCTTGTGCCTCGTCTAGCCGCTTATTTACAAGCGTGATGTCGGCATCTGCCACGTCCAGTTGCCGCTTTAACTCGGCAGATTCATCAGTCCGGCTAGCCACCGAACGCCTCGCCACCTTCATAAAAAGGTAACATTTTATAACTGGGGTTTTGATCCTCTGTGCGCCATCACTCTTGACGACACACAGAGTCTCAGGGGCTACTATTTATACAGGGCGCATTCTATGCGGCTCTACCGATAGGTACACCTTTTCACGTACCTCAAAGCCTGTCAGTAAACTCCTGGCGGCCTCGTACAATCCGCTTTCCGCAGATGCAATCCTTCCTATCACTGTGTTCATCAACATACGGTGTTCTTCTGAGACGGATGCACGCCCGAGCAGATCCCTCAGCCTCTCCGACCGCGCACCAGAGGGCACCGGACTAGCCCGACGACCTTTTTCAGGATCCGGACTTGGAGAAACCCGCCGGGACGACACCTTGGGGTCGCCTGCCTCGTAAGTCGGTGCAGCTAGGGGAGGCGTTTCGCTCTCTATCATCTCCGGACGGAGATCCCCTGAAGACGAGCTCTGCTGAGAAGGGTTGAGATCCGAACTGCAAGGTAATATTTCGGTTATCTTCCTCAGAAATAAAACAGGGATGCCACTAATTTTTGAGCCCCTCTATTTACTTACGGCTCGGAGGAAAGCTGATCCCTTTGAGGGCGCAATGCGGCCGGGACAGTCTCCAGCGCCGGATCCTCTGACAAAGATTTCTTCCCCCGTTTCGAGGTCATCTCCTCTGGGTCTTCAGAGGCACTCCTTTTCTTTCCCAGGTTGGGGGAATTATCGATTCCTCCCTTCTTGACAGTCTCCTTCGTGGAGGCGGTAGCTCCTTGGTTCCCCTCTTCGCCCTCCGCCGAAAGCATAATCTGCAGCATCCTGGTTAACACGGGATCCGGCGCGGTCTCGGGCAGGGGGGCTGGACACCTGATAAGCTTTGCCTTCACTATCCACTCCTGTTCAAAGGATAGCTCTGTTAAAGGGCCACTTTTATGATGAAAATATGGATGGTGTGTCCAAATATGGGGCTACTTACCTTAACATCCTGGCGATTGCAGCTCAGACTTGCGTCCTCGGATAGGTCCGGACACCTTGCTTGTGGTCCGAAGAATAATTTGTACATCTCCATGGGCGTTGCGCCCATAAAATGTTGGAGGAGTCGCGGTCCCTCCGGATTAAATTCCCACAGGCGGAGAGGGCGACGTTTGCAGGGCAGCATGCGACGAATCAGCATAACTTGCGCCACTACGGTCAGGTTAATATCTCTTTCTAGGAGATCTTGAATGCGGTCCTACAGTAGGGGCACGTCTTTGGACGGCCCCCAGATAAGCCCTTCATTGACCCAAGATGCTCGCCGTGGTGGGGGACCCGAGCGAAAAGCAGGAGGCGCCACCCATGTGGTGCCCCTGGGGGCTGTGATATAAAACCAGTCCCGTTGCCATAAGCCGAACTCTTCTTGGAAAGTGCCCTCGGGCCATGGAGTGTCGGCTATCTTGCTTATGATAGCTCCTCCGCACTCAGCATGCTGCCCCTCGATCATCTTCGGCTCTACTTTGAAGGTTTTAAGCCACAATCCGAAGTGAGGGGTGATATGGAGGAAGGCTTAGCACACTACGATAAACGATGAAATTTGGAGGATGGACTCCAGAGCTAGGTCGTGAAATTCCAGCCTGTAATAGAACATCAACCCCCTCACAAAGGGATCAATCGGGAAGCCTAACCCCCGAAGGAAGTGAGATGTGAACACCACGCTCTCACCGGGCTAAGGAGAAGGAATGGCTTGCCCTTGAGTAGGCAGCCTATGCGAGATTTCGCCGGTTAGATACCTGGCATCTCTCAGCTTTCGCACATCTTCTTCCATAACGGAGGAAGGCACCCACCGGCCTTGAAGGTTGGAGCCGGACATCGTCGGAGGTCCGAAGCGCCTAAAACTAGAAACCTTGAGTGTTGGAACTCGAGGCAAGGGGCGGATTCGATTGGATTGAAAGAAGAGGGAATCGAGCCTTGGTCTCTTTATAAAGGAGTTGAATACCAAGAGCCCTCCCCGTAACCGTTTGGGACTCGCTTTCAATTAGAGAGTCATACCAAAAGGCGCGGTTGGGTTACCCACGCCCGTATTGATGAGAATCCCGGAATAAGGGGACACAATCTCTGCTTCGACAAGACGTTCCAAGGAAACCGCCTCGCTAAACGCGCTGAAGTGGAATGGTAAAATGAATAAGGGCTTGGCCATGGCATGATGTCACGCCGTGGAATACGTCAGCAGATTAGATTTGTGTAAATATTGTTCTCTCTACGGTGGCATGTGGAACTTATTTTTATAGAGCCGGACACTATCCTTGTGTTCAAACATCTTCTATGGAGTATTCGGAAGAGGAACCCGCCTTGCAATGCCGAAGACAACTTGCACGCCGGACTCGTCGTTATTGAAGCCTGGTTCAGGGGCTACTGAGGGCGTCCTGGATTAGGGGGTGTCCGGATGGCCGGACTATGACCTTTGGCCGGACTCCCGGACTATGAAGATACAAGATTGAAGACTCTGTCCCGTGTCCGGATGGGACTTTCCTTAGCGTGGAAGGCAATCTTGGTGATACGATATGAATATCTCCTCCCATTGTAACCGACTCTGTGTAACCCTAGCCCTCTCCGGTGTCTATATAAACCAGAGAGTTTTAGTCCGTAGGACGAACAACAATCATACCATAGGCTAGCTTCTAGGGTTTAGCCTCTCTGATCTCGTGGTAGATCAACTCTTGTAATACCCATACCATCAATATTAATCAAGCAGGAGTAGGGTTTTACCTCCAACGAGAGGGCCCGAACCTGGGTAAAAACATCGTGTCCCTTGTCTCCTGTTACCATCCGCCTAGACGCGCAGTTCGGGACCCCCTACCCGAGATCCACCGGTTTTGACACCAACAATGAGCAAAGGAAAGGATAAAGGATTTCGTGAGTATGAGCATGATACTTTATGGTTTGAGGATCGTGTATATGTGCCCAATGACCCCGAGATCAGGAAGTTGATTCTGCAGGAGGCCCATGATTCAGCGTATTCAATTCACCCAGGAAACACTAAGATGTATCTGGATCTGAAGGAAAATTTCTGGTGGACAGGAATGAAGAAGGATATTGCCGAGTATGTAGCAGTATGTGATGTATGTCACAGAGTTAAGGAAGGGCATCAGAAGCCAGTTGGATTGCTATAGCCATTGTCTATACCCGAATGGAAGTGGGATAAGCTTGGCATGGATTTTATCACTGGATTGCCCGGGACTCGATTAGGCTATGACTCTATCTGGGTTGTAGTCGACCGGTTGACGAAAGTAGCTCATTTCATCCTGATGAAGACCACCTATACGAGTGCTAAGTTGGAAAAGATATACATGACCAGGATCGTATGTCTACATGGAGTTCCGAGGACCATTGTATCAGTTAGAGGAACCCAGTTCACTTCAAAGTTTTGGAATCAGTTGCATGAGACTATGGGTACTAGGCTAGAGTTCAGTACAGCCTTTCATCCACAGACAGATGGTCAGACCGAGAGAGTCAATCAAATTCTGGAGGACATGTTGAGAGCTTGTGCGCTATATTATGGATCTAGTTGGGACGATAATTTGCCGTATGCAGAGTTCTCTTATAACAACAGTTATCAAGCCAATTTGAAGATGGCCCCTTTCGAAGCTTTGTACGGAAGGAGGTGCAGGACACCGTTATTGTGGGATGAAGCTGGAGATCAGTTGTTCAGACCAGATTTAATAAAAGACTCTGAAGAGAAGGTTAAGTTGATTTGCGACAGACTCAAGGTAGCCCAGTCCAGGTAGAAGAGTTATGCGGATTCTAAACGCAAGGAGACAGTTTACAAAGTCGGAGACAGAGTATACCTTCGAGTGTCCCCACTTCGAGGAGTTAAGCGTTTTGGAGTTAAGGGAAAGCTAGCACCACGTTTTGTGAGACCATACAGAGTTTTGGAACGTATGGGAGAAGTTGCCTACAAGCTGGAATTGCCAGAAGGATTGTCAGGAGTTCACGATGTGTTTCACGTGTCCCAGTTGAAGAAGTGCCGCGCAGAGATGACCGATATTCCTCTAAGAGATACAGTGCCACTGGAAGCAATTCAGTTAGACAGTGATTTGACTTATGAGGAGAAACCAGTCAAGATTCTCGAGTTTTCTAGTCGGGTTACTTGCAGCAAGGTTATCAAGTTTTGCAAAGTTTAGTGGAGCCACCATACCGAGGAGAAAGCCACCTAGGAATGAGAGGAAGACCTTCATAGAGACCACCCAAACCTTTTTGCTGACTGATACGTCTCCGTCATATCTACTTTTCCAAACACTTTTGCCCTTGTTTTGGACTCTAACTTGCATGATTTGAATGGAACTAACCCAAACTAAAGCTGTTTTCAGCAGAACTGCCATGGTGTTATTTTTGTGCAGAAATAAAAGTTCTCGGAATGACCTGAAAATCCACAGAGCAACTTTTCAGAATTAATAAAAAAATACTTATGAAAGAATCAGCACCAGGGGGCCCACACCCTGTCCATGAGGGTGCCCTCCCCC
>NC_041381.1:444876184-444878336 GCF_002162155.2 Triticum dicoccoides | reverse complement strand
TCCAACTCTATATATTCACGTTCGTGGAGAAAAAAATCAGAGAAAAAGATTCATCACGTTTTACGATACGGAGCCGCCGCCAAGCCTTAAACTCTCTCGGGAGGCCTGATCTGGAGTCCGTTTGGGGCTTGATACGTCCATTTTGCATCATGCTTTTATGACAATATTTATTGCATTATGGGATATTATTTCATGTTATGTCACAATACTTATGGCTATTCTCTCTTATTTTACAAGGTTTACATGAAGAGGGAGAATGCTGGCAGCTGGAATTCTGGGCTAGAAAAGGAGCAAATATTGGAAGCCTATTCTTCGCAACTCCAAAAGTCCTAAAACTCCACGGAATGTCTTAGAATAAATAAAGAAAAATCGTCGCCAAAGATGAAGGCCAGGGGCCCCACACCCTGCTCACGAGGGTGGGGGGCGCCCCCCTGGGCGCGCCCCCCTACTCGTGGGCCCCCTGGTGGCTCTCCGACGCACATCTTCTCCTATATGAAGTCTTTCGATGAGAAAAAAATAGGAAGCAACCTTTCGGGACGAGACTCCGCCGCCATGAGGTGGAACCTTGGCGGAACCAATCTAGGGCTCCGGCAGAGCTGTTGTACCGGGGACACTTCCCTCCGGGAGGGGGAAATCATCACCATCGTCATCACCAACGCTCCTCTCAGCGGGAGAGGGCAATCTCCATCAACATCTTCACCAGCACCATCTCATCTCCAAACCCAAGTTCATCTCTTGTATCCAATTCTTGTCTCCAATCCGGGATTGGTGCTAGTAGGTTGCTAGTAGTGTTGATTACTCCTTGTAGTTGATGCTAGTTGGTTTATTTGGTGGAAGATCATATGTTCAGATCCTTTATGCACATTATTACCCCTCTGATTATGAACATGAATATGCTTTGTGAGTAGTTACATTTGTTCCTGAGGACAAGGGAGAAGTCTTGCTATCAGTAGTCATGTGAATTTGGTATTCGTTCGATATTTTGATAAGATGTATGTTGTCTAGCCTCTAGTGGTGTTATGTGAACTTTGACTACATAACACTTCACCATTATTTGGGCCTAGAGGAAGGCATTGGGAAGTAATAAGTAGATTATGGGTTGCTAGAGTGACAGAAGCTTAAACCCTAGTTTATGCTTGCTTCGTAAGGGGCTAATTTGGATCCATATGTTTCATGCTATGGTTAGGTTTACCTTAATACTTTTGTTGTAGTTGCGGATGCTTGCAATAGAGGTTAATCATAAGTGGGATGCTTGTCCAAGTAAGGGCAGTACCCAAGCACCGGTCCACCCACATATCAAATTATCAAAGTACCAAACGCGAATCATATGAACGTGATGAAAACTAGCTTGACGATATTCCCATGTGTCCTCAGGGGCGCTTTTCCTATTATAAGAGTTTTTCCAGGCTTGTCCTTTGCTACAAAAAGGATTGGGCCACCTTGCTGCACTTTATTTACTTTGTTACTTGTTGCTCGTTACAACTTATCTTATCACAAAACTATCTGTTACCACTTATTTCAGTACTTGCAAAGAATACCTTGTTGAAAACTGCTTGTCATTTCCTTCTGCTCCTCGTTGGGTTCGACACTCTTAATTATCGAAAGGACTACGATAGATTCCCTATACTTGTGGGTCATCAAGACTCTTTTCTGGCGCCGTTGCCGGGGAGTGAAGCGCCTTTGGTAGGTGGAATTTGGTAAGGAAAATTTATTTAGTGTGCTGAAATTTTCTGTCACTTGTTACTATGGAAAGTAATTGTCTGAGGGGCTTGTTCGGGGTATCTTCACCCCGTCCAGTAGACCAAAGAGTTGCTCCTCGACCTACTCAACCTACTGAACCTATTGAAAATGAAACTCCTTTTGAGATTCCTTCGGGTTTGATGGAAAAACTGCTAGCTAACACTTTTACAGGAGATGGGACAAAGCATCCTGATGAACATCTACGCTATGTGGATGATGTTTGTGGACTATTTAAGCTTGCAGGTATACCCGATGATGTTGTTAAGAAGAAGGCCTTCCCTTTATCTTTAAAGGGAGACGCATTGACATGGTATAGGCTATGTGATGATATGAGATCATGGAACTATAAAAGATTGAAATTGGAATTTCATCAAAAGTATTACCCTATGCATCTTGTTCATCGTGATTGCAT
>NC_041381.1:444837989-444875826 GCF_002162155.2 Triticum dicoccoides | reverse complement strand
CTCAAGCTTGGGGGAGGCTTACATAAATGTTATACTCATGCCCCAATCATGAGCTCGCAAGAGAAGTGATTATGCAAAGTTTTCATGCTCGGCTTTCTGATAACAATCGCACCATGCTCGATACTTCTTGTGTTGGCTCTTTTATGATGAAGACTATTGAATTTAGATGGAATTTATTGGATAGAATTAAATGCAACTCTGAAGATTGGAACCTCGACGAAGGTAAGGAGTCAGGTATGACACCTAAGTTTGATTGTGTTAAATCTTTTATGGATACCGATATTTTCCGTAAGTTTAGCACTAAATATGGACTTGACTCTGAGATAGTAGCTTCTTTCTGTGAATATTTTGCTACTTATGTTGATCTCCCCAAGGAGAAGTGGTTTAAATATCATCCTCCCATAGAAGTAAAAGTAGATGCACCTATTAAAGTTGAAGAAAAGATTGTCACTTATAATGATCCTATTGTTCCCACTTCTTATGTTGAGAAACCACCTTTCCCTGTTAGAATGAAGGATCATGCTAAAGCTTCAACTATTGTTCATAAAAGCAATATTAGAACTTATACACCTCCTGAGCAAGTCAAAGTAGAACCTAATATTGCTATTGTTATAGATCTCTTGTCTGATAATATCGATGGGCATGTTATTCAATTCCAGGGTGAAACTGCTAGAATTGCTAAACCTTGTGTTAGAGATAAACGTAGACATGTGGTAGGTGTGCCTGTTATTTCTGTTAAAATAGGAGATCATTGTTATCATGGCTTATGTGATATGGGTGCTAGTGCTAGTGTAATACCCATTAACTTATACAGAGAAATTATGCATGATATTGCACCTGCTGAGTTAGAAGAAATTGATGTCACAATTAAACTTGCCAATAGAGATACTATTTCTCCAGTGGGCATTGTTAGAGATGTTGAAGTCTTGTGTGGAAAAACTAAATATCCAGCTGATTTCCTTGTTCTTGGTTCTCCACAAGATAGCTTTTGTCCCATTATATTTGGTAGACCCTTCTTGAATACTGTTAATGCTAAGATAGACTGCGAAAAGAATGTTGTTACTATTGGCTTGGATGATATGGTTCATGAGTTTAATTTCTCTAAATTTAGTAAACAACATCGTGAGGAAGAATTGCCTAGTAAGGACGAAATTATTGGTCTTGCTTCTATTGCCGTACCTCCTAGTGATCCTTTAGAACAGTATTTGCTGGACCATGAAAATGATATGTTCATGAATGAAAGAAGGGAAATAGATGAAGTGTTCTTTAAACAGGAACCTATTCTGCAACACATTTTTCCTGTTGAAATCCTAGGGGATCCTCCTCCACCCAAGGGTGATACCGTGTTTGAGCTTAAACCGTTGCCTGATAATCTTAAATATGCTTATCTTGATGAAAGAAAATATATCCTGATATTATTAGTGCTAACCTTTCAAAGCATGAAGAAGAAAGATTATTGAAAACTCTGAAGAAGCACCGTGCCGCTATTGGATATACTTTGGATGATCTTAAGGGCATCAGTCCCACTCTATGTCAACATAAAATAAATTTGGAAGCGGATGCCAAACCAGTTCGTGATCCTCAACAACGTCTGAATCCTAAAATGAAAGAAGTGGTAAGAAAAGAAATACTTAAGCTTCTGGAGGCAGGTATAATTGATCCCATTGCTGATACTCAGTGGGTAAGTCCTGTCCATTGTGTCCCTAAGAAGGGAGGTATTACTGTTGTCCCTAATGAGAAAGATGAATTGACCCCGCAAAGAATTATCACAGGCTATAGGATGGTAATTGATTTCCGCAAATTAAATAAAGCTACTAAGAAAGATCATTACCCCTTACCTTTTATTGATCAAATGCTAGAAAGATTATGCAAACATACACATTATTGCTTCCTAGATGGTTATTCTGGTTTCTCTCAAATACATGTGTCAGCTAAGGATCAATCAAAGACTACTTTTACATGCCCTTTTGGTACTTTTGCTTATAGACGTATGCCTTTTGGTTTATGTAATGCACCTGCTACCTTTCAAAGATGCATGATGGCTATATTCTCTGACTTTTGTGAAAATATTTGTGAGGTTTTCATGGACGACTTTTCCGTCTATGGTTCCTCTTTTGATTATTGCTTGAGCAATCTTGCTCGAGTTTTGCAGAGATGTGAAGAAACTAATCTTGTCTTGAATTGGGAAAAGTGCCACTTTATGGTTAATGAAATTATTGTCTTGGGGCACAAAATTTCTGAAAGAGGTAATGAAGTTGATAAGGCCAAGGTAGATGCTATTGAAAAGATGCCATGTCCCAAGGACATCAAAGGTATAAGAAGTTTCCTTGGTCACGCCGGATTTTATAGGAGGTTCATTAAGGACTTCTCAAAAATCTCTCAGCCTCTGACTAATTTATTACAAAAAGATGTACCATTTGTCTTTGATGATGATTGTGTAGAAGCATTTGAAATACTTAAGAAGGCATTAGTCTCTGCACCTATTTTAAGCCACCTGATTGGAATATACCCTTTGAAATTATGTGTGATGCTAGTGATTATGTTGTAGGTGTTGTTCTAGGGCAAAGAGTTGATAAGAAATTAAATTTTATCCATTATGCTAGTAAGACTCTAGACAGTGCTCAAAGAAATTATGCTACTACCGAAAAGGAACTTTTAGCAGTTGTGTTTGCTTGTGATAAGTTTAGACCTTATATTGTTGTTTCTAAAGTAACTATTCACACTGATCATGCTACTATTAAATATCTTATGGAAAAGAAGGATGCAAAACCTAGACTCATTAGATGGGTTCTCCTGCTGCAAGAATTTGATTTACATATTGTTGATAGAAAAGGAGCTGAGAACCCCGTTGCAGACAACTTGTCTAGGTTAGAGAATGTTCTTGATGACCCACTACCTATTGATGATAGCTTTCCTGATGAACAATTAAGTGTCATAAGCACTTCTCGTAGCACTCCATGGTATGCTGATTATGCTAATTATATTGTTGCTAAATTTATACCACCTAGCTTCACATACCAACAAAAGAAAAAGTTTTTCTATGACTTGCGACATTACTTTTGGGATGACCCACATCTTTATAAAGAAGGAGTAGATGGTGTTATTAGACGTTGTGTACCTGAGCATGAACAGGAACAGATCCTATGCAAGTGTCACTCCGAAGCTTATGGAGGACACCATGCTGGAGATAGAACTGCACATAAGGTATTGCAATCCGGTTTTTATTGGCCTACTCTCTTCAAGGATGCCCGTAAGTTTGTTTGGTCTTGCGATGAATGTCAAAGAATTGGCAATATTAGTAGACGTCAAGAAATACCTATGAATTATTCACTTGTTATTGAACCATTTGATGTTTGGGGCTTTGATTATATGGGACCTTTTCCTGCCTCTAATGGATATACTCATATTTTAGTCGTTGTTGATTATGTTACTAAGTGGGTAGAAGCTATTCCAACTAGTAGTGTTGATCGTAACACTTCTATTTAAATGCTTAAGGAAGTTATTTTTCCGAGGTTTGGAGTCCCTAGATATTTAATGACTGATGGTGGTTCACACTTTATTCATGGTGCTTTCCGTAAGATGCTTGCTAAATATGACGTTAATCATAGAATCGCATCTCCATATCACCCGTAGACTAGTGGTCAAGTAGAATTGAGCAATAGAGAGCTCAAATTAATTTTGCAAAAGACTGTCAATGGGTCTAGAAAGAATTGGTCCAAGAAACTGGATGATGCATTATGGGCCTATAGAACTGCATATAAAAATCCTATGGGTATGTCTCCGTATAAAATGGTTTATGGAAAAGCTTGTCACTTACCTCTCGAACTAGAACATAAGGCATACTGGGCTATTAAAGAGCTCAACTATGATTTCAAACATGACGGTGAGAAGAGGTTATTTAATATTAGCTCCCTTGATGAATGGAGAACCCAAGCTTATGAAAATGCCAAGTTATTTATAGAAAAGGTTAAAAGATGGCATGACAAAAGGATACAAAGGCATGAGTTCAATGTAGGTGATTATGTATTGTTATACAACTCTCGTTTAAGATTTTTTGCAGGAAAACTTCTCTCCAAATGGGAAGGTCCCTGCGTTATCGAGGAGGTCTATCGTTCCGGTGCCATAAAAATCAACAACTTCGAAGGCACAAATCCGAAGGTGGTAAACGGTCAAAGAATCAAACACTATATCTCAGGTAATCCTATAAATGTTGAAACCAATATTATTGAAACCATAACCCCGGAGGAATACATAAGGGACACTTTCCAGCCCGTTTCAGACTCCGAAAAGGAATAGGTATGTGTTACGGTAAGTAAACCGACTCCAAAACAATTTTTAAGGCAATATTTCTCCGTTTTGGAATATTTAGAAAAATAGAAAAATAAGTAGCAGTCCGGGGAGGACACGAGGCCTCCACGAGGGTGGAGGGCGCGCCCTACCCCCCTGGGCGCGCCCCCTACCTCGTGAGCACCTCGTGTGCCCTCCGGACTCTGTTTCCTTGTACGATACGTATTTTGGTCGGTAAAAATTCATTATATATACTCCCGAAGGTTTTGACTCTTGTATCACGCAAATATCCTCTGTTTTCGTTTCGAGCTATTTCCGTTGCAGATTTAGAGGACCATGACTTCTCCCTCCTCCAGCAACGAAGACAAGGATGCTTGGCTATTGAAGATAGAGTTGAAAAGAGAGGAAACAGAAGAAATCAACAAGGGTGAAAAGATCAAGAAGGCCATGGAGGTTCAAGCTCCGGTGGTGAAAGAAGAATACACCCCTCAACCTTTACCTAACCTTTTCACTCCAACAGAGATTGAAGCTTTCAAGATGATTGAGTTAGCCCGCATACAGAACAAGTATCTTACACAGGAGAATATTTTGTTGAAGGATCATATTGCTGGGATCAAGGGAATTATCCGCAAGTTGGAGGAACTTTTACGTTCGATGTGCGATTATCCACCGTTATCATCACCACCTCCATCACCTCCGAGGATATAATCACATGGGTATGGGCACTCCCCTTGGCAACTGCCAAGCTTGGGGGAGGTGCCCTGGTATCGTATCACCATCACAACTCCTATCTTTACCATTTTTCTTAGTTCGATCCTATTAGTAGTATCTTGATTTAGTAGAATAAAGTCATGGCATGATCTAGTTTTGAGTTTTGCTTTATAATCCTTCTTTGTAATCGAGTCCGTGAGCTATATAATAAAGATTAGTGTTGAGTCAAGGGCTTGAGTATTTTGCCATGATCATGGGTGATTAGAAGAAAAAGAATAAAAAGAATCAAAGAGTTCATATTGATCTTAGTGAAAGTAATGACTTCACATAGAAAGAGTATGATGATTAAAGGTTGTTGGGAGTTGGCAGATATAGCTTTGGTCATCGTTGCAATTAATAGGAAGTAATAAGGAAAGAGAGGTTTCACATATAGATATATTATCATTGACATCTTTTATGATTGGGAGCACTCATTAAAATATGACATGCTAAAGAGTTGATGTTGGACAAGGAAGACAACATAATGAGTTATGTTTTCTTACATCTGAGATAAAGTATGATGTCATGGATCCTCTAACGTGTTGAGCTTGCCTTTCCCCCTCATGCTAGCCAAATTCTCAGCACCAAGTAGAAATACTACTTGTGCTTCCAAATACCCTTAAACCAGTTTTGCCATGAGAGTCCACCATATCTACCTATGGATTGAGTAAGATCCTTCAAGTAAGTTGTCATCGGTGCAAGCAATAAAAATTGCTCTCTAAATATGCATGACTTATTAGTGCGGAGAAAATAAACTTTGTACGAACTTGTTGTGGATGCAATAAAAGCGACGGACTGCATAATAAAGGTTCACATACAAGGGGCAATATAAAGTGACGTTCTTTTGCATTAAGATTTTGTGCATCAACCCTAAACGCGCATGGCAACCTCTGCTTCCCTCTACGAAGGGACTATCTTTTATTATTTTCCTCTACCTTATGCAAGAGTCACGGTGATCTTCACCTTTCCTTTTTCATTTTATCATTTGGCAAGCTCAGCATGTTGGAAAGAACATGATATATATATATCTAATTGGATGTGGGGGAGCATGAATTATTATTGTCGACATTGCCCTTGAGGTAAAAGGTTGTGGGGCAAAACTATAAGCCCCTATATTTCTCTGTGTCCGATTAAAACTCCGTAACCACAAGTATCGCGTGAGTGTTAGCAATTATTAAGGACTAAGCTCTGACATAGACTCTTTCCGATGTTATGATAAATTGCAATTGCTTCAATGACTAAGGTTATAATTTGTTGACGCTCAATAAGGTTTCTGATTCATGCTTTGGCTTTGTGAAAAGATCATCACTTGAACATGAGTAATCATATGACAAAATCTTTATATGTTGTTGTTATGAAAATAATCATGATGCCTTCATGTCCATATTTAATTTTTATCGACGCCTCTACCTCTAAACATGAGGACATATTTATTGTTATCGGCTTTTCGCTTGAGGACAAGCGAGGTCTAAGCTTGGGGGAGTTGATACGTCCATTTTGCATCATGCTTTTATGACAATATTTATTGCATTATGGGTTGTTATTTCATGTTATGTCACAATACTTATGGCTATTATCTCTTATTTTACAAGGTTTACATGAAGAGGGAGAATGCCGGCAGCTGGAATTCTGGGCTGGAAAAGGAGCAAATATTGGAAGCCTATTCTGCGCAACTCCAAAAGTCCTGAAACTCCACGAAATATCTTAGAATAAATAAAGAAAAATCGTCGCCAAAGATGAAGGCCAGGGGGGCCACACCCTGCTCATGAGGGTGGGGGCGCCCCCCCCCCCTAGGCGCGCCCCCCTACCTTGTGGGCGCCCTTGGTGGCTCTCCGACACCCATCTTCTCCTATATGAAGTCTTTCGATGAGAAAAAAAAGGAAGCAACCTTTCGGGACGAGACTCCTCCGCCATGAGGCGGAACCTTGGCGGAACCAATCTAGGGCTCCGGCAGAGCTATTCTACCAGGGACACTTCCCTCCGGGAGGGGGAAATCATCACCATCGTCATCACCAACGCTCCTCTCATCGGGAGAGGGCAATCTCCATCACACATCTTCACCAGCACCATCTCATCTCCAAACCCTAGTTCATCTCTTGTATCCAATTCTTGTCTCCAAGTCCGGGATTGGTGCTAGTAGGTTGCTAGTAGTGTTGATTACTCCTTGTAGTTGATGCTAGTTGGTTTATTTGGTGGAAGATCATATGTTCAGATCCTTTATGCACATTATTACCCCTCTAATAATGAACATGAATATGCTTTGTGAGTAGTTATGTTTGTTCCTGAGGACAAGGGAGAAGTCTTGCTATCAGTAGTCATGTGAATTTGGTATTCATTCGATATTTTGATAAGATGTATGTTGTCTAGCCTCTAGTGGTGTTATGTGAACTTTGACTACATAACACTTCACCATTATTTGGGCCTAGAGGAAGGCATTGGGAAGTAATAAGTAGATGATGGGTTGCTAGAGTGACAGAAGCTTAAACCCTAGTTTATGCGTTGCTTCGTAAGGGGCTAATTTGGATCCATATGTTTCATGCTATGGTTAGGTTTACCTTAATACTTTTGTTGTAGTTGCGGATGCTTGCAATAGAGGTTAATCATAAGTGGGATGCTTGTCCAAGTAAGGGCAGTACCCAAGCACCGGTCCACCCACATATCAAATTATCAAAGTACCAAACGCGAATCATATGAACGTGATGAAAACTAGCTTGACGATATTCCCATGTGTCCTCGGGGGCGCTTTTCCTATTATAAGAGTTTGTCCAGGCTTGTCCTTTACTACAAAAAGGATTGGGCCACCTTGCTGCACTTTATTTACTTTGTTACTTGTTGCTCGTTACAACTTATCTTATCACAAAACTATCTGTTACCACTTATTTCAGTACTTGCAAAGAATACCTTGTTGAAAACTGCTTATCATTTCCTTCTGCTCCTCGTTGGGTTCGACACTCTTAATTATCGAAAGGACTACGATAGATTCCCTATACTTGTGGGTCATCAAGACTCTTTTCTGGCGCCGTTGCCGGGGAGTGAAGCGCCTTTGGTAGGTGGAATTTGGTAAGGAAAATTTATTTAGTGTGCTGAAATTTTCTGTCACTTGTTACTATGGAAAGTAATTGTCTGAGGGGCTTGTTCGGGGTATCTTCACCCCATCCAGTAGACCAAAGAGTTGCTCCTCGACCTACTCAACCTACTGAACCTATTGAAAATGAAACTCCTTTTGAGATTCCTTCGGGTTTGATGGAAAAACTGCTAGCTAACACTTTTACAGGAGATGGAACAAAGCATCCTGATGAACATCTATGCTATGTGGATGATGTTTGTGGACTATTTAAGCTTGCAGGTATACCCGATGATGTTGTTAAGAAGAAGGCCTTCCCTTTATCTTTAAAGGGAGACGCATTGACATGGTATAGGCTATGTGATGATATGAGACCATGGAACTATAAAAGATTGAAATTGGAATTTCATCAAAAGTATTACCCTATGCATCTTGTTCACCGTGATCGCAATTATATATATAATTTTTGGCCTCGCGAAGGAGAAAGCATCGCTCAAGCTTGGGGGAGGCTTAAATCAATGTTATACTCATGCCCCAATCATGAGCTCGCAAGAGAAGTGATTATGCAAAGTTATTATGCTCGGCTTTCTGAAAACAATCGCACCATGCTCGATACTTCTTGTGTTGGCTCTTTTATGATGAAGACTATTGAATTTAGATGGAATTTATTGGATAGAATTAAACGCAACTCTGAAGATTGGGACCTCGACGAAGGTAAGGAGTCAGGTATGACACCTAAGTTTGATTGTGTTAAATCTTTTATGGATACCGATATTTTCCGTAAGTTTAGCACTAAATATGGACTTGACTCTGAGATAGTAGCTTCTTTCTGTGAATCTTTTGCTACTTATGTTGATCTCCCCAAGGAGAAGTGGTTTAAATACCATCCTCCCATAGAAGTAAAAGTAGCTGCACCTATTAAAGTTGAAGAAAAGATTGTCACTTATAATGATCCTATTGTTCCCACTTCTTATGTTGAGAAACCACCTTTCCCTGTTAGAATGAAGGATCATGCTAAAGCTTCAACTGTTGTTCATAAAAGCAATATTAGAACTTATACACCTCCTGAGCAAGTCAAAGTAGAACCTAATATTGCTATTGTTAGAGATCTCTTGTCTGATAATACCGATGGGCATGTTATTCAATTCCAGGGTGAAACTGCTAGAATTGCTAAACCTTGTGTTAGAGATAAACATAGTCCTGTGGTAGGTGTGCCTGTTATTTCTGTTAAAATAGGAGATCATTGTTATCATGGCTTATGTGATATGGGTGCTAGTACTAGTGTAATACCCATTGACTTATACAGAGAAAGTATGCATGATATTGCACCTGCTGAGTTAGAAGAAATTGATGTCACAATTAAACTTGCCAATAGAGATACTATTTCTCCAGTGGGCATTGTTAGAGATGTTGAAGTCTTGTGTGGAAAAACCAAATATCCCGCTGATTTCCTTGTTCTTGGTTCTCCACAAGATAGCTTTTGTCCCATTATATTTGGTAGACCCTTCTTGAATACTGTTAATGCTAAGATAGACTGCGAAAAGAATGTTGTTACTATTGGCTTGGATGATATGGTTCATGAGTTTAGTTTCTCTAAATTTAGTAAACAACATCGTGAGGAAGAATTGCCTAGTAAGGACGAAATTATTGGTCTTGCTTCTATTGCCGTACCTCCTAGTGATCCTTCAAAACAGTATTTGCTGGACCATGAAAATGATATGTTCATGAATGAAAGAAGGGAAATAGATGAAGTATCCCTTAGTTTCCATTAGGACCCCGCTGCCATGGGAGGGTAGGACAAAAGATGGCATGCAAGTTCTTTTCCATAAGCACGTATGACTATATTCGGAATACATGCCTACATTACATTGATGAACTAGAGCTAGTTCTGTGCCACCCTATGTTATAACTATTACATGAGGAATCGCATCCGACATAATTATCCATCACTGATCCAATGCCTACGAGCTTTTCACATATTGCTCTTTGCTTAGTTACTTTACCGTTGCTGCTGTTACAATTGCTGCAAAACTGCTACTATTACTGTTACTTCCATACTACTTTGCTACTACATACTTTGCTGCAGATACTAAGTTATCCAAGTGTGGTTGAATTGACAACTCAACTGCTAATACTTGAGAATATTCTTTGGCTCCCCTTGTGTCAAATCAATAAATTTGGGTTGAATACTCTACCCTCAAAAACTGTTGTGATCCCCTATACTTGTGGGTTATCAAGACTATTTTCTGGCACCATTGCCGGGGAGCATAGCTCTATTCTGTGAGTCACTTGGGATTTATATCAATTGGTCACTATGAGGAACTTGAAGATGAAGGAACTAAGATTTATCCCTCAACTACGAGGGGAGGTAAGGATCTGCCATCTAGCTCTGCACTAGATTCTCCTTCTGTTATGAGTAAACTTGCGACACCTAAACCTGCTTCTGCTATTAATTCTGATATGTCGCATGTTATTGATGATGCCACTTCTACTATGCATGATACTTATGATGAAACTACTTCTATGATTGATACTACTGTGCCATTAGGTGAATATCTTGATGAACAACTTGCTAGGGTTAGAGAGAATGAAATTCTTGAAACCGATATTATTGAAGATAGTGATGATGAAGGTTCTCCCCCTAAATATGAATTGCCTGTTGTTCCTGAGGGTTATGTTATGGATGAAGAAACTGCTAGAGATTTTCTTGCTTGCAATGATAGATCTGATCTTAAGAAGTTATTGGCTAAACTGAAACAGAAATCTTTGAATGCTAGAATAAAATATGACCCTGCTTTTGCTACTTCACCTATCTTTATTACTGCTAAGGATTATGATTTCTCTGTTGAACTTGAGATAATTACTTTGGTTGAATCTGATCCTTTTTCTGGCTATGAATCTGAAACTGTTGTGGCACATCTTACTAAATTGAATGATATAGCCACCCTATTCACTAATGATGAGAAATCTTGCTACTATTATATCCTTAAGATATTTCCATTCTCATTAAAGGGTGATGCTAAGGCTTGGTTTAATTATCTTGATCCTGGTTGTGTGCGTAGTCCCCAGGATATGATTTACTACTTCTCTGCTAAATATTTCCCTGCTCATAAGAAACAAGCTGCTTTAAGGGAAATATATAATTTTGTGCAAATTGAAGAAGAGAGTCTCCCACAAGCTTGGGGGAGGCTTCTCCGATTACTTAATGCTTCGCCTGATCATCCTCTTAAGGAAAATGAAATACTTGATATCTTTTATAATGGACTAACCGATGCTTCCAAGGACCACTTGGATAGTTGTGTTGGTTGTGTTTTCAGGGAAAGAATAGTCGATCAAGCTGAATTACTATTGAATAATATGTTGACTAATGAAAACAATTGGACACTTCTTGAGCCAACTCCTGAGCCAATTCCTGAGCCGACTCCTAAACCAACTCCGACGAAAAGGGGTGTTCTATTTCTCAGTCCTGAAGATATGCAAGAGGCAAAGAAATCTATGAAAGAGAAAGGTATTAAAGCTGAAGATGTTAAGAACTTACCTCCTGTTGAAGAAATACATGGCCTTAATATACCACATATTGAAGAAACACATGGTCTTGATAACCCGACACAGGTAGTAAAGGTAAATTCTCTCTATAGATATGATAAAGTTGAAATCCCGTCTACTAAGTTTGCTAGACAATGCTTGGATGAATTTGATGACTTTATGGCTAGACAAGAAAACTTCAATGCTTATGTTGGTAGACAATTAAAAATTAATGCTTCTATGATTGGACACTTGAGTGATTATATGTCTAGAGTTAAGGGTGAACTTAAACTCACTAGTAAACATGCTTCTATGGTCACCACTCAAGTAGAACAAGTACTTAAAGCTCAAAGTGATTTGCTCAATGAATTAAATAATAAACATGATTTTGTTGTTAGAGTGGCTACTAGAATGGTTAAAATGACTCAGGAACCTTTGTGTCCTGAAGGCCACCCTAAGAGATTTGAGCAAGATTCCCAGAGAAATAATATTGATGCACCTAGTTCTTCTAAAAAGAGGAAAAAGAAAAATGATAGGACTTTGCATGCTTCTAGTGAACTTGTTGTAGACACACTTGAGAATCCCAATGATATTCCTATTTCTGATGTTGAGACACAATCTAGTGATGAACATGAACCTAGTGATAATGTTAATGATAATGTTCATGTTGATGCTCAACCTAGCAATATTAATGATGTAGAGATTGAACCTGTTGTTGATCTTGATAACCCACAATCAAAGAATCAACGTTATGATAAGAGAGACTTTATTGCTAGGAAGCATGGTAAAGAAAGAGAACCATGGGTTCAGAAACCCATGCCTTTTCCTCCTAAATCATCCAAGAAAAAGGATGATGAGGATTTTGAGCGCTTTGCTGAAATGATTAGACCTATCTTTTTACGTATGCGCTTAACTAATATGCTTAAAGTTAATCCTTATGCTAAGTACATAAAGGATATTATTACAAATAAAAGAAAGATACCGGAAGCTGAAATTTCCACCATGCTTGCTAACTATACTTTTAAAGGTGGAATACCTAAGAAACTAGGAGATCCAGGAGTACCAACTATACCATGCTCCATTAAAAGAAACTATGTTAAAACTGCTTTATGTGATCTTGGAGCCGGTGTTAGTGTTATGCCTCTCTCTTTTATATCATAGACTTGAATTGAATAAGTTGACACCTACTGAAATATCTTTGCAAATGGCCGATAAATCAACTGCTATACCTGTCGGTATTTGTGAGGATGTGCCTGTTGTGGTTGCAAACGTTACTATCTTAACAGACTTTGTTATTCTTGATATTCCCGGGGACGATAGTATGTCGATTATCCTTGGTAGACCCTTTTTGAATACTGCAGGGGCTGTCACTGATTGCAACAAAGGCAATGTCACTTTTCATGTTAATGGTAATGAGCATACGGTACATTTTCCGAGGAAACAACCTCAAGTTCATAGCATCAATTCTATTGGAAAAATTCCATCGATTATTATTGGAGGTTTTGAATTTCCTCTTCCTACTGTCAAGAAGAAATATGATATTCTTATTATTGGGGATGTTCATATCCCCGTTGAGGTAACCTAGTGTTATTCGAAATTTCTCCGGTTCCATGTTATTCGGAATGAGTTTGTTAACAAGACTTGATCAACCTTGTTAGTGGATTCCTTTTGATGATCATGCGATGGATGAAGTTAGAAGGCACAACCTTTTGTACCCTCTTTTTACTTTCTGTTATTTAGAATAAATAAAGCAAAAATAGTATTATTTTTTTGTCTGTTTTCTGAATTATCCATGCAATAAAAAATACCTCGAAAACAAAAGTTCTCCAAATGCCCTGCCAATTTAATATGATTTTTTCTGAAATATTTGAGAATATCTGGCACTGAGAACACAGCAGGGGGGAGCTGGCACCTGGCCATGAGGGTCAGGAGCGCGCCCTACACCCCTGGGTGCGCCCCCTGCCTTGTGGGCCCATGGTGGTCCCCCTCCACTTATTCTTGCACCCATGCACTTCTGCTTTCTTCCAAAAAAGTCACTATCCAGCTCAAGGACGAGTTCTAGCTCATTTTGCTGCCATTTTTGATCTCCTTGCTCAAAGCTCCATTCACAAAACTGCTTTGGGGGATTGTTCTTTGGTATGTGGCTCCTCCAATGGTCCAATTAGTTTTTGTTCTAGTACTTTATTCATTGCAAATTTTTGCTGCTAAAGTGACCCTGTTCTTGAGCTTGCATGTTAAATTTATATGGTCCCAAGTAGTTTTAATGCATGATATAGTCTCTAGGCACTCATAGGAGTAGTTGCTATCAATTTTGTTGAGTTTGGTTCACTTTTATTTTGAGTTACTATAAATTTCAGAAATTTCAAAAAAAGATGAAGAGATTTTTGAGGGGCTCTTCTAGCCAAAGCTCAAAGGAGAAACAGAGTAAGGAGAATAAAAAGCCCAAGTATAATCTCCCTCGCGTCGCGGAGGTTCGGCCGTGTGAATGGCCTTGTGATGATTTGTTGAGAGTAGCCGCCATCCATGGGCATAGACCAACTTATGCCAAAATCCTAAGCTTGTGGGAGTACTTATTTCTCACCGACATTACATTCATGTTCACACACTCATTCTAGTTGTCGGTGCTCATACTTTTTCATTGTACTATCCATGCTAGTTTAATTTATTTTTCTAGTTTTCTTCTTGTGTTTTTGAACAACCTTAAGAAAAACCAAAAAAATTAGTTAGTTTAATTTCCATGTCTGTAGTAGTAATTAAAAGAAAACCCAAAAAGATTCCTCGTTCTTCTTTTGCTTGTTGGGAGCTTTCCCGTGTAAATAGTTTTATTTATTTCCTTTGGGGGTCGAGAGGAGAAGACCATAATGAAAATGTTGTGTGGATCTTATATGCATAATTGTTGATTTAACCAAGAGCCCATATTACCTTGTCTTCTACCTTAAATTGAATGCTTGCAGATTCCAGCTTAGTCCAATGCACATGTACTATTATTATTATCCACACCATTCGGTCGTGGAAGTGAAAGGCAATAATGACGATGTATGATGGACCGATTGAGATGAGAGAAGATGGTATGAATTCGACCTTTCTTGTTTTTGTAAATATGATTAGTTCATCGTTCCTGATTCAGCCTATTATGAATAAACATGTTTGCAATGACAATTAGAGATTATAGTTGCTTATGCCATGCTTAATTAGCTAGGAGCTTATAATGGTTTACCTTGCGTGCCAACATGCTATTAAAATGGTTTTGATGTGGTATGATAGGGTGGTATCCTCCTTTGAATGATTCGAGTGACTTGACATGGCACATGTTCACGCATGTAGTTGAAATGAAAACAACATAGCCTTCACGATATTTATGTTCATGGTGGATTATATCCTACTCATTCTTGCACTCGGTGTTGATTAATTTTAATGCATGTTCATGACTGTTGTCGCTCTCTAGTTGGTCAATTCCCAGTCTCTTTCTAGCCTTCACCTGTACTAAGTGGGAATATTGTTGGGGATCGTTGCAGAAATTAAAAAATTTCTACGCATCACCAAGATCAATTTATGGAGTAACTAGCAACGAGAGAGAGGGGAGTGCATCTTCATACCCTTGAAGATCACGAGACGGAAGTGTTACAAGAACGCGGATGAAGGAGTTGTACTCGAAGCGATTCAGATCGTGATGGATTCCGATCTTAACGCCAAACAACGGTACCTCCGCGTTCAACACACGTGCAGCCCGGTGACGTCTCCCGCGCCTTGATCCAGCAAGGAGGAGGGAGAGGTTGAGGAAGAGGGCTCCAACAGTAGCACGACGGCGTGGTGGTGATGGAGTGGCAGTACTTCTGCAGGGCTTCGCCAAGCTCTTACGGAGGAGGAGAGGTGTTGGCGAGGGGAGGGGCTGCGCCTTGGATGTGGTGGTGCAGCCCTCCCGTCGCCCCTCTATTTATAGGAGAAGGGGGAAGGGGGCCGGCTCAAAGTACATGTAGTCCCCATGTGTGGTTTTGGTAATTAATGACAATCCTAATGGACTAATGTTTGCATTAAGTTATACATTTGAAGGAAAGTTCCATTTCCAATGCATGAAGAATATTGGATGAACTGAAGGATGTTTATTCCATGGTGATGCAAGAAGGAGATAGAATGGATTTCAAATGAATGCCATATACATATTATTGTGCATGCATCAAGGCTTATGGGTTGAACCATGATGGATCAAGACCTTGAGAGAATGATTACAGAGAAGAATTCTACATATGCTTGAAGATAGGATCATTATGTGCTCATATGTTGAGTCATGGATTAGTATGTCATGAAGCAAGTAATTCAAGTGAAGAATTCATTATGCCTCTCAAGATACTATGTTGGAGCATGAAAACGAGCAAATGAGGTCCAATATGATATTCAAGGAGAAAATTGATATGGTCATGATGAATTAAGATATTGGTTATTATGTCTTGAAGAAATGAAGCATAGTGAAGATATCAATAGGTCCTTAAAGAAATCAATATTAATGAGCAAAGATAAATGTTGACCAAGATGAAGATCAAAGATTGACCTCTAATATGGACAACACACAAGCGCATATCATGTGCCACATGAGATCTTGTGGCACGGTAAGAATTTATCAATTGTGCTTTGTGTATTAACCCATGCTATGTGTTGTCTATGTTATGTGGGTTAGGTAATTCTCATGAGCTTGGTGCTCATCAAAGGATGTCATCAAGTAATTAATGATGATGTACAAGTGAAGATGAATGCAAAGCAAAGCTTCCCACATTGTGTAGGGGGGAGCTACTTGAAGACTTCTCCAATGTCTTGCCTTCAACTTGAGCCATGAAGAAACATCAATATAAAGCTCAAGTGAAAGGCTCTAGTCAAAGGTATTAGTTCCTTTGTCTTTAGAAGTGAGGATCGATGACCATCGAAAAGGATATATGCTCAAGAATGAGTTTCCGGAAGCTATCTAGTATAGTTCTTTTATGATTCTTGAGTTGTAGGGATCCCGCACTATTAAGAGGGGATCAAAGGGGTTAGTGATGGATTTTCTCAAGTCAACATCATCTATTTCTATTCTTCTCACAGCATATTCCAACATAGGCATATTTCACTCCTATCCAATGCAAATACAAAATGCCTACACATGTACCAAAGAAAATCCATAGCCAACTAGGTTCCCCAAAGTATATGATCTTACCTTTCCATACTTTGCACCCTCCATTTTGTTTTATCTTGGGTGTTTCTCTATGTGAGGACCTGGAGCTTTTCCATAGCTTCAAAACGAGCCCAAGATCATCAAAATCGGAGTCCGGATGTGAAAGTTATGCATGTTTTACTTTTGGGGTGGCTGCAGTTTTTGTGTTGGCCGGATGTCCGGGCTTTTCCCCGGATGTCCGGCCGTAGATGTCCAGAAACCTTACCGAAATGCTGTTTGTACACGCCAGATGTCCGTCCCTTGGTCGTATGTCCGGGGCCCCAAGTTTGGCCAGATGTCCGGGCTTCGGCCAGATGTCTGGGCCCTGTAACCTGTTTTTCTGCGTACGTGTGTGCACACTTCACAGCGCCCGGATGTCCAGCCCCAGGCCCGGATGTCCGGCCCGACACAGCCACTTACACTCCAACGGCCATATTTGCACTACTACTATATATATAACCTTCTTCCACCCCGGGAGAAGGTTGAGCAACACATTCATATGAACCCTAGAACACAAAAAGGCTCCCTCTCACTTCTCCTACACCAAATCTTAGATCCCGAATAGATTCGTGAGAGTTCTTGAGAGATTTTCCAATCAAGTGATAGATCCACTCCCTCTCCCTCTTGTGACCAAAGGAATTTGTGATTTGAGCAAGTCTTGAGCATTTCCCCTTGATCTTGTTACTCTTGGAGGTTGGAGACTCCTAGGCGGTAGGAGTGCTCCGGTGTGGAATCAACTTGTGATTTGCCCTCGGAAAGTTTGTGAAGGTTTGGAGGCCGCCTCTAGGTCTACCACTAGTGGTTGAGAAACGCCTTCGTGGTGTTGTCTCAAAGGGAGAATAGGGTGAGCCTTCGTGACGTTGGTGTGCCTTCGTGGTAACATCCACCTCTCTAACGGTGACTAGCTTCCCTCCAAGGAAGTGAACATCGGGATACATCCTCGTCTCCGTGTCTTCGGTTATCTCTAACCCTAGCCACTACTTGTGGTTTACTTTGGTCTCTTGACCTTGCATTCACTATATATTGTTGTCCTCATTATATTGTGTTGGCTATTTCCTTGAAGAGATTATTTAGGCCTACACTTTATATCCCGCAATTCATACTTGCTACTATTGATATATCTTGTGTTTAGTGTGAATTTCTAACTTGTGTCATACACCTTCATATCTTGTCATATTTCTCAAGTAAGTTTGTGTAACTTACTTGTTCTTGTTAGTATCCTTGTTGTGCTCATCTTATTTATAATAAGTTGTTGGTGCACTTAGTTGAGCCTAGTGTATTTAGGATTTGTGCTTGAAAAGTATCCTCTTAGTTTATTTCCGCATTAGGATTAAGCCAAATCAATAGAAGTTTTTAAAATGCCTATTCACCCCCGCCCCCTCTAGGCGACATCGTGGTCCTTTCAATTGGTATCAGAGCCCGGTCTCTCCTTATTAGGCTTCACCGCCTAGAGAGTAACGATGTCGACTAGTGAACTAGTGCACGATGACACATTTTGTTTTAATGACACAAATTACCTTATGTGGATATTACACATGCTTTGTCACTTCCGGGCCATGGGTCCAAATGCTTTGCAGATTGTTGTTGTAGGGGATTCAAATCTAAAGGATGGACAATCTCCATCACTTGAGGATATTCATCTTGATAGTCAAGTTTTGAGTGCCATTTCACCAAGCTATATCCTTCGAAGTGTTTAAGGAAATCTCGACTTGCAAGTCGGCTCATGAGGCTTGGACCAAACTTGAAGATATATATGGTGGGTCCAATCTTGATGAAGACAATATTCTTTTTGGGGAGTTAATGGAGGAGTTCTCCACATTTTTAAATCATGAAGAAATCTCTATTGCTTCCACCTCCAATTACTTGGACACTTCAATATCTTCCACTTCACCAACATGTGGCGTGCCACAAGGTAATGACATGGTGAGTGAAGAAATATCTTGTAATAATGGTGTTAAGCTCATTTGGATGATATGCTTGTTCTCCCATGTTGCCATGATAGAAATGCTTTGGTTTCCTCTAGTTGTTCTATGACTAACCATGTAGAGGAAATCAAGAAAGATGAGGCATGCTTGATTGATGAAGAACCCTCTTTTCCAAAAGAATCATCATCAACCCCCTTTGTTCACATGTGCCTCATGGCAAGAGGTAATGACGAGGTATCATCTTCTCTTAGTGATAATGATGATAGTTGTAATGAGGATGATGATGATGACTTGACTCAAAATCTCTATGAGATTGGGAAAACTCTTCATAGAGCTAAAGATAACACTTATAAAAGGTTCCAAGATGTTCTTGCTTGCTTTCAAAAATGTAATGACTTGTTTCTTAATGAGCAAGCGAAAAGTGAACAACTTGAACATGAACTTGCTAAGGCTCATCAATGTCTTAGTGACTTGAGGTCTTTAAAAGAAGAGATTGAAGTTACTCATTGTAAACTTAAAGAGGATTTTGAGCACCTTGACCTTGGCTACAAGAATGTCAAAGGAGAGCTCACCAAACTCTCTAAGTCTCATGAGGAACTTCAAGCTACTCATGCGGAGTCTCTAGTTTCTACATGCTCCTCTCATATTGATAATGATGCTTGTGCCACTAACTCTACCTTGTGTGAAGCACCAACGTTAAAAGAAAATGTTGAGCTAAGGACTCGACTTGATTTGCTAACTAGCAATTATGGGAAATTGGAAGAAAGTTATGAAAAGATCTCGGACACTCATGAGGATCTTCTAATCTCTCATGATGGGCTAAAGTTAGCTCATGAGGCTATGTTCACCAAGGTAAAATCGTGTGAGTCTCATGTGGATATTAGAACATCTTCTACTCAAAATGCCTTATTGCCATGTGCTAGTCCTTGCAATTCCTCTCTACATGATATTGATACACCTCATGATGAATTGATCACCTTGTCTTGTTGCTCTAACCATGAAGTTTCTACTTCCACTACTCCTCTTGTTTCTAGTCTTGAAACTAACCATGTAGAGGAAATTAATGAGCTCAAGGCCCAAGTCACTAATTTGAAGAAAGAATTGGAAAAGTGCGATGATGGACATAGTTTTTCACTCCAACATGAAGAAATCCATGAACAAGAAAACGGGGCAAGACAAAGCCAAGAACGAGTCCAACATTTCTTGCTTTAAGTGCAAAAAGGTTGGACATCATGTGATATATTGTCCACTAAAGAAAAGGGCTTATAAAGGGAAGCTACATGGGAAGCGGCCTCAAGCTCAATCTCAAGTTCAACCTCAAGTTGAAGAATGGCCACTATCCATGATGAACCATGTTATAACTTCCCAAGTTGAGAAAGTAAAGAAGAAGAGAAGGGGGAGTACATGTTGTTATATTTGCCGTAAGAAGGGACACATAGCTTCATCATGTCCCAATGGTAACATCTCTAAGCCTCCAATTATCAATGATCATTATTCACTTAGGAAGGATATTGATGGTAATATGTTTGCCAAGTATGTTGGTGCCCAAAGTGGTTTGGAAGTGGATAAGACCATTTGGGTTGCCAAGCCTATTTTTACTAACTTCTTAGGACCCAGCGTGGTTGGGGACCATCGAGTTCAAAATTGATCAATAGGTGTGTGGAGGGCATTGGAGATTTGGCTAGTTCATGAAGAAAAATGATTCTCGCCATTCATTATGGTTCAAACCAAGTCAAGTGAATTATCATCATATTTGTCATTCCAATGCTCCTCGTGGTGGTAACTTGTATTTATATTGTCTACATTGAAGGTTACTATCCCCATGCATGTTTAGGTTTTGTACCTAGCATGTGTTTGTATATGTTGTGTCTTCTAATATGCTTGAGTTGTGTTATCTAGCATGTGTAGGTTGCAATGCATGTCATATATCTATGTGTGTAGTCTTGAGTCTTCAATAGTTGCATCTTATTGGGCTCTTTCAGATATTAATGGACCAGCACATTATGGGGGAGTGATATGCTTTGTACATATCACAATCCTTGTTAAATGTGAACAATTATGGGATGCCACTTAGAATATATTTGAGATTATCTTATATCTCTGTGGCATGCAATGCCTTGTTTACATATGGCATTCTTGTGCGGTTTTGCCCATGGCTATCTTCAAAATCATATTCAGAAAATCGTTTGATTAAAGCTATTCCAATTGTTGCTTTACATGATGATCTATCTAATTGGAATGTTAATAATATACTATCCAAGCATTGTGTTTATTTCTAAACTCCCATGTTATGCTTGTGTTAGTATAGATGATCATGTGCTTATGTGGTTTCTACGCCGAATGATAACTTGAAATACCATTTTGTTCAAGTTCATATTATTGGTTTATATGGTGTTATGGGAGTTGGTTATCTCATTGTTTATAGTTTCCTATATCTACTTGAGTGAGATATTCCTATGAGTATGTGTGCAATGCATATCTTATATGCTCATTGGTTTCCCTTGGTTCATATGTTGAACTTTGCGTGCTATCATATGTTGATTTGTCACTTTGATTTATTTTGGACATCATGAATGACTAATGATATTATTGGAAGTATTAATATTTATGTGTTCATTTGTCCATTTTGTATCTCCCTGGATTTTGGTAGGCATGTGCATGCATAGTTACTATGTGTAAATTTGCATGACTTGTTTGCTTTATTTGATCCCATATCCCATATATATATGGTAAATCCATCAAATTCTTAATAGCTAAGATGTTCATGAAATTAAAATTCATATCGATATGCACATACTTAAGTGGTTTTACCCTATGTGTTGTAGTTATGCTAACTACTTCGGAACCAATAAGTTTGGGGACCATATTGTACTTAAACTGTTTTAGGTACATTTGAGAAGCATAGGGTGCTTGGCTTATTCATGAAGGTGGTGGCACTATGAGGAAATTAGAGCCAAGCTTGGACATTTTATTGATCTACGACTTCATACCAATGCTATCTCGGTAACAAGTATTTACTTCATGCATATATATAGAAATGGGGTGAACCTTGTGTAGGTTGCATCATGGCATGAATTTCTTGACTCGTTCCTGCGATACTTGTTTCCTTTCTCAAAGCATCCCAACTATGATATCTTGTTTCTAGTTGTGATGTCTTTGATGGTTGTGTGTTTGGAGTTCATTAATATACAATAAGATAATATTAAGCCATGTGATATGCTTTCAAGCAAAGATCTCAATTGTATATTTTATGACTCCCGTTTGGATATATTATTCTTTCCTTTTGTAACTATTTCATGTGTACATCCTTCTTTCTGGATATATATCACCATGATTGTCATCTACCTAGAATCTTATACACGTGAGAGAAGCTACATCTCTAGTTGATATCCCTATTCTTTCATGTCCACCGTTTCATTTTCTTTTTATATCTTTGGTGGCTTCGTGGAAGCATTCGTTGTATGAGTGCATGTCTTACCTATTTGCATCTTAGTGCACTCATGTTTGGTGAAGTTTGTTATCCTCGTGCTTGTATTGACAAGCCTATTATTTCCTATCTTCACCATGGGTTGTCACAAGCTTTGATTTTTAATTTGCTAATAGTGAGCTTGTGAACCCATTTGCTTGACGTGTGTGTGACCTGCTTAACTTCGTGTGTGTGGGAAGGACATGTCTCGCACCTTGTATCTCATTTACTCAAGACTATATATGTTGATGCTTAATTCTCATCCTTATATTAGTCTTCTCAAGTGCTTTGTCGTGGCTCACTCACATCGTTTTGGTTGTGCCTATTATTAGGTTGCCTCATTTACATGTTGCTCAACCATATCTTTGTTCCAATTGCTAGGCTTCTTTTCTTATGTATGCTTGCTTGAAATTGTTTGTGTTCCTATTGATTTTGGGGGAGTGATGATCCTATTTTGTGCACTTGTATACAAATAACAAAAATCTAAATAGTGCACAAATCATGGGGAGCTTCTCTATTTTCCTTAGAACACTCATTTGCTCAAATCATAATATTCTTTTATCCTTCCAGCTTGTCGGATCTTTTGATTGCTTGCGTCACTTTGTGTTATGCAAATGAGATTAATTTGTGCCATGTGCCTTGCTCTTATGCTAGGCTCAAAGTTATATAACAGTGGATTCACCTGTGGATATCATGTTCTTATCAATTACAACTTTTTTTGTGTATGCGGGTTTCTTTTTGGATACATATCATGTTTATTATTGGTCTCTTAGGAATTTTATACATGTGAAAGTTCATATCCTTTCTTGATATCATTTATTCCTTGTCGTCCACTTCGTTGTTTCCTTTTATTCTTATGGTGGTTTTGATAAGAGGTTGTGGCATGAGTGCTTGTATGTTGTGCGTATAATCTTGCGCACTCGTGTGTTTTGAATATATTTTGGACACATTTTCATGATGATGATCAAATTGGTTATTCATATTATATATTGTCCACAAATATGTTCTTTGGATCTTTTCGAAAAGTTTTTTTTTCACATATAGAATGCTTATTTTCGTATCATAATATCTTGGTGCATTCTATAGATCCCGAGCTCCTCAAATTTTCCTCATTGAATATGTGCATTTAATTTTCACTCACATCTTGTAATACACACACATTAAGGAGGAAGTCATAATATATTGGCTTCTATATTTTTCCCATTTTGGCATTTGTTGCCAATGGGGGAGAAGTTTAGAGGGTTTAAGATAAGTATTTTAAGTGCTTTAAGATAAGTATTTTAAGTGCTTGTTGTTCATTCATGCTTATCTACCCTGGTTATATATGTTTTTTTGCATGAATGAATATATAGAGAAAGCTCCACCTAGTGTATGACAAACAATATATGCAAGGAAATTCAAAGTTCATTCACACATGCATATATTGTGGGGGAGCTTGCTCTATATATTGTGGTTCTACTAACATCAAATACCTGCATAGTGTTTCGATGTTAGTACACCGTGTGTGATAAACTCAAGTATCTTTGTGACACTTGATGCTATCAAAACTATCCCAAGTATACAATTTATCCTCAGGTAAATTGCATACTAGGATTAAAATTCATTATATAAACCCTCTTGTTGAGATTGTCATCAATTACCAAAATGGGGGAGATTGAAAGTACATGTAGTCCCCATGTGTGGTTTTGGTAATTAATGACAATCCTAATGGACTAATGTTTGCATTAAGTTATACATTTGAAGGAAAGTTCCATTTCCAATGCATGAAGAATATTGGATGAACTGAAGGATGTTTATTCCATGGTGATGCAAGAAGGAGATAGAATGGATTTCAAATGAATGCCATATACATATTGTTCTGCATGCACCAAGGCTTATGGGTTGAACCATGATGGATCAAGATCTTGAGAGAATGATTACAAAGAAGAATTCTACATATGCTTGAAGATAGGATCATTATGAGCTCATATGTTGAGTCATGGATTAGTATGTCATGAAGCAAGTAATTCAACTGAAGAATTCATTGTGCCTCTCAAGATACTATGTTGGAGCATGAGAACGATCAAATGAGGTCCAATATGATATTGAAGGAGAAAATTGATATGGTCATGATGAATTAAGATATTGGTTATTATGTCTTGAAGAAATGAAGCATAGTGAATATATCAATAGGGCCTTAAAGACATCAATATTAATGAGCAAAGATAAACGTTGACCAAGATGAAGATCAAAATTGACCTCTAAGATGGACAACACACAAGCGCATATCATGTGCCACATGAGATCTTGTGGCATGGTAGGAATTTATCAATTGTGCTTTGTGTATTAACCCATGCTATGTGTTGTCTATGTTATGTGGGTTAGGTAATTCTCATGAGCTTGGTGCTCATCAAAGGATGTCATCAAGTAATTAATGATGATGTACAAGCAAATATGAATGCAAAGCAAAGCTTCCCACATTGTGTATGGGGGAGCTACTTGAAGACTTCTCCAATGTCTTGCCTTCAACTTGAGCCATGAAGAAACATCAATACAAAGCTCAAGTGAAAGGCTCTAGTAAAAGGTATTAGTTCCTTTGGCTTTAGAAGTGAGGATCGATGACCATCGAAAAGGATATATGCTCAAGAATGAGTTTCCAGAAGCTATCTAGTATAGTTCTTTTATGATTCTTGAGTTATAGGGATCCCGCACTTTTAAGAGGGGATCAAAGGGGTTAGTGATGGATTTGCTCAAATCAACATCATCTATTTCTATTCTTCTCACATCATATTCCAACATAGGCATATTTCACTCCTATCCAATGCAAATACAAAATGCCTACACATCTACCAAAAAAATCCATAGCCAAATAGGTTCCCCAAAGTATATGATCTTACCTTTACATACTTTGCACCCTCCATTTTGGTTTATCTTGGGTGGTTCTCTATGTGAGGACTTGGAGCTTTTTCATAGCTTCAAAACGAGTCCAAGATCATCAAAATCGGAGTCCGGATGTGAAAGTTATGCATGTTTTACTTTTGGGGCGGCTGCAGTTTTTGTGTTGGCCGGATGTCTGGGCTTTTCCCCGGATGTCCGGCTGTAGATGTCCAGAAACCTTACAGAAATGCTGTTTGTATACGCCGGATGTCCAGCCCTCGGCCGGATGTTCGGTGCCCCAAGTTTGGCCAGATGTCCGGGCTTCGGCCAGATGTCCGGGCCCTGTAACCTGTTTTTCTGCGTACGTGTGTGCACACTTCACAGCGCCCAGATGTCCGGCCCGACACAGCCACTTACACTCCAACGGCCATATTTGCACTACTACTATATATAACCTTCTTCCACCCCGGGAGAAGGTAGAGCAACACATTCATATGAACCCTAGAACACAAAAAGGCTCCCTCTCACTTCTCCTACACCAAATCTTAGATCCCGGAGAGATTCGTGAGAGTTCTTGAGAGATTTTCCAATCAAGTGATAGATCCACTCCCTCTCCCTCTTGTGACCAAAGGAATTCGTGATTTGAGCAAGTCTTGAGCATTTCCCCCTTGATCTTGTTACTCTTGGAGGTTGGAGACTCCTAGGCGGTAGGAGTGCTCCGGTGAGGAATCAACTTGTGATTTGCCCCCAGAAAGTTTGTGAAGGTTTGGAGGCCGCCTCAAGGTCTACCACTAGTGGTTGAGAAACGCCTTCATGGTATTGTCTCAAAGGGAGAATAGGGTGAGCCTTCGTGGCGTTGGTGTGCCTTCGTGGTAACATCCACCTCTCTAACGGTGACTAGCTTCCCTCCAAGGAAGTGAACATCGAGATACATCCTCGTCTCCGTGTCTTTGGTTATCTCTAACCCTAGCCACTACTTGTGGTTTACTTTGCTCTCTTGACCTTGCATTCACTATATATTGTTGTCCTCATTATATTGTGTTGGCTATTTCCTTGAAGAGATTATTTAGGCCTACACTTTATATCCCGCAATTCATACTTGCTACTATTGATATATCTTGTGTTTAGTGTGAATTGCTAACTTGTGTCATACACTTTCATATCTTGTCATATTGCTCAAGTAAGTTTGTGTAACTTACTTGTTCTTGTTAGTATCCTTGTTGTGCTCATCTTATTTATAATAAGTTGTTTGTGCACTTAGTTGAGCCTAGTGTATTTAGGATTTGTGCTTGAAAAGTATCCTCTTAGTTTATTTCCGCATTAGGATTAAGCCAAATCCGTAGAAGTATTTAAAATGCCTATTCACCCTCGCCCCCTCTAGGCGACATCGTGGTCCTTTCACCGGTCCCCTCTAGATGAGATCTAGAGGGGGGGCAAGGGGAGGGGGCTTGCCCCCCAAGCAAGGGGGTGCCCCCTTTAGGGTCCCCCCAACCCTTGGCGCATGGGCCCAAGGGGAGTGGCCCCCAGCCCTCCAAGGGCTGGTTCCCTTCCCTCTACAGCCCATGAGGCCCTCCGGGAGAGGTGGCCCCTCCCGGTGGACCCCCGGAACCCCTTCGGTGGCCCCGTACAATACCGGTATGCCCCCGAACATTTTCGGTGACCATATGACAACTTCCCATATATAAATATTCACCTCCGGACCATTCCGGAACTCCTCGTGATGTCCGGGATCTCATCCGAGACTCTGAACAACATTCGGTAATCACATACAAGTCTTCCTAATAACCCTAGCGTCATCGAACCTTAAGTGTGTAGACCCTACGGGTTCGGGAATCACGCAGACATGAACGAGACAGCTCTTCGGCCAATAATCAACAGCAGGATCTGGATACCCATGTTGGCTCCCACATGTTCCATGATGATCTCATCGGATGAACCACGATGTCGAGGATTCAAGTAATCCCGTATGCAACTCCCTTTGTCAATCGGTACATTACTTGCCCGAGATTCGATCGTCGGTATCCCAATACCTCGTTCAATCTCGTTACCGGAAAGTCACTTTACTCGTTACATAATGCATGATCCCGTGACTAACCACTTAGTCACATTGAGCTCATTATGATGATGCATTACCGAGTGGGCCCAGAGATACCTCTCCGTCATACGGAGTGACAAATTCCAGTCTCGATTCATGCAAACCCAACAGACACTTTCAGAGATACCTGTAGTGCACCTTTATAGTCATCCAGTTACGTTGTGAAGTTTGGTACACCCAAAGCACTCCTATGGTATCTGGGAGTTACACAATCTCATGGTCTAAGGAACTGATACTTGACATTAGAAAAGCTTTAGAAAACAAACTACATGATCTTGTGCTATGCTTAGGATTGGGTCCTGTCCATCACATCATTCTCCTAATGATGTGATCTCGTTATCAATGGCATCCAATGTCCATAATCAGGAAACCATGACCATCTGTTGATCAACAAGCTAGTCAACTAGAGGCTCACTAGGGACATGTTGTGGTCTATATATTCACACATGTATCACGGTTTCCGGTTAATACAATTATAGCATGAACAATAGACAATTATCATGAACAAGGAAATATAACAATAACCGTTTTACTATTGCCTCTAGGGCATATTTCCAAAAGTCTCCCACTTGCACGAGAGTCAATAATCTAGTTACACTGTGATGAATCGAACACCCATAGAGTTATGGTGTTGATCATGTTTTACTCGCGGAAGAGGTTTAGTCAACAGATCTGCGACATTCAGATCCGTATGCACTTTGCAAATATCTATGTTTCCATCTTGAACATTTTCACGAATGGAGTTGAAGCTACGCTTGATGTGCCCGGTCTTCTTGTGAAACCTGGGCTCCTTGGCAAGGGCAATAGCTCCAGTGTTGTCACAGAAGAGAGTGATCGGCCCCGACACATTGGGAATAACTCCTAGGTCGGTGATGAACTCCTTCATCCAGATTGCTTCATGTGCTGCCTCCGAGGCTGCCATGTACTCCGCTTCACATGTAGATCCCGCCATGATGCTTTGCTTGTTGCTGCACCAACTTACCGCCCCACCATTCAAAATATACATGTATCCGGTTTGTGACTTGGAGTCATCTAGATCTGTGTCGAAGCTAGCATCGACGTAACCCTTTACGACGAGCTCTTCGTCACCTCCATAAACGAGAAACATGTCCTTAGTCCTTTTCAGGTACTTCAGGATATTCTTGATCGCTGTCCAGTGTTCCATGCCGGGATTACTTTGGTATCTTGCTACCAAACTTACGGCAAGGTTTACATCAGGTCTGGTACATAGCATGGCATACATAATAGACCCTATGGCCGAGGCATAGGGGATGACACTCATCTTTTCTTTATCTTCTGTCGTGGTCGGGGATTGAGCCGAGCTCAATTTCACACCTTGCAACATAGGCAAGAACCCCTTCTTGGACTCATCCATATTGAACTTCTTCAATATCTTATCAAGGTATGTGCTTTGTGAAAGACCTATGAGGCGTCTCGGTCTAGCTCCTTAGATCTTGATGCCTAATATATAAGCAGCTTCTCCAAGGTCCTTCATTGAAAAACACTTATTCAAGTAGGCCTTTATGTTGTCCAAAAGTTCTATATCATTTCCCATCAAAAGTATGTCATCCACATATAATATGAGAAATGCTATAGAGCTCCCACTCACTTTCTTGTAAACGTAGGCTTCTCCATAAGTCTGCATAAACCCAAACGCTTTGATCATCTCATCAAAGCGAATGTTCCAACTCTGAGATGCTTGCACCAGCCCATAGATGGATAGCTGGAGCTTGCATACCTTGTTAGCATTCTTAGGATCGACAAAACCTTCCGGCTGCATCATATACAATTCTTCCTTAAGATAGCCTTAAGGAATGCTGTTTTGACGTCCATTTGCCATATCTCATAATCATAGTATGTGGCAATTGCTAACATGATTCGGACGGACTTCAGCTTCGCTACGGGAGAGAAAGTCTCATCATAGTCTACCCCTTGAACTTGTTGATAACCCTTAGCGACAAGTCGAGCTTTATAGATGGTAACATTACCATCCGCGTCCGTCTTCTTCTTAAATATCCATTTATTTTCTATCGCTCGCCGATCATCGGGCAAGTCTGTCAAAGTCCATACTTTGTTTTCATACATGGATCCTATCTCGGATTGCATGGCTTCAAGCCATTTGTTGGAATCTGGGCCCGCCATCGCTTCTTCATAGTTCGAAGGTTCACCGTTGTCTAACAACATGATTTCCAGGACAGGGTTGCCACACCATTCTGGTGTGGAACGTGTCCTTGTGGACCTATGAAGTTCAGTAGTAACTTGATCCGAAGTACCTTGATAATCATCATTAACTTCCTCTCTAGTCGGTGCAGGCACCACAGGAAGATCTTCCTAAGTTGTGCTACTTACTGGTTCAAGAGGTAGTACTTCATCAAGTTCCACTTTCCTCCCACTTACTTCTTTCAAGAGAAACTCTTTCTCCAAAAAGGACCCGTTCTTGGCAACAAAAATCTTGCCTTCGGATCTGAGGTAGAAGGCATACCCAATGGTTTCCTTATGGTATCCTATGAAGACGCATTTTTCTGACTTGGGTTCAAGCTTTTCAGGTTGAAGTTTCTTGACATAAGCATCGCATCCCCAAACTTTTAGAAACGACAGCTTAGGTTTCTTTCCAAACCATAATTCATACGGTGTCGTCTCAACGGATTTAGACGGTGCCCTATTTAAAGTGAATGTAGTTGTCTCTAAAGCGTATCCCCAAAATGCTAGCGGTAAATTGGTAAGAGACATCATAGACCGCACCATATCCAATATAGTGTGGTTACGACGTTCGGACACACCATTACGGTGAAGTGTTCCAGGCGGCGTGAGTTGTGAAACAATTCCACATTTCCTTAAGTGCGTACCAAACTCGTGACTTAAATATTCTCCCCCACGATCTGATCGTAAGAACTTTATTTTTCTGTCACGTTGATTCTCCACCTCATTCTGAAATTCCTTGAACTTTACAAAGGTCTCAGACTTGTGTTTCATTAAGTAGACATACCCATATCTACTTAAGTCATCAGTGAGGGTGAGAACATAACGATAGCCGTCGCGAGCCTCAACGATCATTGGACCACACACATCATATAATTTCCAATAAGTTGGTTGCTCGCTCCATTGTTCCGGAGAACGGAGTCTTGGTCATTTTGCCCATGAGGCATGGTTCGCACGTGTCAAATGATTCGTAATCAAGAGACTCCAAAAGTCCATCTGCATGGAGCTTCTTCATGCGTTTGACACCAATGTGACCAAGGCGAAAGTGCCACAGGTATGTGGGACTATCATTATCAATCTTACATCTTTTGGTATTCACACTATGAATATGTGTAACATCACGTTCGAGATTCATTAAGAATAAACAATTGACCAACGGGGCATGACCATAAAACATATCTCTCGTATAAATAGAACAACCATTATTCTCGGATTTAAATTAGTAGCCATCTCGTATTAAACGAGATCCAGATACGATGTTCATGCTCAAAGTTGGCACTAAATAACAATTATTGAGGTTTAAAACTAATCCCGTAGGTAAATGTAGAGGTAGCGTGCCGACAGCGATCACATCGACCTTGGAACCATTCCGACGCGGATCGTCACCTCGTCCTTTGCCAGTCTCCGCTTATTCCGCAGCTCTTGTTTTGAGTTACAAATATGAGCAACCGCACCGGTATCAAATACCCAGGAGCTACTACGAGTACTGGTAAGGTACACATCAATAACATGTATATCACATATACCTTTGGGGTTGCTGGCCTTCTTATCTGCTAAGTACTTGGGGCAGTTCCGCTTCCAGTGATCGTTCCCTTTGTAATAAAGGCACTTAGTCTCAGGTTTGGGTCCGTGCTTTGGCTTCTTCTTGGCAACTGGATTACCGGGCGCGGCAACTCCCTTGCCGTCCTTCTTGAAGTTCTTCTTACCCTTGCCTTTCTTAAAACTAGTGGTTTATTGACCATCAACACTTGATGTTCCTTTTTGATCTCCACCTCCGCTGATTTCAGCATTGAAAATACCTCGGGAATGGTTTTCACCATCCCCTGCATATTGTAGTTCATCAAAAAGCTTTTGTAGCTAGGTGGGAGCAACTGAAGGATTCTGTCAATGACGGCCTCATCAGGGAGGTTAATGTCCAGCTGAGACAAGCGGTTGTGCAACCCAGACATTTTGAGTATGTGCTCGCTGACAGAACTATTCTCCTCCATCTTACAATTGTAGAACTTGTCGGAGACTTCTTATCTCTCGACCCGGGCATGAGCTTGGAAAACCATTTTCAGCTCTTGGAACATCTCATATGCTCCGTGCTGCTCAAAATGCTTTTGGAGCCCGGGTTCTAAGCTGTAAAGCATGCCGCACTGAACCAGGGAGTAATCATCAACACGCGACTGCCAAGCGTTCATAACGTCTTGGTTCGCTGGGACGGGTGCTTCACCTAGCGGTGCTTTTAGGACATATGCTTTCTTGGCAGCTATGAGGATGATCCTCAAGTTCCAGACCCAGTCCATATAGTTGCTAGTTGCTACCATCGTCTTTCAGCTTGGTTTTCTCTAGGAATGCATTGAAGTTGAGGTTGACATGAGCGTGGGCCATTTGATCTACAAGACATTTTGCAAAAGTTTTAGACTAAGTTCATGATAATTAAGTTCATCTAATCAAATTATTTAATGAACTCCCACTTAGATAGACATCCCTCTAGTCATCTAAGTGATACATGATCCGAGTCAACTAGGCCGTGTCCGATCATCACGTGAGACGGACTAGTCATCATCGGTGAACATCTTCATGTTGATCGTATCTTCTATACTATTCATGTTCGACCTTTCGGTTCTTGTGTTCCGAGGCCATGTCTGTACATGCTAGGCTCGTCAAGTCAACCTAAGTGTTTTTGCATGTGTAAATCTAGCTTACACCTATTGTATGTGAACGTTAGAATCTATCACACCCGATCATCACGTGGTGCTTCGAAACAATGAACTTTCGCAACGGCGCACAGTTAGGGGGGACACTTTCTTGAAATTATTATGAGGGATCATCTTATTTACTACCGTTGTTCTAAGCAAATAAGATGCAAAAACATGATAAACATCACATGCAATCAAATAGTGACATGATATGGCCAATATCATTTTGTTCCTTTTGATCTCCATCTTCGGGGCGCCATGATCATCATCGTCACCGGCATGACACCATGATCTCCATCATCATGATCTCCATCATCGTGTCTCCATGAAGTTGTCTCGCCAACTATTACTTCTACTACTATGGCTAACGGTTTAGCAATGAAGTAAAGTAATTACATGGTGTTATTTAGTGACACGCAGGTCATACAATAAATAAAGACAACTCCTATGGCTCCTGCCGGTTTTCATACTCATCGACATGCAAGTCGTGATTCCTATTACAAGAACATGATCAATCTCATACATCACATATATTTCATTCATCACATCCTTTTTGGCCATATCACATCACAAGGCATATGCTGCAAAAACAAGTTAGACGACCTCTAATTGTTGTTGCATGTTTTTACGTGGCTGCTATAGGGTTCTAGCAAGAACATTTCTTACCTACGCCAAAACCACAACGTGATATGCCAATTTCTATTTACCCTTCATAAGGACCCTTTTCATCGAATCCGATCCGACTAAAGTGGGAGAGACAGACACCCGCTAGCCACCTTATGCAACTAGTGCATGTCAGTCGGTGGAACCTGTCTCACTTAAGCGTACATGTAAGGTTGGTCCGGGCCGCTTCATCCCACGATGCCGCCGAAACAAGATAAGACTAGTAGTGGCAAGTAAATTGACAAAATTGACGCCCACAACAAACTTGTGTTCTACTCGTGCATAGAAACTACGCATAGACCTAGCTCTGATGCCACTGTTGGGGATCATTGCAGAAATTAAAAAAATTATACGCATCACCAAGATCAATATATGGAGTAACTAGCAACGAGAGAGAGGGAGTGCATCTTCATACCCTTGAAGATCGCGAGACGGAAGCGTTACAAGAACGCGGATGAAGGAGTCGTACTCGAAGCGATTCAGATCGCAGTGGATTCCGATCTTAGCGCCAAACAACGGCACCTCCGCTTTCAACACACGTGTAGCCCGGTGACATCTCCCATGCCTTGATCCAGCAAGGAGGAGGGAGAGGTTGAGGAAGAGGCCTCCAACAGCAGCACGACGGCGTGGTGGTGATGGAGTGGCAGCACTCCGGCAGGGCTTCGCCAAGGTCTTACGAAGGAGGAGAGGTGTTGGGGAGGGGAGGGGCTGCGCCTTGGATGTGGTGTTGCAGCCCTCCCCCCGCCCCTCTATTTCTAGGAGAAGGGGAAGGGGGCCGGCCCCATCTAGATGAGATCTAGAGGAGGGGCGGCGGCCAAGGGGAGGGGGCTTGCCCCCCAAGCAAGGGGGGCGCCCCCTTTAGGGTTCCCCCCCCAACCCTAGGTGCATGGGCCCAAGGGGGGTGCCCAGCATTCCAAGGGCTGTTTCCCTTCCCTATACAGCCCCTGAGGCCCTCCGGGAGAGGTGGCCCCTCCCGGTGGACCCCCGGAACCCCTCCAGTGGCCCCGGTACAATACCCGTATGCCCCCGAACATTTTCGGTGACCGTATGACAACTTCCCATTTATAAATATTCACCTCCGGACCATTCCGAAACTCCTCGTAACGTCTGGGATCTCATCCGGGACTCCGAACAACATTCGGTAATCACATACAAGCCTTCCTAATAACCCTAGCGTCATCGAACCTTAAGTGTGTAGACCCTATGGGTTCGGGAATCACGCAGACATGACCGAGATAGCTCTCCGGCCAATAACCAACAACGGGATCTAGATACCCATGTTGGCTCCCACATGTTCCACGATGATCTCATCAGATGAACCACGATGTCGAGGATTCAAGTAATCTCGTATGCAATTCCCTTTGTCAATCGGTACGTTACTTGCCCAAGATTCGATCGTCGGTATCCCAATACCTCATTCAATCTCGTTACCGGCAAGTCACTTTACTTGTTACATAATGCATGATCCCGTGACTAACCACTTAGTCACATTGAGCTCATTATGATGATGCATTACCGAGTGGGCCCAGAGATACCTCTCCGTCATACGGAGTGACAAATTCCAGTCTCGATTCATGCCAACCCAACAGACACTTTCGGAGATACCTGTAGTGCACCTTTATAGTCACCCAATTACGTTGTCACGTTTGGTACGCCCAAAGCACTCCTACGGTATCCGGGAGTTACACAATCTCATGGTCTAAGGAATTGATACTTGACATTAGAAAAGCTTTAGCAAACGAACTATACAATCTTGTGCTATGCTTAGGATTGGGTCTTGTCCATCACATCATTCTCCTAATGATGTGATCTCGTTATCAATGACATCCAATGTCCATAGTCAGGAAACCATGACCATCTGTTGATCAACGAGCTAGTCAACTAGAGGCTCACTAGGGACATGTTGTGGTCTATGTATTCACACATGTATCACGGTTTCCGGTTAATACAATTATAGCATGAACAATAGACAATTATCATGAACAAGGAAATATAATAATAATCATTTTATTATTGCCTCTAGGGCATATTTCCAACAAATATTGCTTGTGCATCCAAACTCCATAAACCCCAAAGTTATTCCATATGAGTCCACCATACCTTCCTATATGTGGTATCTACCTGCCGTTCCAAGTAAATTTGTATGTGCCAAACTCCAAACCTTCAAACGAAATTATGTTTTGTATGCTCGAGCAGCTCATGTATCAACTAGGGTTGTCTGTATCTTCCATGTTAGGCAGGTTATTCTTAAGAGGAGTGGACTCTGCTCCTCATTCACGAGAAAATGGCTGGTCACCGGGATGTCCAGTCCCATGCTCAAATCAAATCAATATAATTAAACGAAACTCCCCCAGGACTGTTGTTAGTTGGAGGCACCCATTGTTTCGGGCAAGCCATGGATTGATGCTTGTTGGTGGAGGGGAAGTATAAACTTTACCATTCTATTTGGGAACCGCCTATAATATGTGTAGCATGGAAGATATCGAGATCTCTCAGTTGTTATGTTGACAGTGAAAGTATACCGCTCAAAATGTTATTTATCTCTATTTCAAAATCGAGCTCTGACACCTCTACAAATCCCTGCTTCCCTCTGCGAAGGGCCTATCTATTTACTTTTATGTTGAGTCATCACCCTCTTACTAAAAAGCACCCGCTGGAGAGCACCACTATCATTTGCATGCATTACTATTAGTTTATATTGGGTATGACTATGACTGGATCTATTTTACCATGAATTACAATGTTTAGTCAGTCCTTGATCTTCAGAGGTGCTCTGCATTTATGTTTTTCAGTCTCAGAAAGGGCTAGCAAGATACCATCTTGTTATATCATATTATGATTGTTTTGAGAAAGTGTTGCCATCCGACATTTATTATTATTGCTCGCTAGCTAATTATGCCATTGATATGAGTAAACATGAGACCTAAGTGTTATTGTGAATATGGTTAGTTCATAATCTTTGCTGAAAACTTGAATGCTGGCTTTACATATTTGCAACAACAAGAGCAAACAGAGTTTATTAAAGTTTTTCTTTATCACTTTCAGTTTATCAACTGAATTGCTTGAGGACAAAGGTTTAAGCTTGGGGGCGTGGATACGTCTCCGTCATATCTACTTTTCCAAACACTTTTGCCCTTGTTTTGGACTCTAAGTTGCATGATTTGAATGGAACTAACCTGGACTGACGCTATTTCAGCAGAACTGCCATGGTGTTATTTTTGTGTAGAAATAAAAGTTCTCGGAATGACCTGAAAATCCACGAGGCAACTTTTCAGAATTAATAAAAAATACTGGGGAAAGAATCAGCACCAGGGGGCCCACACATGTCCACGAGGGTAGGGGCGCGCCCCCTGCCTCGTGGGCCCCCTGGACCTCCACCTACGTCAACTCCAACTCTATAAATTCACGTTCGCGGAGAAAAAGATTCATCATGTTGAGCCGCCGCCAAGCCCTAAACTCTCTCGGGAGGGCTGATCTGGAGTCCGTTCGGGGCTCCGGAGAGGGGGATTTGTCGCCGTCGTCATCATCAACCATCCTCCATCGCCAATTTCATGATGCTCACCGCCACGCGTGAGTAATTCCATCATAGGCTTGCTGGACGGTGATGGGTTGGATGAGATTTACCATGTAATCAAGTTAGTTTTGTTAGGGTTTGATCCCTAGTATCCACTATGTTCTGAGATTGATGTTTCTATAACTTTGCTATGCTTAATGCTTGTCACTAGGGCCCAAGTGCCATGATTTCAGATATGAACCTATTATGTTTTCATGAATATATGTGAGTTCTTGATCCTATCTTGCAAGTCTATAGTCACCTATCATGTGTTATGATCCGACAACCCCGAAGTGACAATAATCGGGATACTTCTCGGTGATGGTCGTAGTTTGAGGAGTTCATGTATTCACTAAGTGCTAATGCTTTGGTCCGGCACTCTATTAAAAGGAGGCCTTAATATCCCTTAGTTTCCATTAGGACCCCGCTGCCACGGGAGGGTAGAACAAAAGATGTCATGCAAGTTCTTTTCCATAAGCACGTATGACTATATTCGAAATACATGCCTACATTACATTAATGAACTAGAGCTAGTTCTATGTCATCCTATGTTATAACTATTACATGAGGAATCGCATCCGACATAATTATCCATCACAGATCCAATGCCTACGAGCTTTTCACATATTGCTCTTTGCTTAGTTACTTTACCACTGCTGTTGTTACAATTACAACAAAACTGCTACTGTTACTTTTGCTACTGTTACCGTCACTTCCATACTACATTGCTACTAAATACTTTGCTGCAGATACTAAGTTATCCAGGTGTGGTTGAATTGACAACTCAACTGCTAATACTTGAGAATATTCTTTGGCTCCCCTTGTGTCGAATCAATAAATTTGGGTTGAATACTCTACCCTTGAAAACTGTTGCGATCCCCTATACTTGTGGGTTATCACTGACCAACTCGAATCTCGAGGGCGAGATTCATCTTAAAGGGGGGTAGGTTTGTAACATCCCAATTTTCAATTTGGATGTTATACATAGATCATCATATGCATATCATATTTATTTCTGCATTTTGGTTGAGATCCTAGAAATCTTAAGCAACTCAAGGACCCATGGAGAGAGTTGGAGGTTTCACAAAATTCATATTTGAATTTATTTCAAATTTTAAGAAAAGGATCAATTTGGTTTTATTATTTTTATCTCCAATTATTCCCAATATTAAAAAAATAAATGAGAGAAGATAATATGACTTCTTCAAATTAATAGAAATATTAAGAAAGAATTTTAAAATCAAATTATGGGTTTTCTAGTATTTTATTTGCTATTTTATTTGAATTAGAAAAATATGCATTTTTTCAAAATTGCATTCTAGGCGATGAAAATGTTCACTTTGTTCTAAATATTTTATTTAGACGGTGAAAATTATTTTTGGCATTTTTAGAATGTTTCTTTATATTTTATTAGGATTTTGCTTTTCGGGCAAAATTATTTTAAAAAATAAATTCTTGGACGGAACTGGGCCAGCGGCCCAGCCGGCCCGTCAGCGCCGCCGCCTCTCGCGCGTGGCCGAGCCGGACTCCTGCCGGAGTCCGAGCCGCCACCGGCAGCCTTGGCCCCTCTGCCAAGTCGGGCGCACCC
>NC_041381.1:444773541-444837686 GCF_002162155.2 Triticum dicoccoides | reverse complement strand
CCCGCCGCCGCTGCTGCCGCGCCGATGCCCCGTCGCCCCACGTCGTCGCCCACGCCTCCCCGCCTCGCCGGAGTCTCGCCGACAACCGCCGGAGTCGCCGCCGTTTTTTCGGTTTAGGTATAAAAACCGCCCGGTTTTTTATAAAGGGCCATTTGCATTTCTGTCCCTAACTCGAACCACCTAATCAGATATACCCCTAATTCGAAAGCCTGCTCAAAAATGCCCCTTCGCCGTTATGTGCACTTATAGAAATGCCCTTCCGCTCCGTTACCGTCCGGTCAAAAGGCTTTGACCGTTTTCTAGACGTTAGTTGGACAATTTGCCCCTGAATCCATGTGACACTTACATGCGGGACCCCCTCTAAAAAAATAAAAGGAAAACTAGGCCAACTCAGCCCTCCCGTGGGTCAGTCACTTACCGGTGGGACCTACCGGGAAAAAACAAAAAAAATCTCTCTCATCCATCTCCTCCCGACAGGACCCACTATGAGGGTAAACACCCCCGGTCCATGCGTTCCCGGCCGTGAGCACCTGCGCTCGCCGGCGGCTCGCCGTAGGGGAGGAGGACGACCGTGGGAGGACGGCGCCTACTGCGCGAGGCACGCAAGCTACGCGAGACGCGCCAAGCTCACTAGGAGCGGCAGGGTGTAGATGGGCGCGTGCACGACCGAGCCAACCAAGGTTGGTCATGGCGTCCGGATTCTGTCAGGGTGCTCCGGGCACGGAATCGGGTGGGGGAAGAGCGGAGTAGGGGCACCTGCTTTCCTTGACGATGGAACAGGGGTCGGGTAGGTCAAGAATGGCTTAGAGCGGCCGAATTTAGGACGGGAAGAGCAATGGCCATGGCGGAGTTCGACGTCCCGGGCGTCGTCTACGGGCAGCCCAGGCCAGATCCACTGCGCAGGACGAAGGAGAGGCGCCCGCCAAAGCTCATGGACATGCTCGTGCTGCTCGATTTGGACTCCGGCCGCGGTAGCTAGCAACGGCGTCGCCGGCAGAAGATCTCACGCGCTCTCAGGATTTAGTTCCGATGATAGCTCCGGCGATAGCTGCGGGCGGCGGATCCACCCCCTCAGCCATACCACCCCGAGCCTGCCACTGTGGTCCTCAGGCGCAGGCACGCTGGCCCTCGCCGGCGCCGGCCACCGGCCGAGCCGCCAAGAGGGAGAGAGAGATTCCGAGAGAGGGAGAGAGTTTTTTTATATTGGTGGGGTCCATGTGTAAGTCAGAGAGGGGATGAGAGAAAGAGAGTTATTTTTTTCGGGGTAGGCCCCACCTGTAAGTGGCATGTGCATTGAGGGGAAAAAATGTCCATTAAACGTCAGGAAAACGGTCAAAGCCCTTTGACCAGACGGAAACGGCACGGAAGGGCATTTCTGTAATGGCACATAACGGCAGAGGGGCAAATTTGAGCATGCTTCGAAACTAGGGGCAAATCCGATTAGTGGGTCCGAGTTAGGGACACAAATGTAAAAGACCCTTTTATAAACCCTAGATGTGTTTTTTTTCATTATATCGGTTTGGTTTTCATCGGTTTATTTATTTAGCGGACGTTCGTCCATTCGTTCGTTTTAACGAATGTTGTTCGCCGGTTAGGTTCAGACAGCGAACGTTCGCTCGTTAGTCTTTTCGTTTTATTATTTTTCGCCAGGGATTTATCTGCGATTATTTTTATCGCGATTCAGCCTCTGATCTTTAAACTAGTATAATTTGTTACTCGTTTATCCAAATTAGATGAAACCAGCACCTAAATATTCGTCTCGAAGCCCTCTTTCCATTTAATCAACTTGAACATGATTTTGGTACTGAAAATTTTGACTTTAGTCCAGATTAGTAAACGATCTTGTTTCGTTCGTATTTTGAGTTTCGTTGCTCCGTTTGAGTTGAATCTTTTTGCGAATCATAGCTAATCACATGTACTCTCTATTAAGATCTAATTCACATGTTAATAATGTTGTTAGGTTTTGACTCTTTTTAGTTTAAACCGTTGCTTGTTTTGTGTTCGATTTGGATCTTTTCTCGAGTTTTCTCGTGTTCCAATTGAATGATTGCTTATTTATGCTATTGTTTGTCTAGACTAGATTACCCGGAGTGCGAAGCTTGTTACTACGAATCTCTAGAGTTTGCAGATCGACAGCAAGGCAAGTTATACTTTGATCATACTCTTCTATACCCAGTTTTTACTATGCATTAGTTTTGCCCCACAAATTTTGCATGAGTAGGATTGGGAACATGTGGTTTTGGTTGTAGTGCTTGAGGTAGGAACGTACTACCTTTTGATCACCCCGGGAATATACGTTATGCTTATTTGCTTAGCCATACTCGTAGATGGGGATTGGATCGTGATTCACACATGAAAGTTTGAGAGTTATTTTAATTGGATAACATTAAGGTGGCAACTTTAATAGAAATCTGGGTGGATTGGTTGAGGCACCTGGAGTACCCAGTGTTGTCTGTTTTGGAAATATCGGAGTACCCGTGTGATTATCCTATGGAATGCCACCCAGGCTCAAAGGGATCATAAGATTATTCATGCTAGAAACTTCCGTGTGCAGCCACAAGCCATTATGGGCGCTGGCATAGTTGATTAAGTTGTGTGAGCGGCTGCTGCAATTTTTGAGGATTGTTTTTTTATGGCCTGTGATTTTCCTCAAACCAGTTTTGAACATTGTAACAGGGAAGCGAATAAAGTAGCTCATGAGCTTGCTAGATTAGCAAAAAGTTCCATGACTAGGGATTGGATAGAGGAGCCCATGGAAGATCTTGTAACTCTCTTGATAGACAATGTAACGATTATTTCTAATTAATAAAGTTTCAAGTTGTTTTTCAAAAAAAAAGTTGTGTGAGCTCTTGAAGAGGAAGACTAGCAGATGTAAAGGGTTGTAGGTGGTACTGTCTACCCGAAGTAGAGAGTTAATGCTTCAGAAAGGATATGTCTTGATCATCCGATCATGGATGCGACCGAGTCTTGTGGGGAAAAGTGCACAAACCTCTGCAGAGTGTATAAACTAATCATGATTAGTCGTGTCCCCGGTTATGGACATCTTGAGTATCTGGTACTTGAATCTATTGATGTGATCTCAACACGTTACTCTAATTAATTTTGATGATGGGTTAATGATGATACTTATAATTGGGATTTGAGTTGGAGGAACCTTCTCAAATATTGGGCAACATGGGAGTAGTTAAATAAATTTATTCCTTCGTTGTAGGGAAAAACTAGCTTTATGCAAAACCATGAGACTTACAGCCTCCACCAGCCAAATATTGCATGTAGATATAGTCTTTGCATTATCATTGATTTATAGTGTAACTATGCCAGCATATTCCATGTGCTGACCCGTTTCAGGCTGCAACGTTTTATGTTGCAAACTACTCAGACGACGAACAAGGTGCGATAGGTCATTGTTTTGCACTCAGTTATGCCGTTGGAGTTGATGGACTCATTTACCTTTGAAGCCTTCCGTTGTTATCTAGTTTAGATGGCCTTCGGCCATGATTTATTTATGTAATAATACTCTTTATGAGGACTCGATGTAATAAGTGTGTGATTGAAACTCTGTTATAATTCCTCGAGTACTATGCGTGTCAGCATTACCAATCCAGGGATGACACTGATGCACAGAGACTTGATCGTTTGAGGTCTGGTCGCTACAAGGGACTTGAGGATGGAGCAGTTCTTGGTGACGATGGCGGGGTCGACAACGAGCTCGACCATGGCAGCGGCGACGGCAAGCTACGCCTCCACCATGCACTGCTTGGTCTCCACGGCGAGCGCCACATGGTATTATGTTTCCCCCTCCTCCCACGAGAGTAGGTGAATGGCGTTGCCACCCTCAGCTGCAGCACCGGCAATGTCTCCTCCCATGGTTACGATAAGCTCCTTCGCAAGACCCACTCCCCTCATCCGTACCTTAACTTTATAGAAGGTAGAAAATATGTACAAAAGAAAGATTACAGGAAGGCATAAGCAGCACACAAAAGTGCCAGCCGGCCCAGCTAGCTCCACTCCTAAAACACAACTCAACTACTCATAGAATATGCTAACTTCATGTGCTCCCGCTCTAACCCAGGTCCTAAGCTCATCGAAGACTTCACTAGTGAAGATGGGCACTGTCAAGCTTACCACGCCATGAGCTGACTTTTAATAGTCGGGGGAGGCTCCTTAGGTGGCGCGCCGGCCACCGCGCCATGAATGTGTGGTAGGCTTATCATTGAGTTTCAACGGCTTCAAGGAAAAAAACGCAGGCTCTGTAGGAGGAGGGGTTTTGGGTAAGTCTAGGCTATCGGGGTCCAACATGATGGACATTCGGATTTCCCTACTCCATAATTCAATTTGGGATCAAACTGAAAGATTTCAGACCCACACATGCGTCCGACCCAAAGTATGGGTCCATGTGGAGGCGTAAAAATGTCCAAAGCATCCGATTCAAATATTTGAGGCCGGAGTAGGGTCCATATGTCGTAAGATGCCCTTTGGAACCAATACATAGGAAATAGTGTTAGATTGTACCATCACACCAACCGTATTTAGCAAATCTTCCACCAAGTAAGTTAGTGATCACCCTCGCAATAGAGAACCTACAGTAGGGCGTCGGCAGACCGATCACTGGTCTGTCAAAAAGAGACCCATCCGGGCACCTTAAACCGGCCTCAAACATCTGGGTTATCCGGCCCCCTGATATGTCTCCCTGATATGTCTCCAACGTACTTATAATTTTTGATTGTTTCATGCTATTATATTATCAATCTTGGATACTTTATATGACTTTTTATGCTATTTTATATCATTTTTTGGGACTAACCTATTAACTCAGTGCGTAGTGTCAGTTGCTATTTTCTGCTTATTTTTTGCTTTCCAAAAAATTAGTACCAAACGGAGTCCAAACGCTATGAAACTTTTTAACATTTTTTTTATGAACAAGAGAGACCGTAGAAGCTTCGGGATAAGACCAGACGACAATTGAGGAGACGGCAAGACAATAGGACGCTCCCTAGGGGGCGCATCATGTTCCCTTGTGGGCCCCACGAGGCACCGTCTAACCTAATTCCACCTCTATAAATTCTTAAATATTGGAAAACCAACAGAGAGCCACCTCAAACCCTTTTTTCGCCACCGTAAGTTTCTGTTCTTCCGCGATCCCATCTGGAGGCCTTTTCAGGTACTCTGCCGGAGGGGGAATCGATCACGGAGGGCTTCTATATCATCCTTGCTGATTTTTGATGATGCATGAGTAGTTCACCACAGACCTACGGGTTCATAGCTAGTAGCAAAATAGCTTTTTCTCTCTCTTTGATCTTCAATACAATGTTCTCCCCGATATTCTTGGAAATACTTATCTCTACTATACTACATCTCCCCTCCTCTTCGGGGATAATCGCAATACACCTCGCAAGTAGCACACGCCTCATATGCAGCCCTGCGCAGCTCCGAGCGGGGCAGCTCGCTCCGTGTCGCCCGTCCGTCAACCTCCTCCCCCTCCGGTTGCTGCTCCTCAAGGGCGGCGGTTGGTTTGAGTGCCCTCTTCGCCGGTGCCGCAGACGCGGACACTCAATCCGAGGCACGCGCCGCCCGCTGCGAGAAGTAGCACGCTAGGGAAAGGGCTCAGATGTGGTCGCACAGTCCTTCCCCCACCGTCGCTGGCTGCTGGCAGGGCCCGGTGAGGAGGAGTGCCTCCTCGCATGGGTATATCGTCGGTCGCTTACGATGGCACGGACGAACACCGGCTAGCTCCTTTGGGAAAACGTGAAGGCGCTCTGGCTTGGGTTGTAGTAAACCTGGTCATTCACCGGGCCGGGCTTGTGGAAGCCTGAAGCAAAAATCCCAAACCCAGGCCCGGCCCGGCCCGAAACACATGAACAGTTGCATTTTTCAATTAAAAATAATATTTAGGGTATTAAATAATAAAATATAGCTTTATTTCAAATAAAATATACATTTATGATCATTTCGGGCTTTCGGGCCGGGCTCCGAGCTAGAAAATGGAGCCCGGGCCCGGCTCGAATGTTGGGGTTTCGGGCTAGGGCCTCCGGGCCAGGCTGACCATGCACATGTGTTGGAGCAGTCAGCACGCGAGGCGGCGAGAGTGGCTAAGCTAAAGAGGAAGCAGGATCGCGCCGTCCGGAGGATGAAGGGCTTCATCGACTCCTCCGACAACCTACAGCAACACCGGTGACTGGAAGGGTAAAGGGCCGAGAAAGTGATGAAGCCCCGCCATCTCTCCGTCTTCTATTTCAAGTATTAGTAATCTAATTTAGAACTTATCCGTCGGTTATATGGAATATGTGAACTATGGAGATCTTTTGGTGATCGGGTTGAATGCTTTAGTATGAATATAGTGTACCAGATTTGAGATACACGCCGCGGATGTGGAAATTTGAGAATTCCACGGCCCTCCGGTATAGGGTGCCGGATTTGTTTAGGACGCCGATAAGTGTTACACGTGTGGGCGTTAGGGAGACTGTCCACACATTTTGTGTGGTGTATAAGAGGAACAGTCCACACACCTACGTGTGGGCAAAATAAGTAATGCCCACACACCTCTTTTTTTCCCTCCCGATCCCTCTCACACGCGTGCGTGTGGGCGAAGCAGATAACGCCCACACGGCCCGTATGTCAGACCTCGTACCTCGTGGTCCCGCATGCCACGCGTGACAGTCACCGCGCGCCCGCAGTTGCCATGGTCCAGACCCTCGTCCATGTTCGTTTAACTGTAGTTGCCATGTCGCTGAACTACAGTTGCCATGTCGGACAACTGCAGTTGCCATGGTTGCTCAACTGCAGTTGTCATGTATGGTCTGGTCTACTGTAGTTGCCATGATTTCAAAATTTTAGGAGTTGCCACATACTAACACTAGGCAGTTGAGGGAGTTGCCATGTGCTCACAAGCATGTTAGGGCAGTTGCCATGTAAAAAGGAAGAGTTGCCATGCTTACGTGCACATTAGGGCAGTTGCCATGTACCATGCAAAAACACATGGCAACTCGGTAAAGAGAGAGTTGCCATCTGCTTACGTGCACACTAGGCAGTTGCCATGTACCCTGCAAAACACATGTCAACTCGGGTAAAAAGAGAGTTGCCACCTGCTTATAAAGCACACTAGGGCAGTTGTCATGTGCGCTGCAAAAACATATGACAACTAGCAGCTTGGGTGTGGGAGAGGAGACGGGCGTGTGGGCGAGATGAAAAATGCCCACACACCAGCCCCTCCCGTGTGATGAAACGGCCATATGGACGACCGGGTGAACGCCCACACACTAGGCCAGTCCTACGTGGCATTAGAAACATGTCAAAATTCGTGCGTTCACCAACAGACGCGGATCCACGCGTGTGGGCGAGATACAAACGCCCACACGTGTGGGCGTTAACATTTCCCGTTTGTTTACCTCGCAAAAAAAGAAAAAAAAAACATTTCCGTTTGTTTAACCGCAGCTGTAGATGCTGCTCTTAGGAATAGTGGATTCGACTCTTGTTTCCCGTGGCAATCAAAACGTTTCTCCTGCGAATCAAATCAAGTGGAGTTGTTTTCTCAACCAACCGATAGTTTGTCGTCCATTACGCGGTGCGAGCAAAACCGGTGGTATATACCCGAAAATGACGGCGTCACCGTGCCAAATCGCAGGCCTGATGGAACAACCAACCGCGTGGTACGTGCGTGCAGTTTTATAACCTGCCGTTTTGTCCCTGAAAAGAACAGATACAGAAAAGATCAAGAGCGATAGCTACCCCACCCAATCATCAGAGAAAGAAGAGCGCTAGCAAGCAGTAGTACGTGCGGAGCGAAGCTAATACATTGCACCTTTTTCTTTTTTATTAATATAACAATTGCATGCTAGGAGTATCTATCAGCCGTGGCGCGTGCGGCGATCTTTTGGCGTCTCGTCCTTTTCCGCCCGACCCTATCGCGCCGCGGAGCCACGTCCGCGTGTTTGTTGTTACATAGTATACTCCTGCCCAAGATAAGTCCGGTCCACGTCGCACTCGATTGATCGCCGTCGCTTTCGGGTGCCTAGGTACGCGGAGGGCGCGTGAATGGCGAGGTGAAAACTGCGTGGTACGACTTGAATGATTCCAAAACGAAAAACATTGCTTGATAGGATGTCCAGTCATGACTTGCAATCCTTGCATAACTAGTGCTAGTACTCCACTAGAGAATGTTTTGTTAGCTCTTGGCAGGATTCCGAGAGTAGGAAAAGCGTCCATGCCGTGTTTTGTTTCTTTTTTGCCTGAACTGCAAACGTACTAGCAATAAATCAAGAGAATCGGATCAAAAGGGTTCTAGAGATACACCCAAGTTCAAACAAGCTCAGCCCGCATTTGATAAAGAGTGTGCAGATGCTCGACCGGATAAAAAACACTTTTTACAAATATTTGTAAAACAAGCAAACACTCAAGTTGCAAGTTCAAAAGAACCTGAAGTGTGTCCAGGTAAAACTAGTGGCAAGATGGCACTGTTGCGGACACTAAATGATAAAACCTCCCCAAGAGACTGACTTCACAATACAGACAAGCCATCCAACGGCATAGTCCGTCTATTCTAAAGTAGAAAAGCTGCGAAATGCAGCAACCGGTGAAAAAACATGTGCAAACACGACGACGAACATGCATAAGACAGTGATGTGGTGATGACTCGCTCAAATACATTACTGAATATACTACATATCGCATAGCAGAAGAAGCATATAGCCTGAAACGAGTCCCATTTCTCCAGTTTACCAAGATTTATGACTTTAATTGAAGTTCAACAGACCACCCACCGTTCCAGACCAGCTACAGGACACGCCAGAAACCACATGACATGGGTACGATATGTTTTAACTTTATAAGACTCCGGGAAGAGCAAGGAACGCCTCGGCTCCTTGCTCCGACACATACACATCAAAACGCGGAACACCGGGGTGGGGTTTCAAACGTCGGACGCCTTCGGGGAGCCCTCAGGAGTCTTTGGCATGTCCGAAGCCTTCTTCGCCTTGTGCGTCTCCACTGCAGCCTTGAAATCTTCCCGGATGCCGGTATCCTTGAACTTCAGAGCAAATGTGGTGAGCCCACTCGGTGATTCACCGATGCTGTTGATGCAAGCAAACGTCACGCCCTTCTTGTCCATGTCCTTCAGCGTCATGTCGTCGTAAAGGCTTGCATTCAGAATGAGCCGGTAGTTGCCCTTCGCCCTCATGACGAGCCGAGATCTCTCACCGCCAGATACCGGGATGTTCAGCTTCAGTTCACCCTTTCCTCTTTCCTTCCAGCCGCCGTCGAGGTATTCGTATATAGCAGAGTCAGCAGTGAATACAGACTTCTCATTCTCTTCGCCGGTTTCAACTGGGCCCTCTGACATGGCAAATTTCTTCGGTGCGTCTGCTGCAGTGGCGAGTGATGGGGCAGAACTCCCATTGTTCGGAGCACCCATGTTGAAAGAAGGGAATGATGAGCCATCACTCTTTAGCCCAAATAGGGGAGTATTTAAGCTGTCTTTAGAGCCCGAGCCAAATGAAAATGATGAGCCTGAAAATCCAGTTCCAGCCAGTCCTGTGAAAGCATTTTGGCCACTTGACAGATTGGTGAAGGAGAAAAGAGGTGTCGGTGATGATGACTGCCCTTTGTTATCAGCATCCTTCTGCTCAGATGATCCATCCTTGGTCCCGGATTCAGCTTCATCATTTTTCTCATCATCATCCTTGCTGACTTTATCTTCACCTCCAGCTTCATCCACTGCTTTCTTCTCTTCAGCATCTCCATCATTTGTTTTGCCCTCAATTTCAGATGTCTTGCTGTTATCTTCCTTGGGTTCTTCAACAACCACTTTGTCCTCACCAGTTCCATCCACTGTAACTTCTGCCTTGCCATCTGACTCAACAAGTTGAGAGGGTGCTTCAGTTAGGACACTGGACTTGCCATTGCTAACATCAGAAGGTGGAGGCTCTGAGACTGTGATACTTGCTTGAGCAATGGAATCACTGGGGGTGAATCTAATTGCAGAGAAAGGATTTGAAGAAGGAGCTGCTGATGGCTGCTGACGTCGAACCTTTACAATCTTCCGGGTTGCCATCACTTCTTCACTAGCTTTCTTAAATGTTCCTGTCTCTTGTTCCGATGAGTCATCATCAGGCTCAGGATGATCCTTGTTGATTTGTTTGTCTGCAACCCTCTTCCTAGAAGTTTGAGCATGTTCCTCGTCCGCCATCCTTACAAGTTTTGGCTGCATTAAAAAAAAAATCAACAAACTGAAGAGAGCATAAAAAAATAGTTTGAAGAAGTAACCATGCAACATCAGAGATTAGCATAGTTTTAAAGGACTTTGATTATGCAGATTCCTTCTTTTCGTATTGCACCAACCCAACTACAGAATAAACCATGAGGCAAACTAAAAAGTTGAAAGGAAAGGGAAGCAAACATGAATACTTCCCCGACTTCACCCGGCATCTCTGTAACTAAAGACTAAACAAGATTTGTGAAGGAAAATTATGTTGCCTATAACAACATGCCGAATGGTAATTTCTGGGTTGGCGCAGCATGCGAAACAAATCTTTTCCTGCGACACAGTGTTGGCACAGTACTGACATACCAAAGGCATGGTATCATCTCCTAGAGAGCTAGAAGCCATGTGTCCCCAGTATATGTCAGTCAGACAACTCCCGCTGTCCCTCACATGTCACATGTATAACATTATGCTTAAAGATATAGCCATATAGGTGCTATTTAACAGCTAAAGCAGATTGATTCTATGCAACAACAATGACAAAATATTCAATCAGAGAATAAATAAAATCTAGCTTACCCAAATATAATGATGTAGAGGAAAATTCCTAATGGCAGCCAAGCTGCAGTGCAAACTTGATTGGCATGGCAATAAGTTATGCAAAATTAAAAACATAACTATTTCGAAAATTAAGTAAAATGGCAAACTTATGTGAATAGAACACACCAAGCTTTGTTTTCTGTATTGGATAATAATTGACATACAAACAAAACTATAATACTGGACATTAAAGTGACGTAGATCGTATTGGTATAGAAGGGAAAGCACCAAAGCTGGAGCTCAATATAGTATAGTTTGAATGATTTATTCGCAGATAACAAAACTTTGCAGCCATAGTCATATAGACCAAAGCAGCCAGTCTTCATTACACCATGTTAACGAAATTAACCTCGGAAGCAGAAACTCAATGATTTATAACATATCTTACACAAAATGTACTCCCTCCGTTCCTAAATGTAAGTCTTTGTAGAGATTCCACTAGATGGACTAGATACGGAGCAAAATGAATGAATCCACACTTACATTGCATCTATATACATCCGTATGTAGTTCATAGTGGAATCTCTACAAAGACTTATATTTAGGAACGGAGGGAGTATTAGGGTAAACCTACATGAGATATTACTTAATGAATAGCAGCAAGTTCCTTTGGAGCTTGTATACTTTGTGTCATAGATTCATCCTAAATCAACATCTATGTAACTTCGTAAGTTCGTAACTGTCATGCCTAGCTATTAGAGTTTCATTCCACTACAAAAGCTTTTGTTTCATGTCTCCTACTAATATTGATGTTCCTCGCATGTTTTGGGTTTGTATGTCAAATTATAATACTTCTAGGCATACATACATAGTTTTTTTTACAGATCTAGACATACATAGGAACATAGCTTAATATAAAGGTGTAGGTCAGATTATTATACTTTGTAAAAGTAGAGAGGAAATAGGGGCCAGGTCAAAAACTAAACAAGCCCTAGGCAACAAAAAATCTATCATACTAACCCTAACATGAATCCTAGAAAAAGAAAGCACAAAGCACAAAGACTCCATGCTTTAACTTGTCAAAATCCTACAAGAAATTCATAATGAAACCGATAGCGAGTATGCTACAGCAAGCATAACATATACAAAGAACTAATACTCCAAAACTAAACACCAAGATGGGTTACTAAATGAGAATTTTCTCTGAGAAAGTAGGAACACATATGAATAAAACTATCCGTAACACAGGCTACGCACCAGCCTCGTTTTTGCTGTGAGAAACCAGGAATCTATGCAGCTACTCCAGATCTTCCCAGTGCCGTCTCAACCGACTGAACGAGTGCCCCATTACCGCATCCAACAACCTAGCTCACGCCTCAACCCTAGACCGAGAGACGGAGAGCGTGGTCCTCGCTCGGCGCGTGAGTAAGGAGAAAAAGCAAGGGATGATAATTGTCGCACCTTGAGCCGGGGAGACGAACGATGCCGGCCGGATCAGAGGACGGCGGAGAACCTCCGGCGGGGGGAGCTGCGACGACGACCGAGCGAGCCGCTACGGAGGACGGCGACGAGCTCGGACGGGGAGACGGAGGCGGATGGAGACGACGAGCGCTCGCGGAGGCGTAGCCGGGGAGGAGCGGCGCGAAGAAAACCTAGGGAGGAGAAGCGGGCGACGAAGGCGTGAGCCGAGTGGCGACGGCGGCGCCTAGATTTTGCTCCTCCGGAAACCCTTCGTGCTTTCTACCTGGTTGATTGAATCCAGCGTGATGGGCCTTGATGGGCCGAAAAGGCGGAGCAACGAGGTAGAAATTAGGAAGATTTTCTTTTAGGACGCAAAAAAAAAACGGAAGATATTTTTTTACCCCTCAAAAAAAGGAAGATTATTCTATCTCTCGTATCAAAAGGAGGGTAATATGTAATCTTACCCTTTATAGTAAGGGTTTGAACTGCGTATATTTGGCAATTATGACTAAGTTTATGTGGCTGAACAAGAAAAAAAGAGGCTAAATTGCATATGTGTCAAACTATCAGCAAAACTATTAGATCCATTAAATCGACAATGTATATGTATTTTATCGCCCTTAAGTACTATCTCTCATTTTGGGCTCTAACTAACAAATGTTAACATAGCAACCTAGCTTAGAAGTTGCCTCCATGGACTAGAATAATTGAGTTGACCTAGTTCGATTGCTATATAAGAGAACAATTGATTTTATTTTTTACAGAAGGCCAACGGCCATATATTGAGTTGCACAAACCCTTATAAACAAAGGCTTGGAGTGTGTTATGTCGGTTTGTTGTGGGCACTGTTGATTTTCTCTCTGGGTCCCGCGTGTCGGTGGGTTTATGGGTTTCTCACCGGCGATTTTTTTTCTCTGGTCCCATATGTCGGTGGGTTTGTTCATTTCCAATCTGGTTGGTTCATCGAAGGTGCTTCTGCGGTGCTTGTGGGTGTTCTGATACATGGGGGGTCTTCTTCTTCTCCCTTGATTTCCACACACATTGTACTCTTTTCGCTGCTGCGAGGGCTTCTTCAAGCTTTCTCAACATTGGCGCTTTCTCAACATTGGCGATTTGTTTGCCTGTAGCGGTGGCCAGTGGCCCGTTACCTTTTTGTACCAACTGAGATTCGAATTTGTTTGGCTCTTGACAAGTTGGGTATTTCTTCACGCTTACTATCCTTTTGCTTTACCGTAACCGCATGCCTCTGTAGATTCTGCTTTGTTTTTTGTATACACCTGTTTCTATTGACGTCGGTGTTGTTCGAGGTAGATGCTTCTTCACAACGATGCTCGTGTTGCCCCCCCCCCCCTCTTTCTGATTGTTTCCATCTGGTTCCTTTTGCACCTCTTCTCCTCACTCGACGACCTTTTTTTTCTCCCCTTGCTTGCGGGTCATCTTAGTAGTTGTTTGTTCTTCATATGTGCCTGTTCTTAGGCCTGTGTGCCGTTGTTGGAGGTCAACCACTTCTCCGCTTTGTTGCTCCTATTGACATCTTACTTCTTCATTTGGGTTTTCTATGTTTGTGGTTTCTGTCTAAATATCCATGTGCACTTTTGATTCCTTGTGCCCTTAATGTTGGTTCCAGCTATATGCGTCATTCCATGATCAGGTACTTCCTCACTTTAAGGTCCTGGCTAAGCATGGTTCAGGATCATCGAGTTTAACTTTTCCTACACGGAGGTCATGGCTAAGTGCGACCAGCATGAATAAATGCTTGCCATGATCCAACTGTGGTTATCCATGTTTGTTAGGCTATCTGTACTGGGCTACCATGCCTGCAACTATGTGCATATGGGTGTGTGAAAGTGCAATCATGCCCTTAATTATATTTTAATGTTGATGAAAATATACATATAGAGGATTAATCATGTTTGTTAAGTGATACATAAGTTACTAGCCTCCTTGGCGTATATGTGTGTGGATCGTGGACCCATGAAAATGAATACGACTCAAGTATGGTGAAAATGAGAAAAAAAAGCATGGTCTTTTTAGTTAAATCTTGAGTTATAGGGATACGACAAGAGGGGGTCAATGGGGTATGTCAAAGATTTGTTAAAGTCAAAATCTTCTCAACATCATTCCAATCATATCCATTCCAAAAAGTCTAGTCAAAACTATTCACCAAATACATCTTCACAAAATAGCTGTTAGGGCATATTTCTCCCTTAATGGTTTTGGTGATTGATGACAATGTTATTTGCGGACTAATCGTGTGCATTAAGCATTTCAGATATTCTGTCATATAGCACGAGACGATTTACTCCCCTCCGTGTGTTAGAGTGAAGACGGTTTATTTCTGGTGTTTATTTTCTCAGCGGAATTGAGTCATATGAAAACCATACTATTAAGATGGGGTCCGCATTGAAAAGGTTTGGGTGAAATCAACACATACACTTCCCTACGCACCCACTATACTTTCACGCTTCAATGGAGGTCCCTCTATTTTTATGTTTGGTGGTTTTGAAGCACCCATCGGTAGTACCGCGCTGCGGAGCGGTAGTACAACTTCAGCGGTACTGCCACATTTTAGTGCTTCATCAACAACCTCTTGTTTTGGGCTACTGTGATGAAAATTGCTTCATCGGTAGTACCACTCATACGACACTACGACTCGCGCTTCTACCCCACTACCGCAATTCTCGTTGTAGCCTTGTGGATTTAAGCGGTAGTACCACTGAGGAAGTGTGATAGTACCGCTTGTGCGGCACTACCACACTCTACCTCCGCTCGTACTACTGCCTAATTTATGCTTCTGTAACCATCTACCTCTCAGCGGAAGTAGAGCGGCAATAGGGAGCGGTAGTACCGCTTGTGGTGGTACTGTCGTCCTACGCTCGCTCTACTACCGCAACTCCTGAGTACTGCAACCCTTGCAGTAGTACCGTGGGGGCCAGCGGTAGTACCGCTCTGGCGGCACTACTGCATCATTACTTCTTGCTATTACCCTGTACTTCTAGAACTACCGCACTAAGTAGTAGTACCGCTCTCCTGAGCGGTAGTACCGCTTGTGTGTGGGCTGAGGGCAGAAAATGGGTGGATTTTCGCCCATTATAAATAGGGGTCTTTGTTGTAGGGTGAAACCCTAGAGGGGATTTTTCACACTTGGAGGTGGGGAGAGATGAACACTTAAGAACACAAGGGGAAAATCACTCAAACAAAGCCCAAATTGCACATCCACTAGAATAGCATACATGAGATCCACAAGAATACATGAACAATCCAAGGAAACAAGCACTAGATAAAGGTTCTTCCCACTCCTAAGAGATGAGGTTTTGATGATGGTAGTCTTCTCCAAGATGGAGGTCTTGATATCCACAAGTGGATCCTCTCCTAAGAGGCCTTGATCTCCAATGGAGTGGTAGAAGGAGCAAAGCTCACAAATATCTCATATAATACTTTGCCGACCCTAAACATAACCCCAGGTACGGACTATATAGGCTTGGGTAGGTGGGAGATGAAGTGGATACGAAGTGGAGGCCCAACAACCCTCTTAGCCGGCCATCCTGGAGGGCCCGTGCGCATGGGGTTAGTTAGGCCCGTGCACACGGGGTACTACAGCACCAACTCTCTGAGTAGCCCGTGGACACGGGGTCTCAGGGGCCCGTGCGCACGTGGTCACCTGGGACCTTCTGTCCTGCTGCTGTTTGGCTCCTCCTTCCTTCGTGTGGACTTTGGGTGGTTCTCCTTGTACTTGGTGGTGTTCCTCAGCTGCTTGGAAGGGTCCCTCTACGTACCTAATGATGCATAGAGTATTTTGGTGAGGTAGCAACCAAATCCCATTCAAGTTGATGTGTAAGTCAAGTAAGTCAAGTAGGAAGGAGTTCACCTCGGTTTCCATTGCGCGTGCTCGAGCTCTTTGAAGGAAATATGCCCTAGAGGCAATAATAAAGTTATTATTTATTTCCTTATATCATGATAAATGTTTATTATTCATGCTAGAATTGTATTAACCGGAAACATAATACATGTGTGAATACATAGACAAACATAGTGTCACTAGTATGCCTCTACTTGACTAGCTCGTTTATCAAAGATGGTTATGTTTCCTAACCATGGACAAAAGAGTTGTCATTTGATTAACGGGATCACATCATTAGGAGAATGATGTGATTGACTTGACCCATTCCGTTAGCTTAGCACTTGATCGTTTAGTATGTTGCTGTTGCTTTCTTCATGACTTATACATGTTCCTGTAACTATGAGATTATGCAACTCCCGTTTACCGGAGGAACACTTTGGGTGCTACCAAACGTCACAACGTAACTGCGTGATTATAAAGGAGTACTATAGATGTCTCCAAAGGTACATGTTGGGTTGGCGTATTTCGAGATTAGGTTTTGTCACTCCGATTGTCGCAGAGGTATCTCTGGGCCCTCTCGGTAATGCACATCACTATAAGCCTTGCAAGCAATGTAGCTAATGAGTTAGTTACGGAATGATGCATTACGTAACGAGTAAAGAGACTTGCCAGTAACGAGATTGAACTAGGTATTGGATACCGACGATCAAATCTCGGGCAAGTAACATACCGATGACAAAGGGAATAACGTATGTTGTTATGCGGTTTGACCGATAAAGATCTTCGCAGAATATGTAGGAACCAATATGAGCATCCAGGTTCCGCTATTGGTTATTGACCAAGAATAGTTCTAGGTCATGTCTACATTGTTCTCGAACCCGTAGGGTCCGCACGCTTAAGGTTTCGATGACAGTTATATTATGAGTTTATGAGTTTTGATGTACCGAAGGAGTTCGGAGTCCCGGATGAGATCGGGGACATGACGAGGAGTCTCGAAATGGTCGAGACGTAAAGATCGATATATTGGACGACTATATTTGGACTTCGGGAAGGTTTCGAGTGATTCGGGTATTTTTCGGAGTACCGGAGAGTTACGGGAATTCGCCGGGGAGTATATGGGCCTTATTGGGCCACACGGGAATAGAGGAGAGAGGCCAAAAGGAAGGAGGCCTGCGCCCCCCCTCTGGTCCGAATTGGACAAGGGGGGCAGCCCCCTTTTCCTTCTCCCTCTCCTCCTCTTTTCTTCTCCAACAAGGAAAGGAGGAGTCCTACTCCCGGTGGGAGTAGGACTCCCCCCTTGGCGCGCCTCCTCCATAGGCCGGCCGCCTCCCCCTTGCTTCTATATATACGGGGGCAGGGGGCACCCCAAATACACAACAACAATTGCTCCTTGAGATCTATTAGCCGTGTGCGGTGCCCCCCTCCACCATAGTCCTCCTCGATAATATTGTAGCGGTGCTTAGGCGAAGCCCTGCGACGGTAGAACATCAAGATTGTCACCACGCCGTCGTGCTGACAGAACTCTCCCTCGACACTCGGCTGGATCGGAGTTCGAGGGACGTCATCGAGCTGAACGTGTGCTAGAACTCGGAGGTGCCGTAGTTTTGGTGCTTGATCGGTCGGGCCGTGAAGACGTACGACTACATCAACCGCGTTGCGCTAATGCTTCCGCTTACGGTCTACGAGGGTACGTGGACAACACTCTCCCCTCTCATTGCTATGCATCACCATGATCTTGTGTGTGCGTAGGAAACTGTTGAAATTACTACGTTCCCCAACAGTGGCATCCGAGCCTAGGTTTTATGCGTTGATGTTATTTGCACGAGTGGAACACAAGTGAGTTGTGGGCGATACAAGTCATACTGCTTACCAGCATGTCATACTTTCGTTCAGCGGTATTGTTGGATGAAGCGGCCCGGACCGACATTACGCGTACGCTTACGCGAGACTGATTTTACCGCCGTGCTTCGCACACAGGTGACTAGCGGGTGTCTGTTTCTCCAACTTTAGTTGAACCGAGTGTGGCTACGCCCGGTCCTTGCAAAGGTTAAAACAGCACTAACTTGACGAACTATCGTTGTGGTTTTGATGCGTAGGTAAGAATGGTTCTTGCTCAGCCTGTAGCAGCCACGTAAAATTTGCAACAACAAAGTAGAGTACGTCTAACTTGTTTTTGCAGGGCATGTTGTGATGTGATATGGTCAAGACGTGATGAGATATAAGTTGTTGTATGAGATGATCATGTTTTGTTGAAGTTATCAGCAGCTGGCAGAAGCCCTATGGTTGTCTCTTTGTTGCATAAGATGCAAGTGCCAAATAATTGCTTTACTTTATCGCTATACGATAGCAATAGTTGCAAGAGCAATAGTTGGCGAGACGACCATGTGACGACACATTGATATAGATCAAGATGATGAAGATCATGGTGTCGTGCCGGTAACAATAGAGATCATGACAGTACTTTGGAGATGGAGATCACAAGCACAAGATGATGATGGCCATATCATATCACTTATATTGATTGCATGTGATGTTTATCTTTTATACATCTTATTTTGCTTAGTTTGACGGTAGCATTTTAAGATGATCTCTCACTAAATTATCAAGAAGTGTTCTCCCTAAGTATGCACCGTTGCGAAAGTTCTTCGTGCTGAGACACCACGTGATGATCGGGTGTGATAGGCTCTACGTTCAAATACAACGGGTGCAAAACAGTTGCACACGCGGAATACTCAGGTTAAACTTGACGAGCCTAGCATATAACAGATATGACCTCGAAACACGGAGACCGAAAGGTCGAGCGTGAATCATATAGTAGATATGATCAACATATTGATGTTCACTGTTGAAACTACTCCATCTCACGTGACGATCGAACATGGTGTAGTTGATATGGATCATGTAATCACTTAGAGGATTAGCGGGATGTCTATCTAAGTGGGAGTTCTTAAGTAATATGATTAATTGGACTTAAATTTATCATGAACTTAGTCCTGGTAGTATTTTGCAAATTATGTTGTAGATCAATAGCTTGCATTGTTGCTTTCATATGTTTATTTTGATATGTTCCTAGAGAAAATTGTGTTGAAAGATGTTGGTAGCAATGATGCGGATTGGATCCGTGATCTGAGGTTTATCATCATTGCTGCATAGAAGAATTATGTCCTTAATGCACCACTAGGTGACAGACCTATTGCAGGAGCAGATGCAGATGTTATGAACGTTTGGCTAGCTCAATATGATGACTACTTGATAGTTTAGTGCACCATGCTTAACGGCTTAGAATCGGGACTTCAAAGACGTTTTGAACGTCATGGACCATATGAGATGTTCCAGGAGTTGAAGTTAATATTTCAAGCAAATACCCGAGTTGAGAGATATGAAGTCTCCAACAAGTTCTATGGCTAAAAGATGGAGGAGAATCGTTCAACTAGTGAGCATGTGCTCAGATTGTCTGGGTACTACAATCGCTTGAATCAAGTGGGAGTTAATCTTCCAGATAAGATAGTGATTGACAGAGTTCTCTAGTCACCATCACCAAGTTAGTAGAACTTTGTGATGAACTACAGTATGCAAGGGATGACGAAAACGATTCCCGAGCTCTTCGTGATGTTGAAATTGACGAAGGTAGAAATCAAGAAAGAGCATCAAGTGTTGATGGTTGACAAGATCACTAGTTTCAAGAAAAGGGCAAAGGGAAAGAAAGGGAAACTTCAAGTAGAATGACAAGCAAGTTGTCACTCCCGCGAAGAAGCCCAAAGCTGGACCAAAGCCTGAAACTGAATGATTATACTGCAAAGGAAATGGTCACTGGAAGTGGAAATGCCCTGAATATTTGGTGGATAAGAAGGATGGCAAAGTGAACAAGGGTATATTTGATATACAGGTTATTGATGTGTACCTTACTAGTGTTTATAGTAGCCCCTGAGTATTTGATACTTGTTCGGTTGCTAAATATTAGTAACTCGAAACAGGAGTTACAGAATAAACAAAGACTAGTTGAGGGTGAAGTGACGATGTGTGTTGGAAGTGGTTCCAAGATTGATATGATCATCATCGCACACTCCCTATACTTTCGGGATTAGTGTTAAACCTAAATAAATGTTATTTGGTGTTTGCGTTGAGCATGAATATGATTTGATCATGTTTATTGCGATACGGTTATTCATTTAAAGTCAAAGAATAATTGTTGTTCTATTTACATGAATAAAACCTTCGATGGTCATACACCCAATGAAAATAGTTTGTTGGATCTCGATCGTAGTAATACACATATTCATAATATTGATGCCAAAAGATGCAAAGTTGATAATGATAGTGCAACTTATTTGTGGCACTGCCGTTTGGGTCATATCGGTGTAAAGCGCATGAAGAAACTCCATAAAGATGGATTTTTGGAATCTCTTGGTTATGAATCATTTGATGCGTGCGAACCGTGCCTTTTGGGCAAGATGACTAAAACTCCATTCTCCGGAACAATGGAACGAGCTACTGACTAGATGGAAATAATACATACCGATGTATACAGTCCAATGAGTGTTGATGCTCGTGGCGGGTATCGTTATTTTCTGACCTTCACAAGATGAATTGAGCAGATATGAGTATATCTACTTAATGAAGCACAAGTCTGAAACATTTGGAAAGTTCAAAGAATTTCAGAGTGAAGTGGAGAATGATCGTAACAAGAAAATAAAGTTTCTGCAATTTGATCACGGAGACAAATATTTGAGTTACGAGTTTGGTCTTAATGAAAATAGTGTGGAATAGTTTCACAAACTCATGCCACCTGGAACACCACAGCTTAATGGTGTGTCCGAACGTCATAACATTACTTTATTGGATATAGTGCGATCTATGATGTATCTTACCAATTTACCACTATCGTTTTGGGGTTATGCATTAGAGACAGTTGCATTCACTTTAGAAAAAGGCACCATCAAAATCTGTTGAGACGACGCCTTATGAACTGTGGTTTGGCGAGAAACCAAAGTTGTCGTTTCTTAAAGTTTGGGGCTGCGATGCTTATGTGAAAAAGTTTTCACCTGATAAGCTCGAACCCAAATCGGAGAAGTGCGTCTTCATAGAATACCCAAAGTTAACTATTGGGTACACCTTCTATCACAGATCCGAAAGCAAGATTCGTTGCTAAGATGGATCCTTTCTAGAGAAGGAGTTTCTCTCGAAAGAAGTGAGTGGGAGGAAAGTAGAACTTGATAAGGTAATTGTACCTTCTCCCAAATTGGAAAGTAGTTCATCACGGAAATCAGTTCCAGTGATGCCTACACCGATTAGTGAGGAAGTTAATGATGATGATCATGAAGCTTCAGATCAAATTACTACCGAACCTCGTAGGTCTTCCAGAATAAGATCCGCACCAAAGTGGTACAGTAATCCCGTTCTAGAAATCATGTTACTAGACCATGATGAACCTACAAACTATGAGGAAGCGATGATGAGCCTAGATTCCGCGAAATGGCTTGAGGCCATGAAATCTTAGATAGGATCCATGTATGAGAACAAAGTATGGACTTTGATTGACTTGCTCGATGATCAGCAAGCCATGTTAAATAAATGGATCTTCAAGAGGAAGACGGACACTGATAGTAGTGTTACTATCTACAAAGCTCGACTTGTCACAAAAAGGTTTTCGACAAGTTCAAGGTGTTGACTACAATGAGATTTTCTCAACTGTAGCGATGCTTAAGTCTGTCTGAATCATGTTAGCAATTGTCACATGTTATGAAATCTGGCAAATGGATGTCAAAAACTACATTCTTTAATGGATTTATTAAAGAAGAGTTGTATATGATGCAACCAGAAGGTTTTGTTAATCCTAAAGGTACTAACAAAATGTGCAAGCTCCAACGATCCATCAATGGACTGGTGCAAGCATCTCGGAGTTGGAATATACGCTTTGATGAGTTGATCAAAGAATATGGTTTTATACAGACTTTTGGAAAGGCCTGTATTTACAAGAAAGTGAGTGGGAGCTCTGTAGCATTTCTGATATTATATGTACAAGACATATTGTTGATTGGAAATGATATAGAATTTCTGGATAGCATAAAAGGATACTTGAATAAAAAGTTTTTCAATAAAAGACCTCGATGAAGCTGCTTACATATTGAGCATCAAGATCTATTGAGATAGATCGAGACGCTTGATAAGTTTTCAATAAGTACATACCTTGTCAAGATTTTGAAATAGTTCAAAATGGAACAGTCAAAGAAAGAGTTCTTGCCTGTGTTGCAAAGGTGTGAAATTGAGTAAGACTCAAGACCCGACCACGGCAGAAAATAGAAAGAGAATGAAAGTCATTCCCTATGCATCAGTCATAGGTTCTATAAAAGTATGCCATGCTATGGACCAGACCTATTGTATACTCTGCCCTGGTTTGGCAAGGGAGTACAATAGTGATCTAGGAGTAGATCACTAGACATTGGTCAAAATTATCCTTAGTAGAATAAGGATATGTTTCTCGATTATGGAGGTGATAAAAGATTTTGTCGTAACGAGTTACATCGATGCAAGGTTTTACACCGATCCAGATGACTCTAAGTCTCAATCTGGATACATATTGAAAGTGGGAGCAATTAGCTAGAGTAGCTCCGTGCAAAGCATTGTAGACATAGAATATTTGCAAAATACATATGACTCTGTAATATGACAGACCCGTTGACTAAACTTCTCTCACGAGCAAAACATGATCATACCTTAGTACTCTTTGGGTGTTAATCACATAGCGATGTGAACTAGATTATTGACTCTAGTAAACCTTTTGGGTGTTGATCACATGACGATGTGAACTAGATTATTGACTCTAGTGCAAGTGAGAGACTGAAGGAAATATGCCCTAGAGTCAATAATAAAGTTATTATTTATTTCCTTATATCATGATAAATGTTTATTATTTATGCTAGAATTGTATTAACCGGAAACATAATACATGTGTGAATACATAGACAAACATAGTGTCACTAGTATGCCTCTACTTGACTAGCTCGTTTATCAAAGATGGTTATGTTTCCTAACCATGGACAAAAGAGTTGTCATTTGATTAACGGGATCACATCATTAGGAGAATGATGTGATTGACTTGACCCATTCCGTTAGCTTAGCACTTGATCGTTTAGTATGTTGCTGTTGCTTTCTTCATGACTTATACATGTTCCTGTAACTATGAGATTATGCAACTCCCGTTTACCGGAGGAACACTTTGGGTGCTACCAAACGTCACAACATAACTGCGTGATTATAAAGGAGTACTATAGGTGTCTCCAAAGGTACATGTTGGGTTGGCGTATTTCGAGATTAGGTTTTGTCACTCCGATTGTCGGAGAGGTATCTCTGGGCCCTCTCGGTAATGCACATCACTATAAGCCTTGCAAGCAAGGTAGCTAATGAGTTAGTTACGGAATGATGCATTATGTAACGAGTAAAGAGACTTGCCAGTAACGAGATTGAACTAGGTATTGGATACCGACGATCAAATCTCGGGCAAGTAACATACCGATGACAAAGGGAATAACGTATGTTGTTATGCGGTTTGACCGATAAAGATCTTCGCAGAATATGTAGGAGCCAATATGAGCATCCAGGTTCCGCTATTGGTTATTGACCGAGAATAGTTCTAGGTCATGTCTACATTGTTCTCGAACCCGTAGGGTCCGCACGCTTAAGGTTTCGATGACAGTTATATTATGAGTTTATGAGTTTTGATGTACCGAAGGAGTTCGGAGTCCCGGATGAGATCGGGGACATGACGAGGAGTCTCGAAATGGTCGAGATGTAAATATTGATATATTGGACGACTATATTTGGACTTCGGAAAGGTTCCGAGTGATTCGGGTATTTTTCGGAGTACCGGAGAGTTACGGGAATTCGCCGGGAGTATATGGGCCTTATTGGGCCATACGGGAATAGAGGAGAGAGGCCAAAAGGAAGGAGGCCTGCGCCCCCCCTCTGGTCCGAATTGGACAAGGGGGGCAGCCCCCTTTTCCTTCTCCCTCTCCTCCTCTTTTCTTCTCCAACAAGGAAAGGAGGAGTCCTACTCCCGGTGGGAGTAGGACCCCCCCTTGGCGCGCCTCCTCGATAGGCCAGCCGCCTCCCCCCTTGCTCCTATATATACGGCGGCAGGGGGGCACCCCAAAGACACAACAACAATTGATCCTTGAGATCTATTAGCCGTGTGCGGTGCCCCCCTCCACCATAGTCCTCCTCGATAATATTGTAGCGGTGCTTAGGCGAAGCCCTGTGACGGTAGAACATCAAGATTGTCACCATGTCGTCGTGCTGACAGAACTCTCCCTCGACACTCGGCTGGATCGGAGTTCGAGGGACGTCATCGAGCTGAACGTGTGCTAGAACTCGGAGGTGCCGTAGTTTCGGTGCTTGATCGGTCGGGCCGTGAAGACATACGACTACATCAACCGCGTTGTGCTAACGCTTCCGCTTATGGCCTACGAGGGTACGTGGACAACACTCTCCCCTCTCGTTGCTATGCATCACCATGATCTTGCGTGTGCGTAGGAAATTTTTGAAATTACTACGTTCCCCAACACTCTTGTCATAGGTCCACGTAGGGCTTGATGCGTTGGTGTAGAGTCCATGGGGGTGATGGAAGGATGCTCCACATCATCCCCCCCTTGGGAGAGGTCCGTCCATGGATCGTGATCTTCATCACCATGGTACTTGGCTAAGTCTTTGACATTGAAGATGTTGCTTATGTTGTACTTGTCACGTGGGATGTCAATCTTGTAAGCGTTGTCATTGTAGCGTACTAGCACCTTGAAGGGTCCACCGGCTCGTGGTAGTAGCTTTGACTTGCATTCATTGGGGAAGCGGTCCTTGCGAAGGTGAAGCCATATGAGATCTCCCGGTTGGAACACCATTGGTGTCTTGTTGATGTTGAGTTTGGTGGTGACGTGATGTACTTGACGCTCGATCGTTGCCCTTGTATCTTCATGCATCTTCTTGAGAAAGCTTGCCCTTGCACTATCCATGTTTGCGCGTTCTTGGAGTGGAAGAGGTAGAATGTCCAATGGGGATAACGGGTTGAAGTCATAGACAACCTTGAAGGGGGACTTGCCGGTGGTAGTGTGTCGAGCTCGATTGTAGGCGTACTCGGGGATGGGTAAGCACTCCTCCCACTCCTTGATATTCTTCTTAATCAACACGCATAGGAGAGTAGATAGCGTCCGGTTGGTGACTTCTATTTAGCCATCGGTTTGGGGATGGTAGGCCGTGGAGATTAGAAGCTTGATGCCGAGCTTGGTGCATATGGTCTTCCAAAAGTAGCTTAGGAACTTGACGTTGCGGTACGACACAATTGTTCTTGGTACTCCATGCAACCTAAAGATTTCCCTACAAAAAGATTTGCAACATGTGAAGCATCGTCTATCTTATTGCATGGGATGAAATGAGCCATTTTTGAGAATCGTTCCACAACAACAAATAAGGAATCCTTTCCATTCATAGTCCTAGGCAGACCAAGCACGAAATCCATACTAATATCTTACCATGGTTGATAAGGAATTGGAAGTGGCATATGTAAACCATGAGATTGAGCTTTTGACTTAGCTTTGCGGTATGTAGAGCATTTTTTGGTGAAGTGTGCCACGTCGCGGAACATCTTTGGCTAAAAGTACTTGTTGGAGAGTGTGGCAAAGGTCTTGTCGCGACCAAAATGTCCCATAGGTCCACCTTCGTGAGCCTCTTGCAAAAGTAACAAGCAAAGAGAAGACTCAGGTATACAAAGTTTGTTAGCGCGCATAAGGTATCCATCCTTGATATAATATTTCTCCCAACAAGTGTGAGCAAGACACTTTGCATAAGGAATCATAAAGGAAGAATCATTGGCATAAAGATCTTTAACATGCTCAAATCCTATCACATTCAATTCAAGTTGAGTAACTAACATGCATTTTCGGGAAAGAGCGTCCGCCACAACATTTTCTTTACCCTTAATGTACTTGATCACATAAGGAAAAGATTAAATAAATTCACTCCATTTAGCATGTCATTTATTCAACTTGGTTTGACCTTTTAGGTACTTAAGTGTCTCATGATCGGTATGTCTGACAAATTCATGTGGGCGAAGATAATGCTCCCAAACATGTAATACTCGCACTAAAGCATACAATTATTTGTCATAGATGGGATAGTTAAGTTGAGCACCGAAAAGTTTTTCACTAAAGTATGCAATGGGTCGCTTTTCTTGCATCAAAACTCCACCAATTCCATTACCACTAGCATCGCAATGAACCTCAGATGTTTTGTTGAAATTAGGTAATGCAAGAATTGGGGCATGTGTAAGCAAATATTTGAGCTCATCAAATGCGGTAGATTGCAAAAGGTCCCCAAACAAAAGGTGCGATCTTCTTACTCAAGGCATGCAACGGTGCAACAATAGTGCTAAAGTCTTTCGCGAAGCAACGATAGAAATCCGCTAGACCAAGGAAACTACACACTCTTGCTGCAAATTAGTGGGTTGTTGCCAAGTTTTAATTGCTTCAATTTTAGACTCATCTACATGAACACCCTTTGAAGACACAATGAAGCCCAAGAAAACAATCTTGTCAACACCAAATGTGCATTTTTCCATATTGGCATAAAGTCACTCTTTTCTAAGAGTTTGCAAAATGGTCCTAAGATGATCTACATGTTCCTTAAGGGATTCGCTAAACACAAGAATGTCGTCAAAGTAAACTACAACGAACACACCAATGTAAGCGCGAAGCATGTAATGCATAACTCTCATGAAAGTACCGGGTGCTTCGGATAAACCCATAGGAATAACTAACCACTCGTACAAGCCGAATTTTGTTTTGAAAGCGGTTTTCCATTCATCACCTTCTTGTATGCGGATTTGATAATAGCCACTTTTAAGATCAATTTTAGAGAAAATCGAGGCACCGGTAAGCTCATCTAGCATATCATCAAGGCGTGGAATGGGATGCCTATATCAAATGATGATAGCATTGATAGGTCTACAATTGGAACACATGCAAAAGCTACCGTCTCTTTTTGGCACAAGAATGACCGGTACGGCACAAGGACTCAAACTTTCATGCATATGTCCATGGTCTATGAGATGTTGGACTTGCCTTTGTATTTATTTGGTTTCTTCGGGGTTGACGCGGCATGGGGCCCTGTTAGGAAGAGGTGCGTCGGGGATGAGGTCAATCTGATGTTCGATTCCACGTAAAGGAGGAAGACCGAGTGGTAGCTCATCAGGAAAGACATCCACAAATTCCTGCAACAAATCAGACATCACTATAGGAAGAGGATTAGGAGTGTTAGTCTTTGCTACCTCATCTTTGCACAATAGGACTTAGTGCGTGACACTCGATGGGTTCTCACACACTTCTCGCATCTCTCCTTTTGTGGCTAGGAGGACCAAGTTTTTCTCTCTTGGCGAAGAGTCACTCAATTAATTGTGGCTTGTTGCGCTCACCCACTTTGTGGTGGTTCACTCTCTCACTAGTCTCTCCATGTTGGGTGGATTCTTGCTTGTCGGCGATCACTAGGCTTGGTGACATAGATCATAGCACGTACTCCGTTCCCTTCATCTTGAAGCTATAGTGGTTTGTTCTTCCGTCGTGGATGACTCCGCGGTCGAATTGCCAGGGTCTTCCCAAGAGAAGATGTCACACGAACATAGGAACCACGTCACATTCTAAGGTGTCCTCGTAAGCGCATATCTTGAAGGAAACGAGCACCGTGTGCTCCATTTGAATGGTGCCGGAGTCGCTTAGCCAGTGAACCTTGTAGGGGCGAGGATGCTTCTTCTTCCTCCGACATAGCTCTTCACTTGCCAAGTTGTGGCAACTTCCTCTGTAGATGATGACTTTCATGGAGTGCCCATTGATGTCGGCCTTGGTGTGGAATATGTTACACCTTTGGTCTTTGTCTTGTTTGAGTTGAAGTGTCAAGACCTTGGAGACCACGAGAGCGGGTCCTGAATCATTGTCATAATAGACTTGAGCATCTTCTTCTTTGTTCACTTGACGATGCATGGCGACGTGCTCAATAGCTTCCATCTCATCTTCACTCATGGAGTTGTACGTGTCGTCATCATTGGCGATCATGGTTCGCTTGTTGATGCATTGGAAAGACTTGTGTCCACGGCCACCACATGTGAAGCACTTGATAGAACTTGTCTTGATGGGATCGTTCGGTGGTGCCGATGAATAAGAAGTCTTGTTCTTGTAGTTGCTTGTCGGAGGACGAGTCGAGGAAGGCGTCGCTTGCTTGGAACTTGACTTGTTGCCGGTACTTGGTGATGCTCTGGTTGAGGCAGGAGGTGTCGAAGTCTTGAAGTCTTCTTGGTGATGCTCTGGTTGAGGTAGCTTGAGTGTATGAGTCGTCGGTCTTGGATGAATACTTGGCATACTTGAAGTCTTCTTGTACTTGTCATTCTGCCTTGGTCGCTTGATGAACTAAATCGAGAAGGTTGGAGTAGGGTTGGAAATCGGCAATCTTCCTTATTGGGTGGTTGAGGCCGTTCAAGAAGCGTGCTACTGTTTTCTCATCATCTTCTTTGACATTGGATCATATCATGGCGATCTCCATTTCTTGATAGTATTCTTCCACCATCTTCGTGCCTTGCTTGAGGAGTGCAATTTCTTGAAGAGATCTCGCGTGTAGTATGTGGGCATGAAGCGAGCTTGCATGACGTCCTTGATTTGTGTCCAAGTCGTTATGGGTGGCTCGTCCTTCTCACGGCGTCGCTCGATCACTTGTTCCCACCAAATGAGGACATAGTCTTGAAACTCGAGGGATGCCATGGCAATCTTCTTTTCCTCGTCATAGTTGTGAAGACAGAATATCTTGTTGACTTTCAGTGCCCATGAGAGGTACTCCTTGGGGTCATTGCTTCTGGAGAACTTGGGCATGGTGAACTTGAGCTTGTCGTAGCGGAGTTCTTCATCATAGTGATGATGTGGATGTCGCTCTTGTCGTGGAAGAGGGTCTTAAAGCACTTGTTCCGCTTGGTGTGGCTCTTGACATGGAGGAGGATCTTCGTCATGGTTGCGCTCTTGGCGTAGTGGAAGTCGAGGCATATGTGCCTGGTTTTGTCATTCTTGTTGTTCTTCATGTCAAGTGGCTTCTTCTTGTCGGGCTTGACGAAGGGCTTCCTATTGATCACGTACTTGACGATTGCGTTGGGCAACGGCTCGAGTAGACTCTCGTAGTGCATCTTGAGCCGCTTGAGCTTGAGCTTCACATCTATGTTGCTCTTGCCGGATTGCATTGCCATCTTGAGATGCTTGACGTGGATGATGTGGCACTAGTTGTTCTTGATCCATGGCTTCTCGCTCTTGGCGCCGCGCCTGCTTGCGTGCTCGAACTCGGTCTTGTAGGCCATTGCCATGGAAAGAATTTTCTTGAGCTTGGCGATCTTGAGTGTCATCGCGTCGAGGGGGACTCGCATCAGAAGAAGAGTAAGACGACGAGTGTCGACTTGAGTGGCGCCGTCTTGGTGAAGAGGTTGAGGACGATGTGTGGCTCACGATCTTGTTGCGGAATTCATCCATTTGTTTGGAGAGCTTGGCGTCCAAATAGTCCCGTTGTCGTGCTTCTGATTGTCGTAGGTCGGTGGCGAGTTTATTGATGCGATCACCCAAAGCTTCACTCTCTTGATGTAGAGCTCGTTGAGCAATGAAGAAGTGATTCTTGGTGACGTAGTCGCGTTCGTCATCTTGTTCCTCGAAGAGAGGGTTCGCCGAAGAAGAAGGCCTATCCATCATGTAGAAGTGGTGGTGAGTACGAAATGGGAGAACAATACCAAAGATACATTTTCCAAATTTTGTGGATGTATTGAAAGCACAAGTGCTCCATGGGTGATTTTGGTAATTAATGTCAACATATCTCTTGTTGGACTAATACTTTTATCTAGTATATTTCAGATGAGTTCAACACTGGAGTGACATGACAAGAGGATGTGGAACCCCTTCAAAATGCTAAGGACACATATCGGCAAAAGCTCAAGACTCTCCTTTTTCATTTTAGTGATCCAAGATCACATTGAGTCAATAGGAAAGCCAATGCTATTAAAAGGGGATGAGGTGTTGCTTAATGGCTTGCTTGCTCAAAATGCTTAGTGATATGCTCCAAAAGCCCTCAACCACTTTCTCATTTCCACATATGTCCTAAAACCTAAAGTCAAACTCGGCGCCACAGATTTGATCTATCTGGCACCACCGAGTTCACTTGACATAGCCACTGCTAGAAACCCTAATTAGTTCGGTCTCACTGATGGGATCTCGGTCTCACCGAGATGGCCCTGCAAACTCTCTGTTACCTATTACAGTTATTTCGGTCTCACCGAAATATGCAGTCGGTCCCAACGAGTTTGCTTAACCAAGTCTCTGTTTGCTTATTGTTGAAATCGGTCCCACCGAGTTCATGCAATCGGTCGGTCCCACCGAGTTGACCTTGTCGGTCCCACCAAAAACTCTAAAGTTCACATTTTGAACTATATCGGTCTGACCGAGTTTCACTATTCGGTCCCATCGAGTTTGGTAAATTGTGTGTAACGGCTAGATTTTGTGTGGAGGCTATATATACCACTCCACCCTATTCTCCATTTGAGAGAGAGCCATCCGAACATGCCTACACTTCCACTACTCATTTCCTGAGAGAGAACCACCTACTCATGTGTTGAGACCAAGACATTCCAATCCAACCACAAGAATCTTGATCTCTAACCTTCCCAAGTTGCTTTCCACTCAAATCATCTTTCCACCATATCCAAAACTATGAGAGAGAGTTGAGTGTTGGGGAGACTATCATTTGAAGCATAAGAACAAGGGGTTCATCATAAACACACCATCTATTACAATTTGGAGAGTGGTGTCTCCTAGATTGGTTAGGTGTCACTTGGGAGCCTCCGTCAAGATTGTGGAGTTAAACCAAGGAGTTTGTAAGGGCAAGGAGATCGCCTACTTCATGAAGATCTACCCCAAGTGAGGCAAGTCCTTCGTGGGCGATGGCCATGGTGGGATAGACAAGGTTGCTTCTTCGTGGGTGGAGCCCTCCATGGACTCGCGCAACCGTTACCCTTCGTGGGTTGAAGTCTCCACCAACGTGGATGTACGATAGAACCACCTATCAGAACCACGCCAAAAATCTCCATGTCTCCAATTGCGTTTGCACACTCCAATTCCATCCCTTTACTTTCTCGCAAGTTGCATTCTTTACTTTCTGCTGCTCATATAATCTTGCCATGATTGCTTGAAATGTATTGTGAATGTTTGAAATTGTGCTAATTTCCAACCTCAACTTGAAAAACTTAAAAAATGCTACCTTACTTGTTGAGGGTCTAATCACCCCCCCTCTAGACACCTCTTCTTGATCCTTTCAATTGGTATCAGAGCATTGGTCTCCATTGCTTTGGTCTAATCACCATTGGAGGAAGATGGACGAGTCTACGATTGGGAGTATTAGACGTAGAGTGCCTATGCTTGATGGAGAGTTCTATAATGCTTGGAAAAATGAGATGCTTGAGATTTTCAATGAATATCACTTGAACAAGTACATTACTACCCCATGTGCGCCCCTTGTTGACCCCTTGCATCCTACCCCCGATGAGTCTCTTGACATGATTCACAATCTTAGAACTGTTAACCTTATTACTAGAGGATTGCCTAGAAATTTGATTACTTGCTTGCCAACTCTTGAATGTGCTTACACTATATGGAGATTTCTTGAGGAACGATTTCCAAACTATTTCCTTGAAAAACTTAGATGAGATTCTTCACAAGTCCATTGCTTTAAATAAGATGAGTCCTAATGATCCTAAGTTTTGTGATTATCTATTTGAGCTTCGTGACCTTATGTGTGCCAAAGGAGATGTTGGAATCATTAGCAACATCATTTCCGAAGTCACTAGAATTCATAAAGATGCACATTGTCATGATCACAAAACTAATGTATCACTCTCTCTAGGAAATGATCAATCACAAGATGATGTTGAAGATGAATACTATGATGAGGATGATGATAGTGACTATGATCTCGATGAGTCTATGAGACACTTTGGTCTTATGGCTAACCTTTGCGGCTACATGGCTGGAGGAAAGGAATGGGTCCTTGATAGTGGATGTACCGATCACATGCCCGGAGACAAGGATATGTTTCGTGAGCTTGCTGAAAACAACGACCCTCAAAAGTATGTCACTTTTGGTGACAACTCAAAGGGTAAGGTGGTTGGCCTCGGTAAGGTGGCCATCTCACATGACATCTCCATACAAAATGTTATGCTCATCGAATCTCTTGGCTATAATTTACTTTCTGTATCTAGACTAGCCGGTTTCGGTTTCATTGTCCTGTTTACTGAAGTAGATTTCCAAGTGTTTTGAAGAGATAATCATAATATGGTCTTTACCGACATACGTAGAGGTGATCTATACATTGTTGATTTCACTAAAAGGCTCAACCTAGAACTTGCTTAATTGCTAAATCTTCTAAAGGCTGGTTGTGGCATAGACGGTTAGGTCATGTGGGCATGCAGAATCTTGACAAGCTTATTAAAGGTGATCATATCCTTGGTGTTAAAGATGTTATATTTGACAAGGATAGACTTTGTAGTGCTTGCCAAGCAGGAAAACAAGTTCCAGGAAGTCATCCCGTGAAGAACATCATGGGCACGAGAAGACCACTTGAGCTACTTCACGTGGATCTTTTTGGTCCCAATGCCCACAAGAGTCTCGGTGGTAACTCATTCGGTTTGGTCATTTTTGATGATTTTTCAAGATTTACGTGGGTGTTATTTCTTGATGATAAATCACAGGTCCAAAAGATCTTCAAGAACTTCACTAGGAAGGCCCAAAATCAATTTGAAGTGAAGATCAAGAAGGTTCGCAGCGACAACGGAATGGAGTTCAAGAACGCCAATGTGGACACCTTTCTTGATGAAGAAGGGATTTCACATGAGTTCTCGGCTATGTACACGCCTCAACAAAATGGAGTTGTTGAGAGGAATAACCGAACACTCATTGAAATGGCAAGAACGATGCTTGATGAGTATAAGACGCCAGAACACTTTTGGGCGAAAGCGGTTGAGATAGCTTGCCATGCAACAAATTTTCTATATCTTCACGAGCTACTCGGTAAGATGTCATACGAGCTTCTCACCGGTAACAAACCCCAAGTTGGATACTTTCGGGTATTCAGCTCAAAGTGCTATATTCTTGATAAGCACCATCGTTCAAAGTTTGCTCCTAAATCTCATGAAGGTTTCCTACTCGGTTATGGCTCAAACTCTCACACATACCGTGTCTACAACAATTTCACCCGAAAGGTTGAAAAGACGGTAGATGTGAAGTTTGATGAATCTAACGGCTCACAAGTAGAGCAATTGCCAATTGATGTAGGTGACAAAGATACTTCGGAGGCAATACAAGACTTGTCTATTGGCAAGATTCGCCCAACGGAGGTGAAGGAGAGCACCTCATCCTTCCAAGTGGAAGCCTCAACTTCACGCCAAGGTGAACCACAAGTTGACTTGGAGGCATCCACAAGTGGAACGCATGAAGATGATAGAAACGAGGATGTACAACAAGATGAACCTCATCGACCTCCTTCTCCACCTCCACAAGAGAACAACAATGCCAACGACAACGAAGAGAGACAAGAAGAAGAATAAGACAATGAAGAGGATGTTCCACCCCGACCCAAATAAAATCTCCCACGAGTTCGAGCAAGAGTCTCAAGAAATCATCCCGTCGAACAAATCTTTGATGACATTCAAACTGGGAGAATTACTCGCTCTAAAACTTGTTTGGCTAACTTTTGTGAACATTACTCATTCATTTATAGTATTGAACCTATGAAGGTTGAAGATGCTCTTGATGATCCGGATTGGGTGAACGCCATGCATGAAGAGCTACATAATTTTGGGAGGAACCAATTGTGGACGTTGGTTGAAAAGCCCGATGAGAAGCACAATGTCATTGGAACCAAATGGGTGTTTCGGAATAAGCAAGATGAAGATGGACAAGTTTTGCACAACAAGGCTCGTCTCATTGCTCAAGGCTACACTCAAGTCGAAGGTATGGACTATGGTGAGACATATGCCCCCGTTGCTAGACTTGAATCCATTGGCATCTTACTTGCTTATGCCAATCATCATGATATCACTCTATATCAAATGGACATTAAAAGTGCATTTATTAATGGTGAAGTTGAGGAGGAAGTTTATGTTAAAAAACCTCCCGGCTTTGTTAATCCCAAGAAACCCGATCATGTATACAAACTTCACAAAGCTCTTTATGGTCTTATACAAGCTCCTAGAGCGTGGTATAAATGGTTGACTAAGTTCCTTATTGAAAAAGGCTTTGAGATTGGAAAAAATGATTCTACACTTTTTACTAAAAGGGTTAATGGTGAATTATTTGTGTGCCAAATTTAGGTGGATGATATCATATTTGGTTCAACTAACCCTCATTTTAGTGAAAAGTTTGGAAGGCTAATGTCGGAGAAGTTTGAGATGTCTATGATGAGTGAATTCAAGTTCTTTTTTGGTTTGTAAATCAAGCAAACTAAGGAGGGTACTTTTATTTCCCAAACAAAGTATACCAAGGACTTATTCAAGAAGCTCAACATGCAAGAATGCAAAGGTATGAATACACCCATGCCTACTAGTGGACATCTTGACTTGACTAAGGATGGCGAACCGGTTGACCAAAAGGTTTACCGCTCTATGATTGGTTCATTGTTATATCATGTGCCTCCTGTCCCGATATTATGCTAAGTGTGTGCATGTGTGCACGATATCAAGCGACCCCCAAAGAATGCCATCTTAAGGCTGCGAAAAGGATAGTGAGATACTTAATTCACACACTAAACTTTGGCATTTGGTATCCTAAGAGGTCTTCTTTTGATCTTGTTGGCTAATCCGATTCGGACTATGCCGATGACAAGGTTGATAGAAAGTCCACTTCGGGTACTTGTCAATTTCTTGGTAGATCTCTTGTGTCTTGGTCCTCCAAGAAACAAAACTTGGTATCCTTATCCACCGCCGAAGCGGAATACATTGCCGCCGATTCATGTTGTGCTCAATTACTTTGGATGACTCAAACTCTTATAGATTATGAGATACATGCGAAACATGTTCCATTGCTTTGTGACAATGAAAGTGCTATTAAGATTGCTCATAACCCCGTGCAACATTCTCGAACTAAGCATATTGAAGTTCGTCATCATTTCATTCGAGATCATGTTGCTAAAGGAGACATCGATCTTAAACATGTTCGTACCGGTAAGCAATTGGTAGATATATTCAACAAACCGCTTGATGAGAAAGTTTTTTGCCATTTGAGAGGTGAATTGAACATCATTGATGCCTCAAACTTGGAGTAGAAACTCCATTTGGATGCATGCAAGGCATGAGCCTTTATATGACTAATCCTTGATATTTCTCTTATGATGATGATCATATGTCTTGGATATACTTGTACTCTTGCATGCTATCTAACCCTTATAGGTACTTGGATAAGCTCCATTCTATGAGATTGCAACTCAATCACATCCTAAGCAATCTCTACATCACCAAGTCTCTACAATATGGTGGTCGAAGACAAGGAAGCATGAACCCTTTCAATATATCCTTTGACAATTTCTATATATCAAATCTCATTTGGTATCAAATTTCATGAATGTCATTTTGGATACACAAGTGCTCTTCCTTGCAAAACTAACCCATGTAGGAAGATGAACTCAAACTACAAGCAGTGTTCCCAACTCTTGATGAACTACATCAACTTTAAGCATCCTACACATGTTCAACTACACGATCAAGATCAACACCACCACCAAGGTATGTCATTCCATCTTAGAGAAGCTTTACCCCAAGACATGGGTCAAAGCAGCTTAACAAGATGTGAATTGATATGTCCATTTTGCATCATGTTTTCCTACTGTTATTTATGTTGTTTTATTGTATAATGATGCTTTTTGGAGTAATTCTAATGCCTTTTCTCTAATAGTATGCAAGGTATGCACCAAGGGGGAGAATTCTCGCAGCTGGAAATCTGGACCTGAAAAAGCTACGTCAAGCTACCTATTCTACACAGCTCGAAATGAGCTGAAACTTCCCGAGGTTTTTTTATGGAATATTTAAGAATTAATGAGCTGAAACTTCCCGATGTTTTTTATGGAATATTTAAGAATCAATGGAGAAAATAAGTACCGGAGGAGGGCCACCAGGTGGGCACAATCCACCTGGGCGCGCCAGGAGGCCCAGGCGCGCCCTGGTGGGTGCTGCCCTCCTCGGCCCACCTTCGGTGCCCATCTTCTGGTATATAAGTCATTTTGACCTAGAAAAAAATAAGGGGAGGACATTCGGTATGAAGCGCCGCCACCTCGAGGCGGAACTTGGGCAGGAGCACTTTTTCCCTCCGGCTGAGCGATTCCGCCGGGGGAACTTCCCTCTGGGAGGGGGAAATCATCATCATCATCATCACCAACAACTCTCCCATCTTGGGGAGGGCTATCTTCATCAACATCTTCAACATCACCAACTCCTCTCAACCCCTAGTTCATCTCCCGTGTTCAATCTCTGTATCAAAACTATAAATTGGTGCTTGTGGGTGACTAGTAGTGTTGATTACATGTTGTAGTTGATTACTATATGGTTTATTTGGTGGAAGATTATATGTTCAGATCCATTATGCTATTTAATACCCCTCTAGTCTTGAGCATGATTATCATTTGTGAGTAGTTACTTTTGTTCTTGAGGTCACGGGAGAAATCATGTTGCAAGTAATCATGTGAACTTGATATGTGTTCGATATTTTGATGATTTGTATGTTGCCATTCTCTTAGTGGTGTCATGTGAACATCGACTACATGACACTTCACCATACTTGGGCCCAAGGGAATGCATTGTGGAGTATTTATTAGATGGTGAGTTGTGAGAGTGACAGAAGCTTAAACCCCAGTTTATGCGCTATTCCGTAAGGGACCGATTTGATCCAAAAGTTTAATGCTATGATTAGAATTTATTCTTAATACTTTTCTTGTATTTGCGGATGCTTGCGGGAGGGTTAATCATAAGTAGGAGGCTTGTTCAAGTAAGAACAAGACCTAAGCACCGGTCCACCCACATATCAAATTATCAAAGTACCGAACACGAATTAAGCCAACATGATGAAAGTGACTAGATGAAAATCCCGTGTACCCTCAAGAACACTTTGCTTATCATAAGAGTCCGTTTTGGCCTGTCATTTGCCTCAAAAGGATTGGGCTACCTTTCTGCACTTTTGTTACTACTACCGTTACTTGCTCGTTACAAATTATCTTGCTATCAAACTGCTACGTCTTGATTTTGCGTTGGTTTTCCTTGAAGAGGAAAGGGTGATGCAGCAATAGTAGCATAAGTATTTCCCTCAGTTTTTGAGAACCAAGGTATCAATCCAGTAGGAGGCTCCTCAAAAGTCCCACGCACCTACACAAACAAAAAAAGAACTCGCAACCAACGCAATAAAGGGGTTGTCAATCCCTTCACGACCACTTGCGAAAGTGAGATCTGATAGAGATAGTATGATAAGATAAATATATTTTTGGTATTTTATAATATAGATTGGAAAAGTAAAGATGTAAATAAAAGTAGATTGAAAGCTTTATATGATAAAAGATAGACCCTGGTGCCATAGGTTTCACTAGTGGCTTCTCTCAAGATAGCATAAGTGTTACGGTGGGTGAACAAATTACTGTCGAGCAATTGATAGAAAAGCGAATAATTATGAGATTATCTAGGCACGATCATGTATATAGGCATCACGTCCGCGACAAGTAGACCGACTCCTACCTGCATCTACTACTATTACTCCACACATCGACTGCTATCCAGCATGCATCTAGAGTATTAAGTTCATAAGAACAGAGTAACGCATTAAGAAAGATGACATGATGTAGAGGGATAAACTCAAGCAATATGATATAAACCCCATCTTTTTATCCTCGATGGCAACAATACAATACGTGCCTTGCTGCCCCTGCTGTCACTGGGAAAGGACACCGCAAGATTGAACCCAAAGCTAAGCACTTCTCCCATGGCAAGAAAGATCAATCTAGTAGGCCAAACCAAACTGATAATTCGAAGAGACTTGCAAAGATAACTCAATCATACATAAAAGAATTCAGAGGAGATTCAAATATTTCTCATAGATAAACTTGATCATAAACCCACAATTCATCAGACCTCGACAAACACACCACAAAAAGAGTTACATCAAATAGATCTCCACAAGAGAGGGGGAGAACATGGTATTGAGATCCAAAAAGAGAGAAGAAGCCATCTAGCTAATAACTATGGACCCGAAGGTCTGTGGTAAACTACTCACAACTCAATGGAAGGTCTATGGTGTTGATGTAGAAGCCCTCCGTGGTCGATTCCCCCTCTGACGGAGCGCCGATGAAGGCTCCAAGATGGGATCTCGCGGATACAGAAGGTTACGGTGGTGGAAATTGTTTTTCGTTGGCTCCCTGGATGTTTTCGGGGTACGTGGGTATATATAGGAGGAAGAAGCACGTTGGTGGCCGTCCGAGGGGCCCACGAGACAGGGGGCGCGCCCAGAGGGGGTGGGCGCGCCCTCCTATCTCTTGGCCACCTCGATCGCTTCTTGACTTGCACTCCAAGTCCTTTGGATCACGTTCGTTCCAAAAATCACACTCCCGAAGGTTTCATTCCGTTTGGACTCCGTTTGATATTCCTTTTCTTTGAAATACTGAAATAGGAAAAAAAACAGCAATACAGGCTGGGCCTCCGGTTAGTAGGTTAGTCCCAAAAATGATATAAATATGTAAAATAAAGCCCATAAACATCCAAAAGGGGTAATATACTAGCATGGAACAATCAAAAATTATAGATACGTTGGAGACGTATCACAAACTACTCCGCTACTTACAATTTTAGCACTTGCACACAATACCTTGCTGAAAACCACTTGTCATTTCCTTCTGTTCCTCGTTGGGTTCGATACTCTTACTTATCGAAAAGGCTACAATTGACCACATATACTTGTGGGTCATCAAGGCCATTTTCTTGCGCCGTTGCCGGGGAGTGAAGTGCTCTTGGTAAGGAAACATTATTACTACATGCTGAAATTTATTGTCACTTGCTACTATGGAAAAAAAATCCTTTGAGGGGTTTGTTCGGGGTATCTTCACCTCAACCGGAACCACAATTAGTTATCCCTCAACCTATTGCACCTACTAAAAATATTGAATATGAAATTTCTTTGGGTATGTTAGAACAACTGCTAGCTAATCCTTATGCAGGAGATGGAACCGAACATCCTTATATGCACTTGATATATGTGGATGAAATTTGTGGATTGTTTAAGCTTGCAGGTTTTCCCGGAGATGAAGCTAAGAAGAAGGTTTTCCCTTTATATTTTAAGGTAAAAGCATTGACATGGTACATGCTATGCGATGATATTGAATCTTGGAAATGGAATCAGTTGAAATTGGAATTTCATCATAAAATTTATCCTATGCATCTAGTCATCGTGATCGAAATTATATATATAATTTTTGGCCTCATGAAGGAGAAAGTATAGCTCTAGCTTGGGGGAGGCTTAAGTCAATGTTATATTCATGCCCAACCATGAGCTCTCAAGAGAAATTACCATTCAGAATTTTTATGCTCGGCTTTCTCATAATGATCAAACCATGCTCGGCACTTCCTGTACTCGTTCTTTTATGAAGAAGACTATTGAATTCCGGTGGGATATTTTAGAAAGAATTAAACGCAACTTTGAAGATTGGGAACTCGACGAAGGTAAAGAGTTAGGTATTGAACCTAAGTTTGATTGTGTTAAATCTTTTATGAATACCGATGCTTTTCAAAAGTCTAGCACTAAGTATGGACTTGACTCTGAGATAGTAGCTTCCTTTTGTGAATCTTTTGCTACTCATGTTGATCTCCCCAAGGATAAGTGGTTTAAATATCACCCACCTATTAAAGAAGAAGTTAAAGAACCGGTATAAGCTAAAAAAGAAACTATCATTTCCAATGTTGATTCAGTTGTTCCCACTGCTTATATTGAAAAACCACCTTTTCCTGTAAGGATGAAGGAACATGCTAAAGCTTCAAATGTGGTTAACAAAAGTTATGTTAGAACACCCAAACCATCTGAAAAAATCAGAGTTGAACCTAGTGTTTCTATGGTTAAAGATCTCTTAGCTGATAATATTGATGTGCATGTTATTTACTTCTGTAGTGAAGCTTCTAGAATTGCCAAATCTGGAGGAAAAGATAAACATAGACCAGTTGTTGGCATGCCTATTGTCTCAGTTAAGATAGGAGATCACTGTTATCATGGGTTATGTGACCTAGGTGCTAGTGTGAGTGTTACTCCTTTCTCCTTATATCAAGAAATTAAAGATGAAATAGCACCTGCTGAAATAGAAGGCATAGATGTCACTATTAAACTTGCTAATAGAGATACTATATCACCAATTGGGATTCTTAGAGGTGTTGAAGTCTTGTGTGGGAAAATAAAATACCCTACTAATTTTCTTGTTCTTAGTTCCCCAAAAGATGACTTTTGTCCCATTGTTTTTGGTAGACCTTTCTTGAACACCGTCAATGCTAAGATAGATTGTGAAAAACAAACTGTCGGTGTTAGCTTTGGTGATGAATCTCATGAATTTAATTTTTCCAAGTTTAGTAGACAACCTCATAGGAAAGATTTGCCTAGTAAGGATGAAATTATTGGTCTTGCTTCTATTGTTGTGCCTCCTACTGATCCTTTGGAATAATATTTGCTAGAACATGAAAATGATTTGCATATGCGTGAAAGAAATGAAATAGCTAGAATCTTTTTCTAACAACAACCTATGCTTAAACACAATTTGCCTATTGAAACTCTAGGAGGTCCTCCTCCACCTAAAGATGATCCTGTGTTTGAATTAAAACAATTGCCAGACACTTTGAAATATGCTTATCTTGATGAGAAAAAGATATATCCTGTTATTATTAGTGCTAACCTTTCAGAACATGAAGAAGAAAGACTATTGAAAGTTCTAAGGAAGCATAGAGCTGCCATTGGATATACTCTTGATGATCTTAAGGGCATTAGTCCCACTCTATGTCAGCATAAGATTAATATGGAACCTGATGCTAAACCCGTTGTTGATCACCAACGTCGGTTAAATCTGAAGATGAAAGAAGTGGTAAGAATGGAAATATTGAAACTTCTGGAAGCAGGTATAATCTATCCTATAGCTGATAGTAGGTGGGTAAGCCCTGTTCATTGTGTCCCTAAGAAGGGAGGTATTACTGTTGTTCCTAATGATAAGAATGAGCTCATCCCACAAAGAATTGTCACAGGCTATAGGATGGTAATTGATTATAGAAAATTAAACAAAGCAACTAGAAAAGATCATTACCCTCTGCCTTTTATCGATCAAATGTTAGAAAGATTATCTAAGCACACACATTTTTTGCTTCCTTGATGGATACCCTGGCTTTTCACAAGTACCTGTTTACAACCTAATCAAGAAAAGACCACTTTTACTTGTCCTTTTGGAACCTTTGCTTATAGACGTATTCCTTTTGATCTATGTAGTGCACCTGCTACCTTTCAAAGATGTATGACTGCTATTTTCTCTAATTTTTGTGAAAAGATTGCTGAAGTTTTCATGGATGACTTTTCTGTTTATGGGAAGTCTTTTGATGATTGTTTAAGAAATCTTGATCAAGTTTTGCAGAGATGTGAACAAACAAATCTTGTCTTGAATTGGGAGAAGTGCAACTTCATGGTTAACAAAGGTATTGTTTTGGGCCATAAAATTTCTAAGAGAGGCATTGAGGTGGACAAAGCCAAGGTTGATGCAATTGAGAAAATGACATGTCCTAAAGATATTAAAGGTATACATAGTTTCCTTGGTCATGCTGGTTTATATATGAGGTTTATCAAAGACTTCTCTAATATTTCTAGGCTTCTTACAAATCTTTTTTAAAAGGATATTCCCTTTGTGTTTGATGATGATTGTTTAGAAGCCTTTGAAACACTAAAGAAAGTCTTAATTATTGCACCTGTTGTTCAACCACCTGATTGGAACTTGCCTTTTGAGATTATGTGTGATGCTAGTGATTATGCTGTTGGTGCTATTCTAGGACAAAGAGTTGATAAGAAACTGAATGTTATTCATTATGCTAGTAAAACTCTAGACAGTGCTCAACGAAATTATGCTACTACTGAAAAAGAATTCTTAGCAGTGGTGTTTTCTTGTGATAAATTCAGATCATACATTGTTGATTCTAAAGTAACTATTCACACCGATCATGCTGCTATTAAATATCTTATGGAAAAGAAAGATGCTAAACCTAGACTCATTAGGTGGGTTCTTCTGCTACAAGAATTTGATTTGCCTATCACTGATAGGAAAGGAGCAGAGAACCCCGTAGCTGATAACTTGTCTAGGCTTGAAAATATTCTTGATGACCCACAACCGATAAATTATAGCTTTCCTGATGAACAACTAGCTGCAAATAAATATTTCTAATAGTACACCTTGGTATGTTGACTATGCTAATTACATTGTTGCTAAATACATACCACCTAGATTCACATACCAACAAAAGAAAAAATTCTTCTATGACTTAAGACATTACTTTTGGGATGACCCACATCTTTATAAAGAAGGAGTAGATGGTATTATTAGACGTTGTGTACCTGAGCATGAATAGGAACAAATCCTACTGAAATGTCACTCTGAAGCTTATGGGGGACATCACGCGGGAGATAGAACCGCTCATAAGGTATTGCAATCTAGTTTTTATTGGCCTACTCTCTTCAAAGATGCTCGTAAGTTTGTCTCGTCTTGTGATGAATGCCAAAGAATAGGTAATATCGGTAAGCGTCAAGAAATGCCTATGAATTATTCACTTGTTGTTGAACCATTTGATGTTTGGGGATTTGATTTCATGGTACCTTTTCCTTCCTCTAATGGGTATACACATATTTTGGTTTTTGTTGATTATGTTACTAAGTGGGTAGAAGCTATTCCAACCAGTAGTGTTGATCACAACACCTATATTAAAATGCTTAAGGAAGTTATTTTCCCAAGATTTGGAGTCCCTAGATACTTAATGACTGATGGTGGTTCACACTTTATTCATGGTGCTTTCCGTAAAATGCTTGCTAAGTATGATGTTAACCATAGAATTGCATCACCTTATCATCCTCAGTCTAGTGGTCAAGTTGAACTTAGCAATAGAGAAATAAAACTAATCTTACAAAAGACTGTCAATAGGTCCCAGAAGAATTGGTCTAAGAAATTAGATGATGCACTTTGGGCATACAGAACAGCTTATAAAAATCCTATGGGTATGTCTCCATATAAAATGGTTTATGGAAAAGCTTGTCATTTACCTCTTGAGTTAGAACACAAAGCATTTTGGGCAATTAAAGAACTTAATTATGACTTCAAACTTGCTGGTGAAAAGAGGTTATTAGATATTTGCTCATTGGACGAATGGAGAACCCAGACTTATGAAAATGCTAAGTTATTCAAAGAAAAAGTTAAAAGATGGCATGACAAAAGAATCCAAAAGCATGAGTTCAAAGTTGGAGAATATGTTCTTTTGTACAACTCTCATTTCAGATTCTTTGCAGGTAAACTTCTCTCCAAATGGGAAGGACCCTATGTCATCGAGGAGGTTTATCAATCCGGAGCTATCAAAATAAATAATGCCGAAGGTACTAACCTGAAGGTTGTTAATGGGAAACGAATAAAACAATATATCTCAGGTACGCCCATTAATGTTGAAAGCAATATTATCCAAACTTTGACACCGGAAGAGCACATAAAGCAAACCTTCTGGAACACTCCAGAATAATGAAAAAAGGGAGGTATGTGATACGGTAAGTAAACGGACTCCGAAAAATCCGCAAAAATATTTTTTGTCAGTTTTGGAATATTTAGAAAATTAGGAAAATAAGAAACTTCCAGGAAAGTGACCCTGGTGGGCATGATACACCAGGGCACGCCAGGCATTCCTGGCATGCCCAGGTGGGTTGTGCCCACCTCAGATACTTTTTGGACTCCATTTTTCTTTTGTTCTGCTTGTTTCCCAAGATAAAAAATCTTTATATACCTCCCGAACCTGTTGACCTCCGTATCACGGAGAAATCTCCTGTTTTGTCTTCTTGTTGTTTTTTGTCAGAGCTGTTGAGCCAGGCATCATGTCTTCTTCTCCCTCTGATCATATGGAAGATGATGCTTGGTTGATGAAGATCGAGCTGAAGAGAGAAGACCCCATTGGAGTAGCTAAGGAGGACAAGAGCAAGGAGACCACCGGAGATGAAGTGTCGATGGACGAGCAAGCCTCGCCCACCGATGAGGAAGAGGAAGATATCCTTAAACCCTACTATGCTCATCTTACCCCCACTGAGATTGTAGCCTTCAAGATCATTGAAATGGTTCGTATACAAAATAAGTATCTCACTCGTGAAAATATTCCGCATATGGAGCACATTGCTTCCCTGCGGAGTGTCATCCAAAGATTGGAGAGTCTCTTGGTCCTTAAAGACCGGATTGCTTCTACTTCATCATCACCACCGCCTTCTTCACCACCAAAAGAAAACTGAGTATCGGGTATGGGCACTCCCCTTGGCTTTCGCCCAGCTTGGGGGAGGTGCCCCGGTATCGCATCATCTCCACTATCTTTTGCCTTTACTTTCTTAGTTCGATCCATGGTTATCTTTTGCTATTAGATGAATAAAAGTTTAATTTGATCCTTTCTTTTTGTGAGTTTGCTTAATGTAATCGTGTGCGAGACATATAATAAAGTTTAGTTTGAGTTTTGCCTTCTTTACTTTCTTGTTGCAATAAAAAGAAAGGAAATAAAAGAAAAAGATCATATGCTAATCTTATGGTAAGTGATGACATTACATAAGGAAAAGTATAAGTAGAAAATTTTATTGTAGATTGACAAACATAGCATTGGTCAATGATGCAACTCAGGAAAGAATTAATAAGGGAAGAGAAGATTCACATATAAATATACTATCATGGAAATCTTTTATGATTGTGAGCAGCCATCAAAATATTATATGCCAAAATTGTTGATGTCGGACAAGGAAGACAACTTAATGATTTATGTTTGTTCATATTCGCATAGAAGTTATATTGTCATAGATCCTTCAACATGTGGTGCTTGCCCCTATCTTTGCTAGCCAAAAACTCCGCACTAAGTAGAGATACTACTTGTGCATCCAAAACCCTTAAACCCAAATCTTGTTTGAGAGTCCACCATACCTACCTATGGATTGAGTAAGATCCCTCAAGTAAGTTGTCATCGGTGCAAAATGGATAATAAAAATTGCTTATAAAAATGTGAGATCATTTAGTGTAATGGAAAATTGAGCATTGTACGAACTTGTGATGGTGAAGAATAAAAGCGATAGACTGCATCATAAAGGTTGCCATCACAAGGGGCAATATAACGTGGCGTTCTCTTGCACTAAGGGGTTGAGCATACAAACAAAAAGCGCATGGCAACCTCTGCTTCCCTCTGCGAAGGGCCTATCTTTTACTTTCATGTTTTTACTTTCATGCAAGAGTCAAAGTTTTTCTCTCTATTCCTTTTATTTTTCTCCTTTGGAAAGCATCATGTGGCGAGGAAAGATCTAGGCACATATATCAGTTGAATATGGGTAGCATGAGTTTATTGTTGACATCACCCTTGAGGTGAGTGTGTTGGCAGGCGAAACTATAAGCCCCTATCTTTCTGTGTGTCCGGTTGAAACGTTTTGCTCATGTGTACGCGGTGAGTGTTAGCAATTATAGAAGACTAAATGATGGTTGAGTATGTGGACTTGCCTAAAGGCTCCGATACATGACCCTTCCTAAAAAGATGGTGAACTGTAGTTGCAAAGTTGACTGAGAACATAGTTTGTTGGTTTCCAATAGAGTTTATGCCTTATACTTCGAATGTTGTGATGAATTATCACTTTTCATGAGAAGTCTATGATAAAAGTTTTATGTTAAAGTTTGTTGTTGCTATAATAAGTTACATGATGCTGCTATGTTTGTATTTTTGTTTTTGTTGACACCTCTCTCTCTAAGCATGTGGACATGTTTTTCGATTTTGGTTTTCGCTTGAGGACAAGCGAGGTCTAAGCTTGGGGGAGTTGATACGTCCATTTTGCATCATGTTTTCCTACTATTATTTATGTTGTTTTATTGTATAATAATGCTTTTTGAGTAATTCTAATGCCTTTTCTCTCATAATATGCAAAGTATGCACCAAGGGGGAGAATTCTGGCAGCTGGAAATCTGGACCTGAAAAAGCTACGCCAAGCTACCTATTTTGCACAACTCCAAATGAGTTGAAACTCCCCAAGGATTTTTTATGGAATATTTAAGAATTATTGGAGCAAATAAGTACCGGAGAGGGGCCACCAGGTGGACACAACCCACCTAGGCGTGCCAGGAGGCCCAGGCGCGCCCTTGTGGGTGCTGCCCTCCTCGGCCCACCTCTGGTGCCCATCTTCTAGTATATAAGTCATTTTGACCTAAAAAAATAAGGGGAGGACATTCTGGATGAAGCACCACCGCCTCAAGGCGGAACTTGGGCAGGAGCACTTTTGCCCTCCAGCAGAGCGATTCCGCCGGGGGAACTTCCCTCTCGGAGGGGGAAATCATTGTCATCATCATCACCAACAACTCTGCCATCTTGGGGAGGGCTATTTTCATCAACATCTTCAACAGCACCAACTCCTCCCAAACCCTAGTTTATCTCTTGTGTTCAACCTTTGTATCAAAACTATAGATTGGTGTTTGTGGGTGATTAGTAGTGTTGATTATATCTTGTAGTTGATTACTATATGGTTTATTTGGTGGAAGATTGTATGTTCAGATCCATTGTGCTATTTAACACCCCTCTAATCTTGAACATGATTATCATTTGTGAGTAGTTACTTTCGTTCTTGAGGACACGGGAGAAATCATGTTGCAAGTAATCATGTGAACTTGATATGTGTTCGATATTTTGATGATAGGCATGTTGCCATTCTCTTAGTGGTGTCATGTGAATGTCGACTACATGATACTTCACCATATTTGGGCCTAAGGGAATGCATTGTGGAGTAGTTATTAGATGGTGGGTTGCGAGAGTGACAGAAGCTTAAACCCCAGTTTATGCGCTATTCTGTAAGGGACCGATTGGATCCAAAAGTTTAATGCTATGGTTAGCATTTATTCTTAATACTTTTATCGTAGTTGCGGATGCTTGCGGGAGGGTTAATCATAAGTAGGAGGCTTGTTCAAGTAAGAACAACACCTAAGCACTGGTCCACCCACATATCAAATTATCAAAGTACCGAACACGAATTAAGCCAACATGATGAAAGTGACTAGATGAAAATCCAGTGTACCCTCAAGAACACTTTGCTTATCATGAGAGACCATTTTGGCCTGTCCTTTCCCTCAAAAGGATTGGGCTAACTTGCTGCACTTTTGTTACTACTACCGTTACTTGCTCATTACAAATTATCTTGCTATCAAACTACTCCGCTACTTACAATTTCAGCACTTGCACACAATACCTTGCTGAAAACCACTTGTCATTTCCTTCCGCTCCTCGTTGGGTTCGACACTCTTACTTATCGAAAAGGCTACAATTGACCCCTTATACTTGTGGGTCATCATGAATACATCAAAATGCTTAAACGAAAAATGGCAACCCCATATTGAGCTTAAACAATGAGTATGACCTACAATCAAGTGACCTCACTTGACTCCTAAGTCAATATACTCTTAACATAGGTGACTTTGTCGCCGGCCAATTCTAGATGAAGTTCTCTAGTGTTTCTCTGTGTTCTTGCATTTGTCTCTTGCATGCTTGTTTCCCCTTTCAAAAAAAACTTCATCTAGATTTCTTTTCTTTTCTCTGTTATTTTCTGCATTCCCTGCATTTAATTCATTGCAAATCCTTTAGTTAATTCCCTGCAAATCTTTGTGAGATCCTATTTGCCTAGAGAGCTGACATGACAAAATTTTCTTTTGTGTTGAACTCGGCCTCACCGATCTTCTCTTCTCGGCTAGACCGAACCAACTCGGTGTCTCCGATGCAAAAGACTCGGTGTTACTGATTTCACTACTGAGAAAATATTTTGCCATTTGCATCCTGCATATTTGTTCCAGCTCCACTCGATGATTCTTATCCTCTACCCGCATCACAATCTGCATGCTGCTATGTCATGTGACTCAAGGACCAAACCTATTTGACTCATACTCCAGAAGATCGCTTCTTGGAAATTTATGTCAAAGGGGGAGAGAGATCACATCAAAGCTTAATCACATCAAAGGGAGAAAGAGACCCTATGGGAGAGAAAGACTTCTTAGCTTCTCCAGATGCTTGGTATACAAAGAGGAGATAAGTTACATGTCTTTAAGAGGGGAAAGACATGTTAGTAGATGTTTCGTTGTGTCTTTTTCTCTGATGTTCTTTGCTCTAATTTGTATTACCCTATCTTCTCCCTTTATCAATATCAGATTCAGGGGGAGAAAGACATCTAAGGGAAGAAAATCTTTGGAATTCATTGCATATCTTTATTCCTTGGGGAGTACTAAGTACTCACTCACTACATGTCATCCCAGTCTTGGTACTCTTGTGGTTTCCTGTTCTTGCTCTCATTAGTAGATGTTCATGTGTTATCTAACCCTGTTTTCTCAGGTTCATCTCTTCCAAAGTCAGCTCAAGATCACAAGGTAAGTATATGCATCACACTCATGTGTATGATGTTCTCTTGCTGATGTACATATTGTTTGCAAGAAGGACTCATGAACATGAAGGTATATCTTCTGCATTTCACATCTTTTGCTATGATGCATATAGCCAAAATACATGTACTCATTGCTTGCTCTGACATGCTTACACATTCACATGCTTTCATAATCTATCTTCACATGATTGCATACATGTAGGAGGAGCCAATGCATGTTGCATGTCCTTCCAAAGCTTTACTTGTTACACTTCTTATCTTTATCTAAAGCTTTGACGTATGTTGTCATCAATTACCAAAAAGGGGGAGATTGATAGCACAACTGCTCCCGGGGTGATTTTGGTAATTAATGTCAACATATCTCTTGTTGGACTAATACTTTTATCTATTATATTTCAGATGAGTTCAACACTAGAGTGGCAGGACAAGAGGATGTGGAACCCCTTAAAAATGCTAAGGACACATATTGGCAAAAGCTCAAGACTCTTGTTTTTCATTTTAGCGATCCAAGATCACATTGGGTCAATAGGAAAGCCAATACTATTAAAAGGGGATGAGGTGTTGCTTAATGGCTTGCTTGCTCAAAATGCTTAGTGATATGCTCCAAAAGCCCTCAACCACTTTCTCATTTCCACATATGTCCTAAAACCTAAAGTCAAACTCGACCCCACGGATTTGATCTATTCGGCGCCACTGAGTTCACTTGACATAGACACTACCAGAAACTCTAATCAGTTCGGACTCACCGATGGGATCTCGGTCTCACTGACATGGCCCTGCAAACTCTTTGTTACCTATTACAGTTATTTCGATCTCACCGAAATATGCAGTCGGTCCCATCGAGTTTGCTTGACCAAGTCTCTATTTGCTTATTGCTGAAATCGGTCCCACTGAGTTCATGCAATCAGTCTCACCGAGATGAGGTTTTGCCCTAACCCTAGCACATCGGTCCCACCGAGTTGACCTTGTCGATCCCACCGAAAACTCTAACGTGCACATTTTGAACCATATCGGTCTGACTGAGTTTCACTATTCGGTCCCACCGAGTTTGGTAAATTGTGTGTAATGGCTAGATTTTGTGTGGAGGCTATATATACCCCTCCACCCCCTTCTCCATTTGAGAGAGAGTCATCAGAACGTGCCTACACTTCCACTACTCATTTTCTGAGAGAGAACCACCTACTAATGTGTTGAGACCAAGACATTCCAATCCAACCACAAGAATCTTGATCTCTAGCCTTCCCAGGTTGCTTTCCACTCAAATCATCTTTCCACCATATCCAAATTTATGAGAGAGAGTTGAGTGTTGGGGAGACTATCATTTGAAGCACAAGAGCAAGGAGTTCATCATCACCACACCATCTATTGCCTTTTGGAGAGTGGTGTCTCCTAGATTGGTTAGGTGTCACTTGGGATCCTCCGTCCAGATTGTGGAGTTGAACCAAGGAGTTTGTAAGGGCAAGGAGATCACCTACTTCATGAAGATCTACCCATGTGAGGCAAGTCCTTCGTAGGCGATGGCCATGGTGGGATAGACAAGGTTGCTTCTTCGTGGACCCTTCGTGGGTGGAGCCCTCCGTGGACTCATGCAACCATTACCCTTCATGGGTTGAAGTCTCCACCAACATGGAGGCACGATAGCACCACCTATCGGAACCACGCCAAAAATCTCCGTGTCTCCAATTGTGTTTGCACACTCCAATCCCATCCCTTTACTTTCTTGCAAGTTGCATGCTTTACTTTCCGCTGCTCATATACTCTTTCCATGCTTGCTTGAAATGTATTGTGAATATTTGAAATTGTGCTAATTTCCAACCTCAACTTGAAAAACTTAAAAACTGCTATCTTTACTTGTTGAGGGTCTAATCACCCCCCTCTAGACACTTCTTCTCGATCCTTTCATGTATCAAGTACGATCCCACATGATGCTATAATAGTAGAATTGGTATCGAGCTTTGTTTCTCACACCTACAAGTAGAAGCCTTATGATGGATCTAGGTTAGGAAGTGGCACAAACAATTCAAGCAAATGTTAGTCAAGATGTCGAAAAAGCTGAAAAGATACACAAATGACAAGTAAGACATGTTGGAAATCGTTGCATGGAAAAACAAAAAAAATTCTATGCACACGCAATGATCTATCAGTGGAGATGCATAGCAACGAGGGGCAGAGTGTGTCTATGTACCCTCGTAGACCGTAAGCAGAAGCGTTTCACAACGCGGTTGATGTAGTCAAACTTTCTTCATGATCCACCAATCGAGTACAAACGTACGACACCTCCGAGTTCTGCACACGTTCCGCTCGGTGACGTCCCTCGCCTTCTTGATCCAGCAAGATGTCAAGGTAGTAGATGAGTTCTGTCAGCACGACGACATGGTGATGGTGATGGTGAAGTGATCTCTGTAGGGCTTCGCCTAAGCACTATGAAAATATGACTGGAGGAGTAAACAATGGAGGGGGCGCCGCACATGGCTAGGCAATTGTCTGGTTGTGCTAGGCGCCCCCTCCCACATATATATAGGTGGGGGGAGGAGGGAGCACCTAGGAGGGCGCCCCAAGTAGGCCGAATCCTACTTGAGGTCCTCCCAAGTGGCGCGCCCCCTGCCATATTTGTCAGAGGGGGAAGTGAAGAGGGGGAAGGGGAAGGAAGGGGGAATCATATTCCCTTTCTTTCATTTACTCCTACCCCTTTCCTTCTCCACCTTGGCTAGCCCATAATGGGGGCGCACCAGCCCCTTGTGGCTGGTGGGTTTTCCCTCTTGGCCCATAAGCACTACGAAAAAATACACTTCCGTGATGATACATGTTTGTCACAGTAGGTCGTGTTTTTTGTCATGCATGTACATCCATGACGATTTTATGATAGAATCAAGATAGTCATACCTGTGCTGTCGTAGAAGTGTTCCATGACATTACCAAAATTATCATCACAGAAGTGTCCACTTCTGACGATAAATCGCGCGTCACATAAGTGCTTTCGTCAAGGGTGACCGACACGTGGCATCCACCGTAACAGAACACCGTTAAGCTATCGGGTCGGGTTTTGGATCCGATAACCCGTTAACAGCCCCGACCAATGGGGATTTTCCACATGTAAAATCATCATTGGCTGGAGGAAACACGTGTCGGCTCATCGTTGGGACAGATGTCATCCACTCATTGGACAGAAGGCGCCTATGATACATTGACATGTGGCATGGCCCAACAGAGGCCCATTCCTGTGAAAAGGCCGGCCCGTTTGACTTGGTCAAAAGGTGGCGGGCCGGCCCATGGAAAGCCTGTTAACGGCCTTTTCGCATATAGCCCATTTATAGCCCGCTAACCCAAGGCCCGTTATGCCCTATCCGAATTAGGCCCAGTAGTGTCATCTGGGCCATCCAATATGATTCCAGCCTGTTTTCACTTCTGACCCATGTATGGCCCATGACGTCTTTCGGACCATATGAGGCTCTTTGTAGCTCTTGGCCCATTAACAGCCCATGGTGAAACTGGCCCGTAATGAAAAGTGTATCACTTTACACCCATTAACGACCCGTGGTGAAACTGGCCCGTAATGAACAGTGTATCACTTTATACCCATTAACGGCCCGTTATTCCGTTGGGCTGTTGACGGTGTCCTGGACTAGGGGGTACTCACCACGTCATCTCCCGATCAGTTGGATTGGGACGAGGACCCCCACGGTCGTATACTCATGGGCCAGTTCGGACAACCCCTGTCGCATACAAGGAAGACTCCACAAAACTTGGCGCCCAAGACAAGGACTCTCCTAAACCCTAGGCCTCCGGTGTCTTATATAAATCGAGGCCAGGCTAGTCAATGGACAATCTCATATTCATTACTACAATCTCGTGGTAGACACATGTACTCTGTACTACACCCATATGAATACAATCAAAAGCAGCATGTAGGGTATTATCTCTTCGAGAGAGTCCGAAGCTGGGTAAAACCCCGTGTCCATGTTACCATCGCTCTGAGACGCCTAGCTTAGGACCCCTACTACGAGATCCGCCGGTTTTGACACCGACATTGGTGCTTTCATTGAGAGCCTACTAGGTGATCGCCGCGGATTGATGGGATGACCAGGTGATATTTTTTCAGTTAGATCTATTCGGTATAAACTGTCTTTTTTGCAGGATTACTGCTGTCGCCGTGAGCTCCCTATTCGCAGTTAAATCAAGATTAGAAAAAAGTGTCCGGCGACGGGCCGTATTCTAAGTCCGGCCTCCATCACAACTCCCATGTGCCGTAGCCGAGGAGTTATCAAGCAGCGCCCCAACCAAGGAATCACGCTGCATGGAGGAGTATTGCGTGCGTTCAACAGCACACGAGCTTGGCTCGGTGGCGGCCGCAGGGAGATTCCACCTTTTCTTTATTATTTAATCAAGCAGAGGTTGTTTATGCTTTTTACTACTGATCCTTGTTAATGCACTGTCCCGTGGAGCAATCAATTAGTATTACTAGTTGTGACACGTTAATCGAGTTGTGATTAGTTCTATGTGCTAGCCTATTTGGCTGCCTCCCACGTAAAGCAACTAGCACCTTGGTGCAATTCCTTTTCTCCTATGGAGATCCGGGCTCAGGTGCAATTATTCTAGTTATTTTTCTCGTACTATCACTTATTCAATCCAATAAATTTTGTGCTTTCTATCTGCAATGTCTTTGTATGCAGGCAGCAGGCAGGTATCCTCGCCTGACGGATGCCCATATTATTAGACTATGACCGTGCATGCTTGCAGCTTCACTGGCCATCATGTTTTATGTTGAATTGTTACTGATGTAGGTATATAGATCGCAGTAAGGCATATGTTCGCATCCACTGCTTGGCGATACATCGGATCCGACCTCAATCTGGCCCACGTGTGATCCACCCAAAGGGATAGTGAGGAGCAGTGCACTGATTAGAGCTCGGCTCGATGGCAGCACACCACAGGGAGACTTATTTCTTTTCTTTTTAATTCAATACCTGTGTAGTCGACTACTAGTTGTCTCCTACTTTTTCTGCAAATACCCAGAATAAAAGTGCTACTACGCATATCGAGGATTGGCTTTGCAGCATGTTCGGCACGGATTAGTTCGTCCATTTGCTTCGGTCTGCTACAGTCGTCGCTGCTGGCGTTCAGGTTGTATTTTTCCAAATTATTCGTTTAGCATTATTATACACAGAATATTTTTCGTTGGCCTGTACTGCATCATTTTGGCAAAAAAATCTACCGACGTTTGTACCTAGCATCAGTCTGGCCAGCCTCTCCCTGTCACCTGGGCAGGCCGACCTTCGCCGACATCGCCGTGCCACGACCTCGAGCTAGCCTCAACGCTCAGGCCATATTTACCAAACCTTTTTCGCATAAATTAATTATGCACCTTTTTTTCATTATTATTTTTTGGTTTGCACTATTTTACTTGTGCAGGCAATTGACTTAGATCGGGCCGCACTATCCCCTCGGCGTGGTGTCCTCGTCGCCCACCTCCATCCGCCGAATTGTGTCGTCGCCTTGGAGCGCTGCCCTGTGTTGGCAACCCCCCATCATCGCTCCATCACCTCGGCTAGACTGCGGGCTTCACCTCTTCGGAGTACCGAGCTCTTCGCTCGGCCACATCGGGCTTGGGGGCTGAGACCTTGTCCCACACCAAGCTCGGACGGCATCATCAATGCCGAACACATTAACCAGCTAAGTTGCTTTGACGCTCAAAAACTCCCAGTTTTAAATTTTGTTCGATTCGACCAAGCATTATACCTTTTTGGCAAAAAGTTGCTTGTGAAAAACTTCCTTGTCAAAACTTTGTTTGTGGCACACAAATTCAAATACCCCGTTTACTTGGGGGCTTCCTTTATGAAGCTTTTCCTCTTGCATATGATTATACTTGTACGGCTTCGTTCCTTGTTCATGTATTACGCCGCAATATGCACCATGTTGACTTAAGTGTTCCGCAAGCTGGGTTGCCTTGCTCCTGTGTTTACCCCTACGTTCCCGATTGTTCAGCTAGGGAGTAAAGGGAGCACCTCTGTGATTGTCACGATCGGGTCATCCGAGCCGGACCTCAGACTAGATGAAGCCGAAAGCTAGCGCTCTTATTGTTTTCAATTATGGTCGGCACACAACGGAACTCATGAGTACAAAAAATCTATTGCACAAGTCTCATAGTAACAATGAGCAACTGAAGAAAGGTATCGGTGGGGGTACTATTTTCTTCGAAGATGCTTCTTACACTTTGTCAATAATATAGCATAAGTTCCCTGAGCGCGCTTTGTCTGTTACAGCCTTATGGCCTGATTGCCTGGTTATCGGAAACACCATCGATATTCTCGACAGGTGGAGTACATAACACTTTTCGGCCCTTGGCTGAAGAGGGAGAAGTCGACGGTCGGTTAAGACGCGTTTAAAGTTTGGGTGAACACATATATGATATAAGTACTTCGGTACATACAATCATTATACATAAAATTCTTTTACCTAAATCACTCGGGGACTCTTAAATTTATGTGAGCTGTTTTATATTAACTGTTCTTCTTCTTAGTCGTTGCAAAGTTTTTTCTATCACTCCTTTTTTTGACGCGAGTGTGTGGTCGATAGCCGGGGAGCCTAATTTCCCTCTCAAAGCTGCTAAAGTTTGCTAAACTGGCCTAACGAGAAGTACTCCACCTTCGGGATAGGAGGTTGAAGCTGTAGGCTGACCCGCTTGAAGTCTTGAGATAGGGTGTGTCATGTTAAGGCACGACAGAAGCACAATTTTTTTTCTAGGACCAATTTTCTGATTGGCACCGAACAATTGATCTAGTTCAAACGTCGAGTTTTTACTGACATTTTTTGGTTTTCCAATCCTATGGCACTTTTCAACTATTTGTGTGTTTTCCACATAAGTCTCGCAGTGCAAACGCCGGACACCTTTAGAGATTCGGCAAAAACTCTCGGATATTGCTATATATGCATCAGTTTCGAATTGTGTCTTCGGTCAATAGTTGGGTTGCCCAGCTCCTGTGCTTGCGTCCTATGTTCCGCTTTGTTCGGCTAGGTGTGCAAAGGGAGAACCACTGCGATTGTGCTTCCAGCTCGCATGGCTAAGCACCTCAGTGGAGAAAGCCGAAAACTGACTGTCACAACAAGCGTAAACTAGTCAGCGGTCCGATGACTGTATTAAATGACGGGCCATTCATAACATTGGCCGAAGTGTTTACGGCTTGACCTCGGCTGTCGCTGAACACTAACCGGGGGGCTACTTGCTGGCCTCCCAACTTTAAGCTCCTATGACTAAGTGAAAGTTATAAAGCCCGCATATCTGATTGCCTCGTTTCCGCCAACACAACCGCCTTCGGGCACCAAGACGTCAGCTAAGGGTTGTTTTGTTATTATGCACCCTGCGTAGCATCTACAAGGGGGTAGAAGCCGACGATGGGCCACTTTCAAATTATAAACGGTTGCAACAGAAGTGAAAATTTGGGTTCATTTAGACCATAGAGTTTGGAAGCTTTAAATCCTCAGTATTTTCCTCCCGCATTGATCGGAGCTGAGGTTTCATGGTCATGCTTAGCATGGCAACCCAAAGAAAGGAACCGATAGCGGGACTATTTTCTTTGGACGATGTTTCTTATGTTAAACAATAATATAACATGTCTCTATGCGTACCATTATTTATAAAACTGCATGGTCGGATTGCCTTGTTTGTCGTAAATCTTTGCCCTCATAAAGGCTTTATAAAGTAGGACAAACACTCCTCGGCTGCTGGCCGAGGAGGTTGAAGCCGATGGTCGGTCAACAAAGTTTTGTACAATGCGGATCCAAGCAATAATGACGTAAAGTACTTGGATACATAGAGTCATTACATATAATTTGTGTTTTTACTATGGATATCGATCCTTAATTCGGTTTCCCGTGCCCGCATTAAGGCTCGGGGGATACTGGGCTTCGGGCTTATTATTTACAAATATTAAAAGGGCACATCGATCCCCTGATCTGGTGTTGCCACCCGACCAGTGTCTCGGGGGCTACTGCATTGACAATCCAATGCAGAAAATTTAAAATGCAATATAGTTTTCGGGGAGATTATTATCCTCAGGTTGGTCGGCCGCACCCAACCTGAGTCTCGAGGACTTTGCACACCGCGTTTCTATTCCTAAGTATGCTGCCGAGCTGGGAATTGATCCTCAGGCCGATTTTTGCGAATCAACTGAGTCTCGGGGGCTACTGGGATCAGCGGTATTATGTCATCCTTCAGGTGCATCTCAGGTTTTAGACCGACACACACCTTGAGGGATACTGGTTATACATATTAACAGCAAATAAATTTGCACGCATCGGAAATAAAAGCCACAAACAATCAGCCCATGACCGAGGTGCTGATCCACCTCGAAAGCATTTCAGATATAGCTCGGATGCAAGTGGCTGGCTCCATAGAGGGTATTTTCAGCATTAAGCTCGGCTAAACTCCTGCAACTTTTTTGAACCAAGGTGATCTATGACACCTCAGATACAGTCTAGTGTTGGAGCTCGGACATAGTCTGGCTTTAGAGCTCGGATACATTCCGGCATTGGAGCTCGGATACATTCCGGCGTTGGAGCTCGGATACATTCCGGCGTTGGAGCTCGGAAGCGGTCCAGTGTTGGTGCTCAGCTGCAAAAGATACCTCGGAAGCAGTCCGACATTGGAGCTCCGATGCAAGAGGATACCGCCGCACGGGAACAACTTCAAACCCAAGACGTGGCATAAAAATAACAAGGCATTGATAAAGGCCGAAGACTTCAAGGGCTCCTCGGATACCCGACGTGTGAACTCTTCGGATTCACTCCGATGATCCTCAAGATCGAAGATGGGAAGATTAGTTGAACCAGTTTCAAGACCGACGACCGAAGATAAAGAATAGTTCGGAAGAATCGAGGAGCGTCCCCAACTTGAAGACCGGTTCAGGGGGCTACTAACGGTGTCCTGGACTAGGGGGTACTCACCACGTCGTCTCCCGATCAGTTGGACTGGGACGAGGACCCCCACGGTCGTATACTCATGGGCCAGTTCGGACAACCCCTGCCGCATACAAGGAAGACTCCACAAAACTTGGCGCCCAAGACAAGGACTCTCCTAAACCCTAGGCCTCCGATGTCTTATATAAACAGAGGCCATGCTAGTCAATGGACAATCTCATATTCATTACTACAATCTCGTGGTAGACACATGTACTCTGTACTACACCCATATGAATACAATCAAAAGCAACATGTAGGGTATTATCTCTTTGAGGGAGCCCGAAGCTGGGTAAACCCCCGTGTCCATGTTACCATCGCTCCGAGACGCCTAGCTTAGGACCCCTACTACGAGATCCACCGGTTTTGACACCGACAGCCGTTTCCAGCCCATGTTATCTTTCGGCCTTCTCAGAGCCCATTTATTCTTGGGCTCATTTCCAGCATTCATTTACTTACGGCCCGTTACTGTCATTTTTTGCTTGTGGGACAAATTCAGCCCGTGGTTACAGTCGGCCTGTTTGTGGTCCGTTAATACGTTGGGCCGTTTTCATAGCGTCATCAAATACGGCCTATTAACGATGGCCCGTTATGGTCGGCCCATGAACGGACGATTCCAACTCTAGCCCGTTTACGACCATAATGCAGTCTGTTTGGCCCATGTTTGGCCAATCGATCATACGACTCATATAAGGCCCATTTATGATACAGCCCATAGAAGGCCCATTGTTTCTACGGCCCGTAGAAGGCCCATTGTTTCTACGGCCCGTAGAAGGCCCACTATTTCTATGGCCTGTAGGAGGCCCAGTGTCACTACAGTAAATATTAGCCCATGGTAATTGTCGCCTAGTTTTAAAAAATAGGTTATTGCAACCACTAGCAAACCGCGGAAAAAGAACTGCAATGACCACAAGCAAACAAATAAACAAGACAACAAGGAAATAAATAAACAAGCAACTAACGCTAGGATATCACGGCTATTACACATATTACATCCACTGGGCATCAAAGTTCGCCACCAGTGCAAATATAGGGAACAAAGCAGCATATCCTATACACTAGTTGTCAAAGTTGGTGACCAGCGCAAATAAACACCGTAGCAAAACAAATCCAGAATTGAAACCACTTTAGAAGATCTCAAGAAACAATATCCTGGGTACCCATAATGCTGGCAAGATGCTTAGCAAGCTTATTAACTTTCTCTTGTTTGGCCCTTAAATCTTCCAGCGCTTGCTGTTGCACCAGGAAATATGCATCTGAACTCTGCAGGGGCTTCCTCAGTCCTTCAGCTTCCTGTCGCAGAACATCTGATCAATGTCTTTCAACTTGAAGTTGAGACTCAAGAAGACGAACTGATTCAGGCAGCGAGTTCGAAGAGCTTGTGCCAACAGTGGTGGCCAGTAACTCGAACACTACATCAAGACATGACTTTTGGGTTCTCTCGCTGTCGTCAAGATAGTTTTTATCAGCTTTCTTGGAGACCAACAGGGATGTCTCACTATCTTGAACCTTATCTGCATTACTTCCTTTACCATTGCATAACGCGGTACTGTTCTCCAATATTTTGTCGGCATTCTAAAAGAGAAAAAAGCAGACACATCACATGTTTACCATGTTGTATATGAAACTCATTTTGGTAAATGAGTTCAGTAGTAAAGTGGACATGATAACAGCATGAAACAAACATATATCTATGTACCATGGTCACTTTATGGTCTATATCATTCTAGTTTTTGTTGCCAAATCAAGATAGAGACACAGTTCAAATAATATTTGTTCAAAACAAAGCAGAATAGACAGAATATAAGTGTGGGAAACTATAGAGCAATAACAACACTTGTAATGTGCATGACATGAGAACATAACTGTTTATTCAATTGAAACTGGAATCAACATAGAGCACGTTACAACAGCAAGCCAATTAAAGAAACAGGTTTAAAACATACCTGTTGCACCATTGGAGTTTCAATTCCATCCTTCAAATTTGAAAATAGTTGGTATGAGTAAATACAGTAATGCAAGAGCAAAGGAGTATGAACCATAGCTACAGAACCTAACCTGAGAACAAATCTTCTTCTCTTTTAAGTGTTGAGTTGGGATTCAGAGTGGTGGTCCTCTTGCTTTGGGCACTGCAGTTCCCTTACTAACTTCTCGTGTTTGGATGCTCTGTGGTGGAGACGGTGTTGTGTCAACTGGAACTGGCTTACTATCTGCCGGGGTTGGGGTTAGAAGGGGTGTAGCTGGTTCTCTGTCCAACTGGGTAGGGGTACAATCTGCGAGAGTCTGGGTTATGTGTAGTGGATCTGGTCCTTGGGCAAGTACAACTGTGGTTCTATATGCATCAACTGGTAGCACTATCTTTTCTGAAGACCGTGTTGTTACTCCCTTAGATACTGCCATCACCCTCTCCAATTCAAATGGCTGATAAACAAGAAAAGTAATTGAAAGAATAGACATTGTTTGATGGACAGGTGCAATGGATAGTGGGGAATAAAAGAGGGCATGAAATAATTCATATTTATGTTGTCTAACCAAACAAGATAGCATGACACAATTTCACATATATGATGGCTAACTAAACAGGATAGCATGACACAATTTCACATTATGATGGCTAACTAAAAAAGATGGAAAGACATAGTTCAAAATATGATGACTATGTAAACAGGATGACATGATATAACTATATAACGTGTTTATTAAATAGGTTGGCATGCCATAATTCACATACATTCACGGATAGAATGCCATAATTCAAAATATGATGACTGTAAACACTAAACATGATGAGATGATATAACTATATGATGTCTTTATTAAATGGGTTGCCATGCCATAATTCAGATAGATGATGTGTATGTACTATGTAAACATGATGGCATGATATAATTCAAATATATGATTTATATAGTAAGCAAGTAAGCAGATGGCAATCCATATATGATGTAAAAACTAAGCAATGCAAGACAACATGCATGCATGACATGGGTAATATAACCCTGCCACGTTTGAGCATAGACCTCAGGGGGGAAATAGGACTGGTCATCAGTCTCTGAATCCTCCTCTGAGGAGCTCTCTATAACCAGCAAGATGTCTGCTTCAGCAGGTAGCATTGTCTGCTTCAGCAGGTAGCATTGTCTGCTCTGAATACCTTGTTTTCACTCCAGATACTTCCATCACCGCTTCAAATGGCTGATGCACAGGAAGAGTAGTTGAATATACAAACGTTGTCGACAAATGGAACACGTAATACAAAAAAATGATTGCATGATATAATTCACATACATGATGATTGGCTAAACAACATGGCATTGCGTAATTCACATATATAATGCCTTTGCAACAAGATAGCATTTTATAATTCACATATATAATGTCTTGCAACAAGATGGCAATGCATAATTCACATATATGGTAATTAGACACTAAACAAGTGGCATTCACACAAAGCATGTCTAAACTAATCAAATGACATAGCAATGCGAGACACCATACGCACAATATGAGCAACATAACCCTGCCAAGTTAGAGCATACACCTCGGGGGGGGGGGGATAGGACTGGTCATCTGTCTCTGAATCCTCCTCTGAGGAGCTATCCGTAACCAGCGAGATATGCGCTTCGTCAGATAGCATAGTCTGCTCTGAAGACCTTGTTTTCACTCCAGAATTTGCCATCACCGTGTCAAATGGCTGATGCACACGAAGAGCAGTTGAATGTACTAACATTGTTACAAATGTAATATGTAACAAAAAAAAGGATGGCCCGATATAATTTACATATAAGATGATTGGCTAAGAAGGATGGCATTGCAGAACTCACATATATGATGCCTGGCTAAACAAGATGGCGTTGCATAATTCACATAAACGATGAATAAATTAAACAGATGGCATTCGCACAAAGGATGTCTAAACTAAGCATATGACATATTTGATGTATAAAGTAAGCAATGCAAGGCGCCATATGCATGATATAACCAACACCAGCATGCAAGGTTAGAGCGAAGACCTCAGGGGGTAAATAGGAGTTGTCTTCTCCTTCTGAATCCCTCTCAAAATAGATATCTTCCTCTCGATTACAATCCGAAATGCATGGAGGGGGCCTGCCTTTGCGCCTACCATGGAGCAACATCTGCATGAAATTTTATTGCCATGCAAGGCTCGTCTCTTTTGCTCTACATGTTCAGTTCCATTGTTTACAATAACTGTCATGCATAGGAATAAAACAAAGTGAGATTATGTAAGGAGTGCATGCAGAAATCTAGAGTGATGGTAGCAACCTGTGGATAGACCCAAAACCAATAATAGCAGGCAGATAATGGCTTGAGTTAAAAAATACAGATAATGGTTTCTTTACTATTTGTTTCCCACCCAACATGAAACTCATAGTAGACACCGGAGATTAACCAGATAGTAGATAGATACTATTGATTTCGGCCCCGATATGTACCCCACAACCATTTAAAAACTCAAGTTTGACCATTAGTTTGGAGCTGACTCAGAGTCTAATCAGTGAACATGATGATAAAGTAGCATGTAATATTAAGCGATACATAACGTAAGCAGACACGAAAGAGTGCGACCTCTCTTGCGGACCCGTGTAGTCCTCGAGGTCATCTGCTCGGTTGATGATGGTAATGCAGTTTTCATGGCTGCCAGCGGCAGGGAAGAATATCTGATGCGGCAAAAGACAGTCTGGAGGCTGGATCCCTGCCGTGCTAGACCCTTCTGTCATTGGAGTAGCTGAGATGGGGTGGACGACGATGCAACAGGAGCGGGATAAACCATGCAAGGTTTTCTTTGACAACTATCTGTAAGAGAAGTAATTTTGTAAGGGCTCGTTTGAATTGGAGGATTCCAACAATGCAGGGATAGGAAATAGACAGGAATAGGATAGGAATGCACGTGCAAAACAGAGAATTTAAAAACACAGGATTTCTGCCAATCTGGATGTTTGATTCATAACAATTGGAAGATCGCAGGATGCAAAGAAGCATGATGAAATTAAGTCAAACCACAAGAAAATGTACAGTTATAATGCTATTATGCTACTATCTCTTAGTCTTATGCTTCATGAATAGTAATTTGAAAAGGAGGACAAGTGAAAATTAAAATTCCTACGTTTTTTCTTTCAAGGAGACACTAAAGGAACAAATCCTACAATTTTTCTTTGCTCCATTCCTTTGAACCAAATTCATGAATAGTAGTACCATAGGGAACTTTCCAATTCCTATGTTTTTCATTCACTTTTCCTTTCAAGCACTGGCGATTCTTGTAGGCAAGCTTGAGCAAGGAAAAGCCTACAATAAAAAAGTGTTTTTGTGCTACTTCTATTACTTTGGACCCAGGCCACTGCCCTACTAGCTCAACTCCCAGGGCCATCGACAAATGCACAACTCAAACGCGCAGAGATAAATAATGATGGCGTTCAAGAGAGTCCATCACGGAAAGCTAAGTTGCCTGGTACCTCACTTCTTGTCATATAGTAGGATAAAATAATCCTATTTCCCGTTACTACGTGTGCTCAGTGGACAATATATATAACGTGTAGAGTAAAAAAGAGATGCAACAAGTGTGCAACCTCTTTGGCGAAGCCATGTTGATCTCAGCGTGATTGGGTTGGCCGATGAGGATGCTCCGGCTGACTTGGCTGTCGAAGGAGGGGAAGAAGATCTTAGGCGTCTGGAGATGGAGCCCGAGGTACTACTCCGCTGTGATGGAGGGTTTCGTTGTTGGAGCAGCTCCGGTGAGTTGTACGACACCGAGGCTGAAGCAGGACAAGAGAGACAACGTTAACCCGAGTTGAATTCTAATAGCATCTCCAATACATGATGTAAAATACATAACCACAAAGTTCTAGATGTAAAATTCATCAGCCGCTCATCTCTGAACTTAACTGTCGAAACTGAATTTAACTGTCAAAATGAACTTAACTGTCGAAACTGAACTTAACTGTCGAAACAGAATTTTGCTGTTGAAACTGAATTTTGCTGTCGAAACTGAATTTTGCTGTCGAAACTGAATGCACTAGCAAGGTGAGGCTACACGTCGGTCGACTGACTTTTTCATCTCTGGTCAGTCGATTTCGCAGCCGTTGGATACGAAATCAAGGGCCTGCAGTTCATCTTCAACCTCCACCCCCCTGAGCCGCCAGCCACCACCAGCCAAACAACAGCCTCCCGCCGCCCACGGCCGGCGGTGCGCTGCCCCGCCCGCCCCGAAAACACTCCCCACCGCTGGTCCGCCACTGCCCCGGCCATCCCTCTAGGCCCCCCACCCCCGTGCCGAGCTTTTTCTCTGGCGATCCCCACGCCACCGCCCTGCCACCGCCGGCAACCACTACCCCCACCCTGAACCCTAAGATAGATAGTGGGGTACCTCTCCGGTGAGCCCCCCTCTCCGCTCCGG
>NC_041381.1:444739559-444773377 GCF_002162155.2 Triticum dicoccoides | reverse complement strand
GCTCCGGCTGGTTCTTCCTTCACCCTAGCGAGCCCCCCACCCCCTGAAAATTGACTGACCCAGAAGTCGATTCAGTCGACTGAAGTGTAGCTAAATCGGAGCAGCATCGCAAGCAAGAACAAGAGCGAGAGCAGCAGTGCGAGCAAGAGCAATAGCAAGAGCAGACCAGGCAGGGGACCGAGAGCAAGAGCAGAGCAGCAGCGCGAGCGAGAGCTAAAGCAGCAACAACTCCTACTGATGTGGACGTCACCGCCAAGGGAGCGACGCTGTGGAGGAAGTGGCCAGCGACGCCGCCGTGGATGGAGCCGCGCCGTGTCGGCTCGGGACCGAGCGCCGGTAGCACCGTGTGATCGAATCAAGAAGAAAATGCGACGATTAGTGTACAACCTCTCTGGTGGCGCTAATTAAGCCGCAGCTTCATCCGAGGAAATGGTGATGATGATGCTCTTCCGGTGGTGCAGGTGAAGACGGCAGTGTGGGAATGGAGGTGGCGCGAAAGACAAGGGGAACGTCGGGGCAGCTCCTTGGAGGTGGAGGACGGGGTGTCGGTGTCAAAACCGGCGGATCTTGGGTAGGGGGTCCCGAACTGTGCGTCTAAGGCCAATGTAACAGGAGGCGGGGGACACGATGTTTACCCAGGTTCGGGCCCTCTCGATGTAGGTAATACCCTACTTCCTGCTTGATTGATCTTGATGATATGAGTATTGCAAGAGTTGATCTACCATGAGATCGTAGAGGCTAAACCCTAGAAGCTAGCCTATGATTATGATTGTTGTTGTCCTACGGACTAAACCCTTCGGTTTATATAGACACCGGAGGGGGCTAGGGTTACACAGAGTCGGTTACAGAGAAGGAGATCTACATATCCGAATTGCCAAGCTTGCCTTCCACGCAAAGGAGAGTCCCATCCGGACACGGGACGAAGTCTTCAATCTTGTATCTTCATAGTCCAACAGTCCGGCCAAAGTATATAGTCCGGTTGTCCGAGGACCCCTTAATCTGGACTCCCTCAGTAGCCCCTGAACCAGGCTTCAATGACGATGAGTTCGGCGCGCAGATTGTCTTCAGCATTGCAAGGCGGGTTCTTCTCCAAATTCTCCAGAGTACCTGTTGTAATGAGCAGTGTCCGGCCTCCCATTAATGTTGCACTCCTCGGCTTCTATGCTTTGATAATGGCTATTTCCACGTGTCGGGCGGATGCGAGAAGTCGGGGCATTTTTCCATTTGCCACCCTGACCATGCTAGTAAATCGTCTATTTAAAGAGTTGGGGATCCTTAGATCCAAATCATACCGTCTCCTCCCAGCAAGCATCCATCAGAGTGTGCCCGAAAAAATCCATCCCATCATGGCCGGCCGTCGCGGCTCCTCCTCTCGCTTCCGTAGCTCCAAGCTAGGCGATTGGGAGAAGTGTTCCATTCCTCATAGCCGATTGGTAGAGTTGTAGACCCAGGGGTTTCTCCCACCTGCCTACATGGTCCCCGTCCGAGCCAGACTAGCCACTTATAATGGCGGGGAGCAAGCGGAGAGTTCTCCCAACCCATCCAAGGGGGAGCGGGTATGCTTTGTCCCCTATTTGCTGAGGGGACTTGGATTTCCAATCCATCCATTCCTCCGCGGGCTCCTGGAGTTCTACGGTCTCCAGCTGCACAACTTTACTCCAGCCTCCATACTGCATATCGCGGGTTATGTCGCCTTCTGCGAGCTATTTCTGGGTTGCGAAGCTCATTTCGAGCTATGGAAGAGGCTATTCTGCCTTGTACCCCGTACTCAGGAGGGGTCGATATATCAAGTGGGCGGAGCCAACATTACAAAAAAATACACTTCCGTGATGATACGTGTTTGTCACAGTAGGTCGCGTTTTCTGTCATGCATGTACATCCATGACGATTTTATGACAGAATCAAGATAGTCATACCTGTGCTGTCGTAGAAGTGTTCCATGACATTACCAAAATTGTCATCACAGAAGTGTCCACTTCCATGACGATAAATCGCGCATCACAGAAGTGCTTTTGTCAAGGGTGACCGACACGTGGCATCCACCGTAACGGAATGCCGTTAAGCTACCGGGTCGGGTTTTGGATCCGATAACCCATTAATAGCCCCGACCAATGGGAAATTTCCACGTGTAAAATTCTTATTGGCCGGACGAAACACGTGTCAGCTCATTAGTGGGCCAGATAGGTGCCTATGATATGTCGACACGTGCCACGGCCCACCACTGGCCCATTTAGCTTACAAAACTGGCCCGTTTGACTTGGTCAAAAGTTAACAGGTTGGCCCATGAAAAGCCTGTTAACGGTCTCTTTGCAAATAGCCCATTTTACGGCCCGTTAACTCACGGACCGTTAGGCACTAAAGGAAATCGGCCCAACAACATCATGTGGGCCGTCGAATATAACATCAGCCCATTTCACTTTCGGCCCATGTATGGCCCACGACGTCTTTCAGGCCATATGAGGCCTTCGTATCTTTCGGCCCTTTACAGGCCCACGGTGACTCTAGCCCATGATGAGCAGTAATTTGCTTTGTACCCGTTAACGGCCCGTGATTTACATGGGCCGCTTCCAGCCCGTGTTAGCTTTCGGCCTATTGATGGCCCATACATTCTTGGGCTCCTTTTCGGCCCTCGATTACTTCCGGCCCGTTACTGGCCTGCTCCCTTAATGGGCCAAATTGGGCCCATGGCCAGAGTCGACCCATTACTGGCATGTTCCACAAATGGGCCTAATTCGGCCCATGGAAAGAGTCGGCCCGTTACTGGCCTGTTACCCTAATGGGCCAAATTCGGCCCATGGCTAGAGTCGGCCCATTTCTGGCCAGCCCGTCCTATATTCTGGCCCATTAACGACCCGTTATGCCTGTGACAGAATTAAGCTTTTGCAGTCCTACGGCCTGTTAACGGCCCGTTACCGTGCCAGGCCGATACCAATTACACCCGATTATGGCCCATGTAGACCCATTTATCCGACGGCCCGAGGCCCACCGATTACAGGCCCATTTATGGATGGCCCGAGGCCCACCGATTACAGGCCCATTTATCGACGGCCTGTAGGAGATTCATGGATCCTACGGCCCATATATGGCCCATGGGTAGTTGCGGCCACTAGCAAACCAGGGAAAAAGAAGACTAGGAAATAAATAAGGTCGAAACTAGCGCTAGGCTATTAAGGCGATTGCACAGATTACATCCACTTGGCATCAAAGATCGCCACCAGTGCAAATATAGGGAACACCCTACACTATACAAAAATGGCTTGCTTTTTTCTTCAGCCGGTGGCTGCACGTTAAGAATAAATTTTGTATCGCACCAAAACAAATTACAACTATATAACAAAATGAAGGTTGGCATAAAACTTAACAGTCTAGTAGATAAATGCACCACCAGAAATTCAGAAGCTCGGTTCATTTGACCTGACTGTTATGTTTTCATGTTGTATTGTCCGATGGAGCACCATAACCCTCGCCTTCATTTCCCCTAGGCTCCTGAACAACATAGCAAATGTCTGATAGTCTGGTTTCAAAACCATGCATATCTTGACGACATTGAGCAATGTTTCTCCTTGTTTCACAAAGGGCCTCTATTAGGGAATGGACTTGTGTCTGGAGCGCAGATACAACATTGCTTTGAGCTTGTATATCTTGATCATGAGGCAGTTTGGACGATATTGCCTTAACAACCAACCCAGTATTACACAGGAACGTGCTTTTGGCACTGTTAGTGGACAGGTACTGACCCACTACAAGAGCTGACATTGCGGTTATAGTTGCCTCGCCACCTTCAAAAGGTGGCGGTTCCACCATTTTTTCCATAGCTCACTGAAAAGTTGAGGTTTTACATTAGTAGTACCAGAACAGAAGATATTAAGGAGGCAGCAAAACCAAACAAAATAGCTTTGGTCTATATACAGAACTTATTCTGGTGAACCCATGTCAAATATTAGTTGTATTTCATTGCAAAGTACATAATAAAACCAGGTTCCAAACATATGACCATGTACCATCGCTAATGTATTGTCTATTTCTTCACATTGTATTGAGGGCTAAGGATAAAGAGATGAAGTTTATAATACGGTAAGCATAGTATGACATCATTCATATCACAAAACAACTGAGAACAGACAAACAGGCAATTGTAACATTGTGTGGGCAAGTCCAGCATGGAACTAGATTACGGGTCAAGATCAAAGGAACATCACTCCTCCCTTTTAAACCTTGTAAGGTGCAATGATATGCTAAGACAATTGTGTATAAAATTGAAAAGAGTAATAGACATTGGCTGCAAATCATGCAGTTCAAGGCACAAGTCAGAGTAAGTAGTAGTTAAAAGGCATGAGGATTAAAAACTTACAACAATGACTTTGACTGGTGTAGTCATGCCCTTCTTCTTGCTGGTGTGACAGTCCTTAAAGATTTCCACAGCATTTGGTTCAGGTACTTTTTGGTACTTGCGGGCTTTCCTCTACATTTTGAACAAGTCAATATAGATCTGATAATATGGTACAGCGAAAAGAGTGAAATAGCAGCTAATTACAAGAGCCATGCAGTGTGCAATATAGCTACGAGATCCCGTCGTCTGTTGGAATTTCACTTTTGTATGGTTGGCCTTGTTCTTTGAACAGTTCACCTACAAGAAGATAGATTTGTGTCGCACATGCGTCAATAGGACTTCAACATGTGATCTGATCACATATATATAATGTACCTGATACTTCAGATCAGACCAGTGTTTAAGAAGGCCCCTCCAGTCTTCATCCGATATATTTTCCACTGGAGATGTTTGGGAAAGTTCACTATTAGCCTTGCCTTCAAAGTGAGTTTTCCTCAAGTTATACCGATACTATCGCAGAGCAGACTTGAAAACATGGGTGCAAGCTTGTCTAGTTGCATCATCTTGGCTATCCAACTTGAACCTCATATGTTGAAAATTATGGGAGTCTCATTATCAGCAACCTAGAAAGTATGGGACAGAGCAAGACGATATTACTAGTTTCCATACATAACCATACTTACAGATAAATGGTCGAGGAAGGTGTTGAACTGGGTTTCGTATTTGTCATTCCTATATTGAATCCATGTTGGGAGGATACGTACATGACACCTAACGGGAACTGCTGCCTCTGATACTAACTTGGCTGACTCTGTAGCATCACATGGCCTTTTTAAACCTGCCTCAAAACGGATCTCCATTCTTCCTCCTCTAGATTTAGTTAACCTATCAAGCATTATCGCTGATGTTTGTTTCCTCTTGCGCCTAGGTGCTAGTCCAACAATGAACACAGGAAGTGTTAGTGTACATCAAACTGTGAGACTACATATAAAGAAGCATGCAACTGTAACTTGACTCCAGCAACTACCTTCTTGCTGTTGAAGCTCACAAGGTTCATCTGATATTGCCAACTCGTCTTGTGTCAAGAGTGCTTGGGAAGTAGTGTCAGGTGGCAAGGGAGCTTGGGAACGTGCTGCTAGCTCAGTTGACGCACGAGTATGTCATGCAGCTGGTAGTACTGTGGTAGGTGTTGCAAGAACTAGGGCTGTCTCTGCTTGTTTGGTGGCAGCTATTTGTTTCTGTTTGGCTTTTTTTGCAGCTCGTGTAGCATGGGATGCCATGTTTGTAGAAGTTTCCACTGGACTTTCACCTTCTTTTGCACCATCAGTACCAGCAGAATCTGTAGGATTCATCTGCTTCTCATTCCCTGCCATTCTGTATTTCTTCCTCTTTCTCTGTGCCATGTTAAGTCAAGCCGACAAGAAAAACGAATAACAATTTAGTTCTTCAGAACAAATTGATGCGTGATGCAGATGAACTGAACTTTGATGTTAGACAACCACATGATAGGAGGATGTAATATGTGTGAAAAACAGGATGGAAGAGATAACTAGAACTATGATGTGTAAACTAAGAAGAAGACGTTTCACCAAATTAGAAGCAATGCAATGGAAGGTAGACACCATATGAAAGATGCTACAAATATCGCTCTGCCAAGTTAACAATGTCTCAGCATAAATGGCGTTTAAACAAATGTGAAGCAGTACAAGAAATAAATCATATGCAAGATGCAAACAACATCACACTACCATGTTAGAGGTCTCTCGTCATTAGTGCCATTGCATATTTACAGCATTGCATATTCACAGCTTATGATGTGTAAACTAAGGAGAAGGCATTTCAACAAATTAGAAGCAATGAAATCTAGACACCATATGAAAGATGCAACGAATATCACTCTACCAAGTTAAAACTGTCTCATCATAAGTGCCATTTCAACAAATTAGTAGTACAAGCTAGAAAAGAATGTGAGATGTAACCTATATCACACTCCGAAGTCAAACATGTATTATGATAAGTGATTGTTGCAGGTTACACAACAGTAGTAATTTGATGTAAGAACATGGTGTGATAGACAGATATTGTATGTTCTAGAAACAGGAACACGTGTCTTATTCAAGTATAATGTGTAAAGTAAGCAGATGGAATTCAACAAAATTAGAAGCAATACAAGCTAGACATCACACATAACATGCAACCACATATAATAGTGCCAAGTTAGAGGGAGCACCAGTGATGCTGCACTAGGGGAGACGTGCTCATCATAAACACAGCTTTGTTGAGTGTCTATGCATGTGTTGTCTTGGAAATCATCTTGGGGGTGTGGAGGAGTAGAAACTGTAGAGACCCTCCGTTTGGAAGGAGCACATTTATCCGCTGCCTTGCTAACTTCCTTCCGCTTTATTGATTTTGAATTGTCAAGTAAAACCGACAAGAAAAAGCAATAAAATTCTCTCTTCAGAACTCATTCATGTATGATACTGACAATCACTACTTTGATGTAAGGCAAACACATGATACCAGGATGGAATATGTACGAAAAACAGGATGGCATGGCATGTTCACAACTGTTTGTGTAAACTAAGCAGAAACCATTCCAGCAAATAAGAAGCAATGCAAGCTAGACACCACATGAAAGATGCAAGCAATATGACTCTGCCAAGTTAAAAGCGTCCCATCATAAATGGAATTTCAACAAATTAGAAGCAGTGCATGCTATAAATCATATGAAAGATGCAACTAATATCGCACTGCATATACTAAAGGTGTCTCATCATATTGATTGATGCGGGATACAAAAAACAATAGTTTTATGTAAGGACATGCTTAATAGATAGATGTACTATGTACTAAATACAGGAAGGCATGTCACATTAACAGGTATAATGTCACATTTACAGGAGTATAAGCTAAGCAGACTAGCGCATGCAGTTTAACCAGATTGGAAGAATTACAATCTAGACACCATATGCAACATGCAACCAAATATCACGCTGCCAAGTTAGAGCAAGAACCTGCGATGCTAGTGTAGGGGAAATGCTGTAATCAACTACAGAGCTACGTTCACTATCTTCATCTAGCATTTCTGTTTCTTGAGAATCATGTCAGGAGGCTGACGCTGCATTCTTTAAATGGGGAGTAGTCCCCTTTCCTGCCTGCCTCGTCATAAGTGATTGATGAGGGATACACAAGAACATTAGTTTGATGTAAGAACATGGTTAATACACAGATGTACTAGTATGTACCAAAAACAGAAAGGCATGTCATATTCAAAGGTATAATGTGTAAGCTAAGCAGATGCAATTTAACCAAATTGGAAGCAATACAAGCTAGACATCCGGCTGGAGTGGTGAACATGATCATCTAGGACCTGAGATCCTGGTGGCAGGCGGGCTGCTTCGCCACCATCGCGGCTTTTTAGTTGGCTTCCAGGTGATGCCTGTCTTCACTGGGCTTGTGACTGGCTCGGCTAGTGCCCTGACTAGATATTTATCTTCTGGTGCTCACGGGATGGTGGTTCATGTAAAAGATATCTTTCCTTATCTTAATAAAGACCGACTTCGGCCTTTTGAACACAAGCTAGACACCATATGGAACATGCAACCACATATGACACCGCAAAGTTAAAGCAAGCACCTGGGATGGTGGTTCATTGCTAGCGAGGTCATCAACTCCAGAGCAACGTTTACCGTCTCCATCTGCTGACACTGCACCCTTTAAAGTGTTGTAATGTGCCGGGCCTAGCCGCCTAGAAAGCTGGCACGACTTGTCTCTTTTCTTTTTTGCTTCGCTTTCAGCAGACTCTGAAATACCCTTGCATAAAAACACAATAGTGAGAGTATGGATGAAGTGTGTGCAGAACTAGTGCACTATAAAAGTAGCAGATAGCAGGTGGCTGAAAAATAAATGACATGAGACATATGATAGCTCTACAACATTGCATGGCAAACAAAATTAGATTCTACTCCGTATGATTTTGTAATATATGAGCACAGGAAATGCAGGTACTCCTCCAGCACACCACCACATGTGGTCATATCTAAGATAACAGTCGACTGAAAAATAAATAGGCCAGTCAATTTTTTTAATGAACCGTCCGATCTATAAGGAACGGGCAGATGGCCTTCGTCTACCTCCCGCCACTCACTGTTGACGATCTTTCTCGAACCGCCAGCGACCACCGGCCCAGACCCGTGCCTCCGCCGCCCCGCCCTCCCGTCGACCTCACACCACCGTCGTGCTTGGCAGCGCCCCCAAGCCATGCCTTTAATCCCAGCCGACCTCCAGATCGGGCGCCAATAGCTCTAGGCCACACACGCCCCTAAGATAAACACCAAGGCGCTGCTTCCCCGGCGTAATAGTCGTACTAGCGCCTGTTACACCGGGGAATGCTTCCGTTAATTGGGAATCAACTGGCCAGAAATTGAAATTCAGGGGGGCGACGGACCTCTAGCTAAGGTGAAATAGTATATAAGGAGAAACCTTGTGCATCGCAAGTTACTAGGAACATCTAGTATCAAGAAGAAGCGGTCAACTAGTGTCTTCTGTGGGATAAATACCGTGCAAGTAGAGACGTAAGGTTTGCACGAATAAGGGAAGAGGAGTACCTTCTTCGGTTGCCGGTGTGGTCACCTCCACATGTCGCGCCGATCTTCTGCTTGGACGAACCCATGGCCAAATTGTTGACTGTGTTGCCGTGGCCGTATGTCGACGGAGGGGAAGCAGATCCGAGGCGGCGAAGGATGGCATAGCAGGAACAACTCCGGTGCGGTGGAGGGTGGCAAAGTTGGAGCGGCAGCGGTGAGGCGTAGGACGGCGTGGTTGAACTAGCTCGGGTACGGATGGCTCGGCCTCGGCTTCAACTACTAGCCGTGGAGGGCGTTGCGGTTGAGGTTGTGGTGGAGGACGACGTAGGGGTATCGGCTCCGGCGTGATGGAGGAGGGCGACAGTTGATGGGTGGGATGGGATGGCAGACGGAGGACGCCGGGGTTTCGCAGCTGGTGGAGAGGTAGTTTTGGCGCCCATGGAGTACGAATGGGGAATCGGACGGGTGGGGGGAACCATGTTTCGGTCTGGGACGCGCTTGTTTTTGAACAGAAGATGGGACGTGCTTGTTTGAAATTTGGGGAAAGTACAAACTTTGCCCCCCTCTTCAATATCGGACCTACTGCGGGTCGGGGGTAGGATGGTAATCTCAGGTGTCCCAAATAGTGGGCGGGAGCGATTTTGGCCGCGCGCATGTGTGCTTAGGCGGCCATTGTGTATGAATGTTTTTCGGAGGCGGTTGCGTGGCGTCTAGATGAAGCTACAAACCTACCCCGGTTAAGACCTTTGGACGTCGGGCCGGTAGGTTTCATGGGTCAGAGTTATTAGAACAGTAATTTCCTTATACTACCAAACATTGGTCTCATGCAGTTTCTGGCGAGTAGAGGCTCTTTTGGCGCTTCGTTCGAAATTTTGAAACACAAGCATTCACGTTTAGAGTACTCTTGAACTATGAGGATTGACCTAAATAGACAACATTATATTTGACCTTGTATGTTTGGAAACCTCATTAAATTTTCCGCTTCCTTTTGAAATTTTGACACTTGAAAATCCTATAACTACGATTATTTTGGAATGGAGGAGATAAATTTGAATCTATTTTGTACACGACTACATATGCTATTATGTACAAAATCAGAGCAAAGATTGGTACCCCCATAGTTTAGGTATGGTTTACAAATGCCATGATATCAAATTCAAATAATTGAATGGACTTCATGTTGAATTCGATTTTTTAAACCACCTTAGGTTGAATTCAAATGTATGCTAGTTCATAAGTAGCTATTGATAAATGTCCATTGTGTAACTTTCGTATGTATAATGTGCTTTACACACACAACATGAACTATACTCACGTTTATATTCGATTGCTAAAGCGATGCATTGTCTGGAGTTCAAAATACTAACTATGTGGATCAATTGTGTCGAATAATAACATAGACATGCTCAAATTCGATAGAATATAGATGTCTGATGGATCAATGACCGCTCCTTACGCGAATTGCAAATATCATGATCCCATCCTAATATTTGGATACAATTTATATCTTTAATCAATGTGTAAAGCAGTCTTTTATGTGTAGTTTCACTCTCCATCGGTGGTCTCTCACACATGCTCACACACTCTCTCCCGAGGTGCCTTTCTTGCACACATGCTATAGATATAACCCTCCCTCCCTACCGTAACCATTTACAACTGTTTTCACTAACCTTTATCACAAGTGGAAGTGCTAGTTATCGACTAGAGGGGGGTGGGGTGAATAGGCGATTTTTATCAAAGTCTTCAAAACATGGAAGTTTCGAAGACAAACAATAGAAATGACCTAATTGATATGCAGCGGAAGATAAACTACAACAAGCAAGCCATAGTCAAGTATGCAATAGTGTTAACGTACGAAGACTAATAGCAGCTAGGTAGTAAGGATCAGGATGGAAGATAGTATGAAGCCAATCAACACTAGTAGTCAAACATTGAAGTCAAACAGATAAGACAGATAAGCAATGACTTCACGAAGACAAACTCAAAGTAAAGGAGGGAAGGGATAGAACCAGTCACGTGTTGAAGACACATGATTTGTTGGACCAGTTCCAGTTGCTGTGACAACTGTACATCTAGTTAGGGAGACTGAGATTCAACTCAGAAGACCGTGTCTTCACCTTATTCCCCTTGAGCTAAGGACACACAGTCCTTGCCCAATCACTCTGGTAAGTCTTTAAGGTAGACTTCCGAACCTTCACAGACTTCGTTCACCGGCAATCCACAATGACTCTTGGATGCTCAGAACGTGACGCCTAACCGGCTGGAGGATACACAGTCCTCAAGTGTAATAAGTCTTCAGGTCACACAGACAAAAAGACTTCAGTGATGCCTAACACTCTTTGGCTCTGGGTGTTTGGGCTTTGTCCTCGCAAGGATTTCTCTCTCAAAGGCTTCGAGGTGGGTTGCTCTCAAAACGACAAAAGCCGTAAACTAACTCTGAGCAGCCACCAATTTATGGTGTAGGGGGTGGGCTATTTATAGCCACAAGGCAACCCAACCTGATATGTCCGAAATGACCCTGGGTCACTCAGGAACTGACACGTGTTCCAACGGTCAGATTTCAAACACACATGGCAACTTTACTTGGGCTACAAGCAAAGCTGAGTCATCCAGCTCTGGATAAGATTTGCTCTCATTGTCTTCGCTCGAAGACATAGGATTTGGGTTGAGCATCACTTCAGTCACTCTGACTTAGTTCACTTGGACCCCACTTAACAGTACGGTGGTTCCTATGACTCAACACAGAAGAAAAGGAAACAACAAAACAACTCAGTCTTCGCGCTCCATAGTCTTCACTCAATGTCTTCTCATGTCATAGACTTCAGTGTGAATATCTTCACACACCACCATTGTCTTCAATGTCTTCATACATTTTTAGGGGTCATCTCCGGTAGGTAAACCGAATCAATGAGGGACACTTCCTGCGTTATCCTACAATTCTCACAAACGCATTAGTCCCTCAACCAACTTTGTCGTCAATACTCCAAAACCAACTAGGGGTGGCACTAGATGCACTTACAATCTCCCCCTTTTTGGTGATTGATGACAAACTGGTTGAAGTTTTCAACGGGAAAGAAGTATGTGAAATTGTAAAGGATAGCGTATTGTCTTCATAAGTGGCAAGGGCTCCCCCTGAAGATGTGCATATAAATAATTTGCTTTTGGAATGCAAATGCACATGGCAGGTTGTAATTGTGGAGATCCTCTTCAACTTATGAAGATAATTCATCATGCATGAAATGATATAGCTAAGAGAATGACATGCATAATGAAAAATGGACGTCTGCAGAATGATCTAAGTGCGGAAGTTATCATCGCACATGGAAACGCAAATAAGTAGCAGACGACCATTAAGTTTAAGTGTTACAACTCAAAGAGCGAAGTGTATCAAAAGCAAGAGTTGTAAGCACTAGGCAAAAATATAAAGCAACCGCCCTTATGAACCCGCTTGGAGACTATCAACTCATATGCTTCTCCCCCTTTTGTCAGTAATGACCAAAAAGGTTTGAAGACATAGAGCATCTACTCGTCTTCTTGAGGAGTAGGTGAAGCAGCAGGGTTGTCATTGTTGGTTGGCGGTGCAGACGAGCTTGGTGCAGTGTTGATGCGTGCAGAAGTAGGGGGCGGTGAAGTAGCATCGTCTTCATCATTGATCACATTTGCATTGACTGTTGCCGCGGAGTAAGAATAGTCAGAGTCTTCAAGAGATGGAGTTCTTCGTAGGACATCATTCCGTGGAGGAGTGGAGTCAAACTTGAATCTTTCAGTGAAGCCATCGTCTTGAAGATCAGCTTTAGCACTGAGCAGGGTTAAACTCTTCCATGATCGCCGACAAGTTTCGTGAGTGAAAAATGCATTCTTGGTGGCAAGGTTTCGAATGCGATTACATCCACCAAGAGGCTTTGCATCTGACGCTTGAGCCAAAAATGATGCTTATCTTGCTTCTGATGCAGGGCCACCAGAAGTTCTCAGTCATTGAGGACCCGAGAGCGCTTCCGAGGTCTTTGAGCAATGGTGCTCTCAGTAGCTTCAGTTGGCACACGATGAGGCAGACGAGTATTTCCAGCCATCGAATAGACACGCGTGACAATTTGGACTCCTTCCATAGGCTGAGTGAAGCTTTGATGTTCAGCATTTTGAAGACAAAGAGGCTTCTTGACAGGTTCAGGGTATATGGCTTCAACTGACATATCAACCTCTGGTAGGAAGATCACATGATTGCGAGCAGATGGTTGATAGTTGACAGCAGAGTGTTGCTTGATGAGGCGCATGACCCATGGAGCATAGAACTTCAGTCCGAAAAGGTCAGATCCAGATGCAGCCAGTTGCCTGATGAAGAAATCTTGCGCATTGAAGCTGATGCCATTGAGGATGTAAAAGACCAATGTCTTCATGGCTCCTTCAAGTTTTGCAGCTGATGAATGTCCTTTGATCGGCCATAGAGTCCGCCTGATGATATGATATATAGTGCGCGGCAGATACTCAAGGTCATCAACAAAGAACTCCTTTGGATATTCAGCATCACGTGGCAAAGGCTTCATCATGCTCAACATCTGGCTCATATTGGGTTCAGGCTTATGGAAGATGCTCTCTAGTGCATTGCGGTGGTTTTGACAACTAGGTTCATATAGCTCTTCGGGAGTGGATAGGCCTGTAAGCTCAATGATGTCAAGAGCTTTGGCTTCATGATGAACATTTCCTGTCATCCACTCGAGAACCCATGTCTTCGTATCTTTGTTATAACCGCGAATGTGGAGCGTAGCATAGAATTGAAGCAATAGCTCTTCATTCCAATGTTCTTTGTCTGTCACAAAGCTGAGCAGACCAGCATCACGAAAGCAGTCAAGTGCTTCTTCTAAGCATGGCAGTCCAACAATGGCTTCAATGTTGAGGCGCATATGAGGGAAAATGCGTCCTTGATCATACAGAACACAGGAGTAATAGCTTCGCTGCTGATGACTCCAGAACCGATCTGATGATATTCTTGGCTTTGTGTAGGGGTTCTTTGAGCTGTCAAAGAATGTGTTGTGGCTTTTGAAGCCATTTGCATTGAAAGACCCAACAGATGTGGCAGTACCTGGAAACCTTGGCAGTCTTGGCTTTGGCTTCTGGACCTGAGGCCTATGCTCAATGTGATAGTTAAACTGAGGACCAGAGATAGTAGGCGGAGGGACCAGAATGGGCCATCTGACTGTGATTAGCTCGCCATGGTTGTATGCTTGCTCGATTGTATAGGGCCTTGGTGGCGGAACAGGAGCAGTGGCAGCAACAATGGCTTCGAGCTGCACAACAGAAGCTTCAGGAGCATTTTCAGCATTGACTTCTGGTTTAGTGCTTGGGACAGGCTCCACATTAGCTTCAGCCATGACTATGTCATTGGCCTCACTGGTGTTGGTGGTGGCAGCCTCAAGGTTTTCAACCTCCACTTGCTGAGCTGGAGGGTCAGGCACAGACATGTTCACTTCATGAACAACTTCTTCAGGAATGGGGGGAGTAGAGACACGTTCTTCTTGACGTTCGTCATCGGCTGATGCAGCCAGATTGTCTTCAGCAGTTGGTGCTTCAGACTTGGAGACATTCACAGTAGGAGTGGCTTCTGAAAACACGTGACGTGCAACAGGTTGATGGTGCACTTCTCCTTCTGGAATGCTCGGAAGAGGGACTTGAGGCCTTGGTCCTGTGTGAAGCCTTTGTAGTACAGGCGACGCCTTTGGAGATGGAGTGGGCAGGTCCTCATCCTCTTCAACTTGCACGGATGGTGTGGCTTGTTGTTGTTGGGGAGTACTGGGGGAGTCTTGTTCTTGCGGGCGATCAGCCCATGAAGCATCCTGAGCAATTGGCGTCAGAGGACGACCAATGCTGATGATTTCGCTGTTCGTTCGAATAGGCGATGATACAATATTGTATTCAATTTGAGGAAGAACTTCATCATCTTCAACATTGTCATGATGACCAATGTCTTCAGCAGTTATGGGATCAACTGCTGGAATCTCTTCAGCTTCAGGAGCCTCTGTGGAAGCAGGCTCATGAACAGTCATTCGAACTTCTTGGGTTGCAGATGCAGGACGAACCACTAAGATGGGTTCAACAACAAGGGGCTCTGTGGGAGCTGCCCGATTCTTCTTGGTCTTGCGCTTCTTCTTGGAGGGAGCAGCATCAGAGGCTTATGAGGTTTTCCTTTTTCTGGCTTCAGCCTCTGCAGCCCTCGTCTTCTTCTGTTCTGAAGCAGTTGACAAGACCTTTGGTTTCGAGCCAGTCATGCTGCTTGGGAAGACAATACGAGGTTCATCTGGCCTTGAAGGTGCAGATTGGACAGTCGATTTCTTCTTCTTTGCAGCCATCCTGGGGTCGATGCCAGGACGACCAAGAGCCTTGCGCTTCTCAGCCTCATTGTAGGCAAGCACACATTTGTCAGCCAGATTTTTCATGCGCTCTCTGGAGCCTCGAGCTTCTTCACGCTTCTTGTGAAAGGCTTCTTTGAGCTCATGCAGCATGATCTTGAAGTTCTTGAAATCTTGCACATTGAGCGTGGCCACATGCTTCTTGAACTGAGCCTTTTCATAGTCAATCTTGTGCTTCAGTTCGACGATGTGCTGAGCAATAGCTAGCTCAGAAGCAATGGCGCCATTGAAGGCGACGCTGAGGCCAATTGGAAGTTGCAGATCATCAAAGCTGAGATTTGGTGTGTCAAACCACTCATCAATGAAGTTATGGATGATTGCCACGTCAAAGAGAGGCAAGTTGTTGAAGATCTCTGCTTCTTCCTTGCTCTTGATCAGTTGCTCAAGAGCATCATCTGCAAGGTCGTCATCGCTGGACAGATCAATGTGCTCTTCATGCAGAATAGCAGCAGGAGTCAAAGCCTGATCAGTACTCTTGACGATTTTCTTTTTCTTCTCCGTCTTCTTGGAGATGCGTGAAAGATCTTCAGATTGCACACTGGCTTCAGGAGGTGCAGTGGCTAGTGGCTTCACACGAGAAGCTTTTGGAGGTGCAGCTGATGATGAAGCCTTAATCTTCTTTGGCTTCTGCGGCCTTGGAGGAGGAGCTGGGGCTTCATCAGAATCAGCATCATTGTCAGAATGATCCACTTTGGCACCTTGCACCAAGATGTAAGAGATGAGGCCATCAAGGTTTGCAAAGGGGCTGATTCTATTTTCTTTAGCTTCACGTGTGCCATCATCACGGGGAGCAGAGGGACCAGGATTGAAGTCTAATCCCCATGACTTCTTGTTTTCCTTTGCTGAAGCCTTAGCATACTAGAAGTTGCGCTTGAAGAGATTGTCGTCACGACACCAGAGCAATGATGATGGGTCGGCTTCTTCAAGCTCTGGTCCATGGACCATGCAAGGATAGAACTCTTGCGCAATGGCTTCAGCTTTGTTCTTGGGGGGAAGGCCTCGATAGAGAATATCACCCCAAGGACTCTTGATAGCATTCTTCTCAGCGTACTCCTGGGTCACGAACTTGTACTTGAACCATTGTTCAGCCCAATAGCGTCGAATCCATTGGATTCGTGTCTTGCGCTGGTTATAATCCTCTTCAGGATCTGTCTTGTAAATTTCTGCAAGATCATCAGGCAGATCCTTTGATGTTCCCCCACGACGCTGTCTGCCACCCTTACATATAGATTTCTCTGTAGCCATGAACTTCAAACTGAATGGTTTCAATATGTTCAAAGGCTTCAAAGGCTTTCGCTTGCTGGTCAGACAGGAACTGGCTTCAGGAGATTCAATGTGTTGCTGTAAGAATTCTGTAAACGAATGCAGACTATGAGAACCTAGGGATTCTCCCACGGACATGTACCTGTGACAGCATTAGAGATGCGAGGGAAGGGGAAGAGGTCATATGCATTCTCAGAAGATTTTGAAGATAAATCAGTTTGAAGACATTGACCTCATGTTGCGAAGACATTCACTTATATGTTGAGAGTCGGTTCCAGATTTGTACGAATCCATGAATAAGTACAAGTGAGGAATCTAACTAGATGTGAAGCTTAAGTGAATATACTAGGCAGTATGAGATGCAGACAGAATAGATCTAACTTTGTATAGACAGAAACCAATTTTGGTAAATTGGATGAATCATTGAGGATCAAAAAGCTGGTAAAAATAGAGTTATATTTACCACACTATGAACTGCTAGATGGGATGAATAGGAGACTGAGCAGTTCAATCCACCATGCCCTAACTTGGCGACAGAGGACACCTACGGCGGCGGCGGAGAGGATGATGCCCGCGGCCAGCGTGAGGATGGCGTCGGAGAAGTCGCGGCAGCTAAGCGCTTCGTCGCCGGCATCGTCGAGAGCTAGCGGTGGCGCTAGGGTTTTGACGAGGTGGAGAGGTGGAAGAAGGTTTTCTTGACTGTAGGGGACACATATTTATAAGTAGGTGTGCGGCACAACGCAATTACACAGGTGCCCCTTTCTGTTCACATCAGTGGGACACGTGGCAAGCATGCAACATACTCAAAGTTGTCCCACGTTCCCACGCCCGCCAAGTTTATCGGATGGTTGTTCCGGCTTCTCCGGATATCGACAATAAAAATGAATCATTTAAAGAGGACTTGATGTTTATCTCCGTGTCTTCTGCTGACAAGGATACAGAGAAGACATTCGACAGTTTCAACAGAATGCATATGATTTGGACAGATAGAGTTTGAGATAGTAAGCATAGAGAGATTAGAGTCCGATCACATTCACTTAGTTCAAAAGATTCAACAATGAAGACATAGCTATAAGTGAATGCTGTAGAGGACAGAATACTAGTATATATATATATATATATGTATATGTATATATATATATATATATATATATATATATATATATATATATATATATGAGAAAGCAATCAACTCAACATAGTGAAGTAAATCTTGAAGATAAGTTGAAAGTTGAAGACAAATCAATATGCGAAGATATTCAACAATAACGCTGTGAGTGAAACACTTCAAACCAAGAAATTTGGTGGTGGCGTTACCCACCGTATAGGAAGTATTAGACCCAGACACGGCGCACAATTATCGTGGTGCTCCGAAGTCAAATTCCACGTTAATGTATTCACACTCAGAATGTAAGTATTCATTGATTGAAGATATACATTACTTCGTGTGTTGCACATCTAAGTCATCAACATGCATAAGTGTTAGGATGTGTGCCTGATCACAAGACATTTGAGGATTCCAAGATATTTAGCTCACACCGTAACTTGCAAAACCTTTTCTCATCCAAGGGCTTTGTGAAGATATCTGCCAGTTGCTCTTCAGTGTTGACGTGAATGATGTCAATATCTTTCTTCATGACATGATCTCTGAGAAAATGATGACGAATTTCAATGTGCTTTGTCTTCGAGTGCTGAACTGGATTGTTGGCAATCTTGATGGCGCTTTCGTTGTCGCAGAAGAGAGGGACTTGCTTCAGATTGATGCCATAGTCCTTGAGAGTTTGCTTCATCCACAGAAGCTGAGCACAACAAGATCCAGCAGCAATGTATTCAGATTCAGCAGTTGAGAGTGATACACAGTTTTGCTTCTTTGAAGACCAACAGACAAGTGATCGTCCCAGAAAGTGACATGTTCCAGATGTAGACTTGCGATCCACCTTGTCACCAGCATAATCAGCATCCGAGAATCCAACCAGATCAAATCTTGAGCCCTTTGGATACCATAATCAGAGTGTTGGGGTGTAAGCCAAATATCTAAGAATTCGCTTCACAGCTAAGTGATGTGATTCCTTTGGTGCCGCTTGGAATCGAGCACACATGCAAACACTAAGCATAATATCTGGCCTAGATGCACATAGGTAAAGTAAGGAACCAATCATGGAGCGGTATACCTTTTGATCGAACTCTTTACCATTGTCATCGGGACCAAGATGGTGTTTGGCTGGCATTGGTGTCGTGTAACCTTTGCAATCTTGCATGCCGAACTTCTTCAGACAGTCTTTGAGATATTTTTCTTGAGATATGAAGATGCCATTCCATTGCTGACGAATTTGAAGACCAAGGAAGAACTTCAGCTCACCCATCATGGACATCTGATATTGCTCTTGCATCATGTATCCAAATTTATCACTATACTTCTGGTTGGTGCAGCCGAAGATAATGTCATCCACATATATTTGGCACACAAACAGTTCACCATCATATGTCTTCGTGAAGAGTGTGGGATCGAGGGATCCTGGTTCGAAGCCTTTGCTCTTCAGGAAGTCTTTGATTGTATCATACCAAGCGCGAGGAGCTTGTTTGAGGCCATACAATGCTTTGTTTAGTTTGTACACCATATCAGGATGTTTGGATCTTCAAAGCCAGGTGGTTGAGCAACATACACTTCTTCTTCAATCTTGCCATTGAGGAAAGCACTTTTCACATCCATTTGATATAGCAAGATGTTGTGGTGATTAGCATAGGCTAGCAGTATGCGAATAGCTTCAAGCCTAGCCACAGGAGCAAATGTTTCATCGAAGTCAATTCCTTCAACTTGAGTATATCCTTGTGCCACTAGACGTGCTTTGTTTCTGATGATTTGACCATGCTCATCTTGCTTGTTCCGATATATCCATTTAGTGCCAATAATGTTATGCTTGCGAGGGTCAGGGCGCTTGACAAGTTCCCAAACATTATTCAGCTTGAACTATTGAAGTTCTTCTTGCATGGCTTGAATCCATTCAGGTTCCATAAAGGCTTCAGCAACTTTATTGGGTTCAGATATTTACACAGATGAAAAATGCCCACAGAAATTTGCTAACTGTGTTGCTCTTGAGCGAGTAAGCGGACCAGGTGCGTTGATGCTATCAATTATCTTCTCAATTTGTACTTCATTTGCAACACGAGGATGAACTGGACGAAGACCTTGCTCATGCTGATCATTGTCATCATTGGAAGGATTGTCTTCGGTCTGAGCATTGTCTTCAGGTTGGTTTGGTGCTGAAATGATAAGTTCCTCTTCAGGCTGTGCTTCAGAGGGCATGATTTCACCAGTTCCCATCAGCTTGATAGATTCACTGGAAGGAGCTTCATCTAATGTGCTTGGTAGGAGTTCTAGTTGTGAACCATTGGTTTCATCAAATCGCACGTCCACAGTTTCAACGATTTTGTAGTGAAAGAGGTTGAAGACTCTGTAAGAGTGTGAATCCTTTCCATAACTGAGCATGAAGCCTTCGTGTGCTTTAGGCTCAAATTTTGACTTGTGATGGGGATCCTTGATCCAGCATCTAGCACCAAAGACTCTGAAGTAGCTGACATTTGGCTTCTTGCCAGTAAGGAGCTCATAGGATGTTTTGCCCAGAAGCTTATGTATGTAGACACGGTTGATGATGTGATAGGCTATATCAATAGCTTCAGGCCAGTATTTTCTTGGTGTCTTGTACTCGTCGAGCATTGTTCGAGCCATCTCAATGAGGGTTCTGTTCTTGCGCTCAACAATGCCATTTTGCTGAGGTGTGTATGGAGCAGAAAATTCATGAGTGATTCCCATTGTATCCAGATAAAGATCAAGCCCGGTGTTCTTGAATTCAGTGCCGTTATCACTTCTGATATGCTTGATCTTGACGCCATAATTGTTCATTGCTCGATTGGCGAATCGTCTGAAGACATATTGTACCTCAGTCTTGTAGAGAATTATGTGCACCCATGTATATCTTGAGTAGTCATCAACTATGACGAAGCCATAGATACACGCCATTGTTGTGACGGTGGAGTAGTGAGTAGGGCCTAATAAGTCCATCTGCAATAGCTCGAAGGGTTGAGATGTTGTCATGATTGTCTTTGAGGGGTGCTTGGCCCTGGTCATCTTCCCAGCTTCGCAAGCACCACACAAATGATCTTTCTTGAACTTGACACCTTCGATGCCTATGACATGCTTCTTCTTGACGAGAGTGTGTAAGTTCCTCATGCCAGCATGTCCCAGCCTCCGATGCCAGAGCCAGCATTCTGAAGCTTTTGCAAGAAGACATACGGCAAGCTGTGGACCTGCTGAGAAATCTACCATGTATAGATCACCTTTCCTATACCCTTGCCTTTACCAGTGTCAGCAAATGTGATTTGACTCTTGTCGGATGGACGTAAGGTTGAGTCCATGAGAAGACTTCGATCACCAGTCATATGATTAGTGCATCCGCTGTCCATAATCCATTCTGAAGCACGAGGTGTCATACCCTACAGTGCAGTTAGGAGGATAAGCTTCACAAGGTATGTTGTGAAGCATAAGCGTTTGACGCACACTTAGATTATCACAGCTTAGATGAAAGTTAGCACACAGTATGACAGGTAAGCGATTCATATGTGGAATACATAGTATGATCATTTTATCATGCGTCCCTTATAGAGTTTTAGGTCCCCAGCAATAATATAGGACGCCTTTGATTGCTGGCTGGAGACCATGTTCTGCAAAAGAGAGTTAGTTCTTCTTCACCACCCACATCTTTAGGGGTGGCTTAGAAGCAATGAGTCTAAGTGCAGCATCTGAGAATTTTGGCTTTGGAGCCCTAGCAAATAGCCTTGCAGGAGATGAATGATACTCATTTGAATAAGCAGAAAAGTTCTTAGTCCTATGAACATAGCGGTTTGAAGACACGCGCTCATATTCATAAGTTTGAGTATGATTTCCCTGCAAAACATTGGCGTTAGGGTGACTCAGGTGAGTCCTGTTTCCGTATGAAGCCGTTGGACCATGTGACACCTTTCGTCTGGGGTTTGTCTTCTTCCCTGGTGGTGTCATGACAACATTCACAGGAAGATTCTCAAGACAGCTTTTGGGAACCCAGATCTTCTTCATTGGCGGTCCATTCCTACAGTTAGTACCAATATACCTGGCAAACACTTCACCATTCTGATTTTTGAACAGTCTATAGTTTGCATCAAAGGATTCATCAATGATAATAGGATTAGCACAGGTAAAGCCAAATAAAGTGGATGGATCCACTGAAGGTTCCTTTGCAGCAACCCATGTGGTTTTGGGATACTGCTCAGGCTTCCAGTAGGAACCATCAACATTCATTTTCCTCTCGAACCCAACACCCTCTTTCCTAGGGTTTCGGTTCAGAATCTGCTTTTTGAGGACATCACAAAGTTTCTGATGCCCTTTCAGACTTTTGTACATCCCTGTTTCAAGCAATGTCTTCAACCTAGCATTTTCATCAGCAATAATAGTGGTATCCTCAGTAGAGGGGTTAGTTACCACATCAGTAGTTGAAGACAGAGCAACAGTAGCAGCAGTGGAACATTCAGCAACAGAGGCAGCGTTATCACGCTCAATGCATTTTAAACATGGTGGTTCAAATCCATTCTGTGTAACGCTAATTTGTTGAGCAAATAATGAATCGTGCTTCTTCAAAAGATCTTCATAATCCACTCTTATCTTTTCAAGATCTTGCTCTCTTTGAAGACATTCAGAAGAAAGTTTCTCATGATCAGACAAGAGAGCATTATGTTGATCTTGAAGGGCGTCAAACTTGGAATGAAGTCTCTGAAGACTCTCAGCCAAAGCTTTTGACTGATCCATTTCTTCGCCCAACATATCATCGCTCTTACTAAGGATGTTTTGAATTTTTTCCAAAGCTCTTTGCTGTTTAGTGGCAAGGGAAGAAAGTTTGACATAGCTGGGGCCAAATTCATCACCTGATTCATCATCACTAGTTTCAGAGAGGTAACATTCAGTTACCTTAGCACCCCCTGCCATGAGGCATGGTGAAGATGAAGACGATTCAGGTGGAAAGTTCATCTCTTTAAGAGACTCCTTGTAGTCATCAAGCCAAGGATCATGACGATTAAGATGACTTTCATAGACCTCAGAAAGCTGGTCCTAGATTAGCTTCGCGTGATTGAGGTGCATGACGTTCCTGAACTAATTTCGGGAGAGGCAGGAGCAGATGACATCCTTCGCTGTGAGATTCAGTAGAGTGTACTTGCGAATGTCATCAGCCTCCGCCATCTTGCATAGATCGGTAAGACCAATCTCAGTGACGGTCCATAGTTCGCTGTCCATAGCCATGAGTCGCTTCTTCACCATGGCTTTCCACCAAGGACATTCATGACCGTCAAAGGTGGGCCAAGATACATTCCTCAATCCTGCAGTTGACATAGCTAAACTCCAGGTGGTTAAACTGAATCACATAGAACAAGGGAGTACCTTGCTCTCATACCAATTGAAAGTGCTAGTTATCGACTAGAGGGGGGGGGGTGAATAGGAGATTTTTATCAAAGTCTTCAAAACATGGAAGTTTCGAAGACAAACAATAGAAATGACCTAATTGATATGCAGCGGAAGATAAACTACAACAAGCAAGCCATAGTCAAGTATGCAATAGTGTTAACGTACGAAGACTAATAGCAGCTAGGTAGTAAGGATCAGGATGGAAGATAGTATGAAGCCAATCAACAATAGTAGTCAAACATTGAAGTCAAACAGATAAGACAAATAAGCAATGACTTCACGAAGACAAACTCAAAGTAAAGGAGGGAAGGGATAGAACCAGTCACTTGTTGAAGACACATGATTTGTTGGACCAGTTCCAGTTGCTGTGACAACTGTACGTCTGGTTAGGGAGGCTGAGATTCAACTCAGAAGATCGTGTCTTCACCTTATTCCCCTTGAGCTAAGGACACACAGTCCTCGCCCAATCACTCTGGTATGTCTTCAAGGTAGACTTCCGAACCTTCACAGACTTCGTTCACCGGCAATCCACAATGACTCTTGGATGCTCAGAATGCGACGCCTAACCGGCTGGAGGATACACAGTCCTCAAGTGTAATAAGTCTTCAGGTCACACAGACAGAAAGACTTCAGTGATGCCTAACACTCTTTGGCTCTGGGTGTTTGGGCTTTGTCCTCGCAAGGATTTCTCTCTCAAAGGCTTCGAGGTGCGTTGCTCTCAAAACGACAAAAGCCGGAAACTAACTCTGAGCAGCCACCAATTTATGGTGTAGGGGGTGGGCTATTTATAGCCACAAGGCAACCCGACCTGATATGTCCGAAATGACCCTGGGTCACTCAGGAACTGACACGTGTTCCAACGGCCAGATTTCAAACACACACGGTAACTTTACTTGGGCTACAAGCAAAGCTGAGTCATCCAGCTCTGGATAAGATTTGCTCTCATTGTCTTCGCTCGAAGACATAGGATTTGGGTTGAGCATCACTTCAGTCACTCTGACTTAGTTCACTTGGACCCCACTTAACAGTACGGTGGTTCCTATGACTCAACACAGAAGAAAAGGAAACAACGAAACAACTCAGTCTTCGCGCTCCATAGTCTTCACTCAATGTCTTCTCATGTCATAGACTTCAGTGTGAATATCTTCACATACCACCATTGTCTTCAATGTCTTCGTACATTTTTAGGGGTCATCTCCGGTAGGTAAACCGAATCAATGAGGGACACTTCCTGCATTATCCTGCAATTCTCACAAACGCATTAGTCCCTCAATCAACTTTGTCGTCAATACTCCAAAACCAACTAGGGGTGGCACTAGATGCACTTACAACAAGCACTCTTCCTCTCGCAAACATACACACGCACAATCCTCATCGACCCTTTCCATATACATGGACCTGCCTACGTGTCTCATGTACGCACATTATCTTTACGCCTGTCTCTCACGCATTATCTCACACCTCTCTTCCTAGTCGATGAGTATGATTCTAGCAGAGCATTCTGTAGGATGCCCCTTAAAGTTAGGTTGGATGAATAGTAATATCAGAGATAAAGGGGTTACCTTAGTCCGAGAACCTAGGGTTACAAATCCTAGCCGGCTTTGTCAGTGGACACAAAGTCCTTCACAATTCTGCTATCTTTGTCTTGTATGACTAGTCATCCATGGGTCTTCCTAAATGTGTCATGGGCCGACCAATGTGGCGCAGGACGGAACCGAACGAAGGGCCTCACCTCGACCCACCGGACCTCACGCGGTGACACACCCTCTGCCCCCACGTCTCATTATCTTCTCACACCCACACATACCAACACAAACACCACACACACAGAAAATTTCTCCTGGTGCCTCTATTCCCTCCCCCCTTGCATATACACACTCAAGGGAATGGAATCTCTTGTCGTGACGTCTTATTCGTCTCTCTCTCTCTCTAGACCACTCTCATTTCTCGTGCTATCTCTCCCACGCCCCCCGTCGGCCCCTCTATCCATGCCTCTCTCGAATACGTAATACACACACATACCTCTCTAGGCCCCGCCAAATGCATCAACTACACATTCACACATGTTACATCACGTACCCCATTGATCTAAAAAGCCCTCTCTTCACGTTTATTTCGCATACAACATTCCTTTTGAATAAAGTGTGGCCAAAAAATTATTTTAGAGTTTCTACATATATACAACATTACAAAGTTATATGGAGGAGTACGAACGGTAATTTGCATTGCATGGTGCCCACAATGATATTTATTCCGCACTACGAATTTGTATATTTTTATACTATATACAAAGTTAGTCATAATAAAGAGAAATGAAGAGCATCTCTCTCTCCATCGCATACCCCCCCTACGCCCCTTTCACGTATGCACACAAAACTATCTCCAGGTCCTCTAAAAGTAAGCCCCAGAAAATTCACGCGTGTTTCATCTTTCTCTCGCGATATATGCAATGACGATCATTGTATTTGAAGTGAAAGCACGATACATACATTGGACTTCATAATCCACTCACTGCGGTCACCGTTTATGTTTAGTGGTTATTATACAGTCACGGGCTCACCGTACAACTTTGTATTTGCTCATGGCATGACTAGTTGACCAATTAAACGCTCCACGTGGCACCTCTAGTGTTGCATCACATTATCTCACTACCATCGTGCCCACCTGTCGACTTGTATCTACTCTACATCTACACTATTATAAAATACATAAAATATAAAATACACTCTTATAAAAAAACAGAGTTGGTGATGATGGTGTGCTTGCCATCCTGCAATATAGGCCGTCCGATTTATATCTGACGGATAGGAAAGAAACTATGACAATTTTGCAAAAAGGTACCCACACACCTCTCCACATTTGCAAATAAGGCCTTCCCTCGTTCATCCTTTTCTCTCACAAGATAAACAAGTCATACAAATGCATCTTGATGTTACGTGCAACGCACGGGCATCTTACTAGTAAGAATGAAAACAAACGACAAAAAATATATTTTGACGGTGGTTCAAAGTCATGACCGCGGGCACAGCGGACAAGGTGGCCTTGTATTGGTATGCTGAGCCGTCTGTTTTAACACATAGGAGCTGGTGTGGTGATTATACACACATGCACGCATGCACACGAACTCCATCCACGCAACACTCACACAAACACATGCATCCACGCACGCACACAACACTCACACGTACACACGCAGCCACGCACGCACGCAACACTCACAAGCACACACGCACGCATGCATGCACACACCAGTACACCACACGACCAACACACACTCTCACGCTCAAGTGCTCAACCTACACGTGCATGCGCACACATCAGGCCCTGACAGACACATACACAACCAGGTGATTCCCGCGCACGGGTTGGAGCCTTGTCGCGCCTGCGTAAATTTGTGTTTATCTGACCTTTTCCCTATGCGAACTGATAGGTGGGACCCACAAGGAACATGGTCAATTTAACTAGTCAACATGGCGCCACGCAGACTATTTGGCCGGTCAACAGAGTGCAATCCGATGCTGAACTGTGAGCAAGTGACCGGATAATCACCGCAAAATGTATATAGTGTCCGTAATCAGCTTATTCTGAAGTTCGGTGACCGTATTACGCTTTTCTCTCTGTAGGCCCTCCAAAACTACATATCTACATGTTCTTGCATGTTACATCTAACAACTATGCAATACAGCACTACTACTACACTCTAACACAATAAATCATATGTGTTTTTAGTTTTACTAGATATCATATTGTTACTTATAATTATTCAATTTGCATACATTAAAATTGCCTTTGAAATGTACGGCCAGTATCATCTAACGCGCGGGAAAAATCCCGCCCTTTCCTATTTAATCGGGTTTGTATCGATGGATCGTGCGAAACAGCAAAACTATAGTACTATACAGTACAAGTGACAGTTCACTGGGGCCGTCGTGTCGTCTACTCCTCCGTCATAAGAGTGGAGCGCTCGCTTTCATAAATCTTCTAGTCCCTTTCGCCGACATGTGGGACATCAAGCTACCGGGTCCACGTGCCATACCGGAATACAGTGCAGAACAGCCGGGGTGAAGCACCCCAGTCATGGCGCCGGCGTAGTAATGAGCAATGAGGCGTCAAATCACAAAGTTGCACCTTTCCCGCAGTTAAGTTGGAGGGATGAAGTAATAATGCTAAAAAAAGAAGTTGGAGGGACGAAGCAACCATCATTTCACTCGTTGCTAAATTCGCTTCTCCCTCATCTTCTTCAACTTAACCACGTGTTGCTTCTGCCGTTGTTCTGGCTTATGTGGGACGCAGATCAGCATGGTAAAGCACTGACATGTGGGACCACATGTTAGCAAACCGCCAGGACAACGTCCTCCAAAAATAAGAAACCTCCCCCGCCATCCGCGCGGCAAAATCACCTCCTTTTTACTAATATTTGATTCTATAATTTTTTAGATCAATTTAATTGAGATTTGTATAGATAGCACACAGGAGAAAAACCAAGTGGTACGGTTAAGGGCATCCACAATGTGTAGCCAAATGTGAAAATAGCTTTTGGCATCGTGGGAACCATTGTGGACGGTGTTGCCAAAGCCAAAAAGATGGAACCGAAGCTCCCTGATTGATTGATTGAAGGAATAGAAAATGCAACGTCTCTCCTCTTTCTCCATGCTTGGACACATGTAGTACAGTATAGAGCGCAGAGTCTACTCCCCTGTCCCTTCTATCACAAATCACAAAGCAGTGAGGCATCAAATCACAAAGCACGGACGAAGCAACCATCATTTCACTCTTCGTTGACTCCGCTTCTCCATCGTCTTCTTCGAGAAACCATCTCACGCACTAGTACTCCTAGTAGTATAGTACTAGTAAAGGACTTCCTGGATGCAAATAAGGCGGTTGTCTCGGCTTGCAGGCGGCACTTGCGAACGACTTACCGTGGTCTCCCTCAATGGTGTTCTCTGTCGAACGCACTTCACCAAACCACAAAAAAAATCGTTGACGTCACCGCAATGGGCAAGGAATTCAAATATAGTTACTAACTCCATTTTTTTGTACACAAGGCCAGTATATCAAAATTACAATTTGCAAAGGGCCACTAACACTAATCGAGGCAAAATTGATGGGGTTAGCAACCAAGGACATTAATATCCCCTGCATGCATGCGGAAGTGAGAAGGTTCGTTTGCATGGCGCTGCATGATCAAGCGATGAGGAGTGAGATGGTTAGCTCTTTGGTATTTTGACAAAAAATACACATTAATTGACGCGTGAAACGAGGATTTGTATTGAAGGAAAACCCCGCCTTTCTTTTCTAACACTAGTACTCCTAGTACGTACGTACTTATCCTGTTTGGGTCTAGGCCTTGCATTGCCAAACTTCGCCACACATTTTTGCCAAGCTTGCCTAAAGTTTTCAAAATGAGAAGGAGGTACACTTGCGCACGGCTGTCGCAGTCGCACCGCACCCTCACACGGTCGCTCTTGCACGCCGTGGTCGCACCGCACACTCACACAGTCGCTCCTGCACGCCGCAAACCCAACCAAGGGAATGCACCCTCACTGACACGTGCTGTCGCATGTGAACAAACCAAACTCAGCCATCCTATCGCTGACACATAATTTTCGTTCATGAGTATGTTTATCCAACCGCATGTTGGGGAGTATCCGTACGGCCCATGCGCTGGTCTGTTGGGGAAGAAGAAGAGGTGAGGAAGAAGGAAAGAAGGGTTAGGAGACGTAGGATATTCATCCAACCGCCTGAAATGGTAGGCTGACCCAAGTCAGGCGACTTGCATAACAAATAGTATGTTTTTACACAGCAAAAGATCCATAAAAACAACAACATAAAGAAAAACTATCACTGCTCGCGGAAAGAGATGGCCTCGTCGTCTTTGGCTGCAGGCGCGAACCAGCCGTCGCTGGCGACGTGTGTCTCCGCACCGTGGTTGTCCTTGGACTCCAGCTACTCGTTCAAGCGAAGCGTGCGGGCACTCTGCACGGACGAGAGCACAGCCTGGTTCAAGTCGAGGACGTCCGGTTCTGCCTGTAGGAGGGCCTCGATGGCAGCGGCATCCGCGCGCTCCGCATCGAGTCAAGTCTCTGCCGCCCGGTTCATGTCCAGGACGTTCGGTTCCGCCTGCAGGAGGGCCTCGATGGCAGCGGCATCCGCGCGCTCCGCCTCAAGTTGAGCCTCCGCCGCCCGGTTCACATCCACGCCATCCGGTACCGCCTGCAGGAGAGCCTCGATGGCAGCAGCATGCGCGCGCTCCATGTCGAGTTGAGCCTCTGCCTCCCGGTCCTCCTTTAGTATCGCCATGTTGAACTGCTAGTCCGCCTGCACCATAGGGGACTCGGACGCCCGCACAAAGTCGACGTCCATCGTCTCATACCCATCGGGGGCCTTCTGCGCCGCGACCTCCGCAGTGTACATTGGATCGGCTTCCTCCTCCTTGTAGCTTGGCTCCAGAGAACTCGGGGATTGGCCCGCTGCAAAGCGAGCTTGGGAACGGAGGTCTGTGGCGCCGACCACCGCTGCGATTTCTGCGCGGCGCTCCGACGTCAGCATCTTGTAGTAAGTGATCTTGCGGCGCACCATGGCTTTCCTGCGAACTAGGGGACACTTGATGCGAGCTAGGGGATCGAAAGGTGGGGGCATGGGCTAGAGATTCGGTGTGGTTTTAGGGCAGTGGCTGGCGTAGGCGGAGCAGCGAAGGTTCTGGTGTGAATAGTGGTTCCGGTAACGACCGGTCAATCGGTTTTGACTGTACATTGCTCTTGTCGCGTTCGCGTTGCAGCCTGGCACGCTGGACCCTCCATGTTTCTCACCGAATGGAACGCGCTTCGTCTTGTGTTTTCGCTCGCTTGTGGGACCACAGTTGAGAGCAAACCGACGTCCCTCCCCCTCCCCCGCCCGTGTCATTTATTATACCACCACTCCCTCCGTTTTATGCGGAGTAAATAAAAATAGAGGGAGTATACTACAGATGAGGATCCCATGACGTGGCCGAACCCATTGAGTAACTGACATGTGGGGCCTAGCAAGCATGGGGTCCGCCAGTAAGTGACCGAAAGGGAGGGTAAGGCAGGGATACCTACGTCAGAGGATCCACTTCCACTATACTACTTTGACCAAATGTTAGAGTAATAATATATGACATGCAACTTACACAAATGTTAGAGTAATACTACATGGTCTAATGCGTTTTTCAAGGCTAACTTTGACCAAATGTTAGAGTAATAATATATGACATGCAACTTACACAAAGCATACGGTCAATTTCGTATCTGAAACTAGTTTCCAATGGTATAATTTTCACATTATACATCTCATGTACTTCCTCCGTCTAGGTGTGTAAGTCATCTTACGAAAACAAAATAATCCCAAAACACGTACTACCTCCGTCGGATTTATTGGTCCCCATTGTGTTTCGTGCCAAATTTTGACCATAGATTAAACTAACAAAATGTTCACGCATGTCACCAAACATTATATTTTTGAAAACTATGTTCAAATACGAATCCAATGAGATAAATTTTCTTGACATGCATTAACATTTTGTTAGTTAAATCTTTAGTCAAAATTTGACACAAACTACAAAGGGGACCTATAAACCAGGACGGAGGTAGTAGGCGCGATGCATTAACTTCTACCTCGTTTCTTGATTTTGACATATCAACCAATAAGAGATGAGGGTGTGCATGCTTTTAATGACCTGAGACTATCAAACATGACATGCAGTGGTTAGTTCATTGCATGCAATACTATTAATTAGCAAATAAACGTTAATGTCTCTCGTTTTCCCCTCCTCCTTGGTCACGGTGCACAGCCTAAGGGCATCTCCAACAGGTTGTATGTTAGTCTTGTTGGTAAAAATGTCCATGTTATCAACCAACAAGCTATCATACAACTACTCCAATAGGTTGTATGTAAGCCATCCAATAGATGGTCAGAAAATAAATGTGATTGCTCTCTATTTCACCTTGGAGCTTGTGCAAAGGTTGTTGGTTAATCTACATACGACTTTGCTCTCTCTTCACATTTATTACATGGCACATCATCACTATGTCCTAGGTGGCAAATTAACCAACACCTATCTTACGACTGTTGGAGATGCCCTAAGATGACTTACTCACCTATGTGAAAGGAGTACTATTAATCTTGTCAATAGTCAAATTGGAAACCATCTCGAGTACAAATCTAGGAGTACGTACGAATCTAACAATATTGATTGGGCGTTGTTGAATGTTGATACCTTTTTAATCATAGTAGAGATACTTTGACTACACATAAAACTTATATGTAAAGTAGAAAGGATAGGAGGGAGTATATTGTACGTTCAAAAACAAAACGAACATTGAATACCCTTTATATATGATTTGCGGATGCTATGATCACCGGTTCAAAATTTTGAATCCGCCTTAGGTATCACGTGCCCCCACTTGTTCCCTCTCGATTTCATCTCGGGGTCCGGAGATCTATTGAAAGAGGACTAGGGTGGGTACATGCGAATGATACTCGGCGGAATGTTCAAATGAGGCATGCGGGAGGATGGACTCAACTGGAGGGCGACATGATCGATGGAGAAGAGGGTTGGAGAGGAATGATAAATAAGCAAACGCCACATGATTACACTTGAACGGCTCAAATAAACAATAAGTTGTCTCGCTTGGCCTACATAGTGAAAGGCCTAATGCGCAACGTGGGGCACTGACGTTCGAATATGGCCAGGAAAATAGGGAAACCGACATGTGGGGCACACCCGTCGGGACAACGTAGCGCAGACTAGTCCAATGGAGGAGCTGGCCCACAACCTCCTCGCCACCGACAACCGTTCATGTGGGTCGTTGGGGGTTTGGGGCCAACAACGGGGCGCAGCTCCAGCACTGCCTCTGGACACGGCGACCGCGGTGAGCGACATGCTCATATCATCGATAGACACGGTCGGTTTCAGTGTGCCGAGTGTGGCGTTAGTGCTGTGGCACGACCAACAATATGTTTCGTTTGTGCCCAAGATTGCCCCATCAAAGCATTGGGTAGCCAAAATTTTGGTTGAGGTATTGGTTGCCCATGAGTTGGCCGACATTGGCAAGAAAATGAACTAGAGTTGGCTAGAGTTCATTGGCATGCCAAAGAAATGGCAACCATCCAAACAAAGACCAATCTTTGGGTCATGACCAAAATTTTGGTAAGGTGCACTTTGGCCACAATCCAAACACACCCCAACACCCGGCTCATCGAGGATGTACGGGGCGCCGCGACGCGTCCGCGGAGTGGTGTAGCGCGGCCAACTACATCCTCTGGACCTGAGACCATGCCGGGTTGTCTTGCTTTTTCAATGACATGCGGGGATCACATTTGAGCAAAGGGCATCTCCAACGTTGCCACGACCGTAGCTGACTACCCTGGCACACCAAAGCCCTCGTCCCTCGCGCCGTCGCGCGGTCCGTTCCCAGCCGGCGCCAGCTGCCCGCATTCATGCAGTCCATTCGTATGTCGTCGTTAAGAGGCTCGGTGCCCGAGGAACCAACTCCGACGACTTAATGACGCACCCGGACGCTTGGCCTCACCGGAATGCGCTACTTAAAGCGGCAACGCCCAGCTAACCTCCAGACCATAGCGCATCGTCCTCCTACCTGGCACCACATCCGCCATGACCGCAAGTGTGAACGCTCTGCGAGAGAGCTTGTCTTCGGGGATGAAGCTCGAGGTTGCCACCTTCACTCAAGTCGCCTCTCGCGATGCAATAGCGGCGTAGCCGGACGCGGACGCGACTGCACAAGTGGTGGCCACACTGGCGGCCGACGATGGGAGCACCGTCAGCCACGCGTCCTATTTGCCGCCGTCCAACGTCCGGCACTGCCGAGGTCGGGGACTCCTCTGAGGATGAGTAGGGCATGGGAGGCGACAGGGCATGGTGTGCCAACTGGCCGGTCCATATCCCACGTTCTACTCTTCCTCGCCGGAGACCGCACCTTCAGTTCACGTGTCTTGAACCCCGCCCCCGTACATAGAGATCACAGATGGAGGACGTCGGTCGTCGCCGTAGAATAGGTTTAGGGTCGGGTTTCTTTTATTTTTCTGTCCAATAAAAGTTCGAAATGTAATAAAAATCTGCTGTGTTTGCATTAATCTCGGCCGGTGTATATGAACTTTCACAATATACATATTGTAGGAGTACTAGCAAGATGCCCGTGCGTTGCACCGAAGATCAAGATCTTGTGGGAGAAAAGGATGAACGAGGGAAAGCCTTATCTGCAAATGTGGAGAGGAGTGCGGGTAAATTGTCATAGTTTCCTTCCTATCCGTTAGATATAGATCGGACGGCCTATATTGCAGGATGACAAGCACACCATCATCACCAACCGAGACAAATCTAAAAACCCAACTAAGCCAACCTCCCAGCATATCGCGCGGGAAAAGACCCGGCCGCGCCGTTTTAGTCGGGATTACCGTATTACTAGTAGTAGTATCGATGGATCGCGCGAAGCAACATTTTTTTTGAGGGGGCGAAGCACCTAGTTTAAAAGGAAAAAAGGCGGTACACTCACATCACTCCTGTGGCGGTCGCATTGCACCCCACACACGTTCGGTCTTGCACACGGCTCACGCAAACAGAATGCGCTTCGGCTTGCCTCTTCACTAACACATGGGATTGCACTTGGAGAAACCGACCATGCGCCAAACTCCCCCCGCCCACCGCACGAAAATCCTCCCCCCCCCACAAAAATTCCCCCCAAATTCGATTTAACCGCCCTTCGGCCAAATAT
>NC_041381.1:444680603-444739406 GCF_002162155.2 Triticum dicoccoides | reverse complement strand
CCTCCCCCTGTCCCCCCTCCACTCCATTCGCTCCGCCAAAGCCGCCCTCCCGGCCGCGCCGATATGTCAGCGACGCGGTTCATCGAGGGGACGCACGGCGATCCTCTCGCTCCCACAGTACGCTCTCATAGACTACCGTCCTCTAGCCGCGCTGCCACCTCTGGCTACGTACTTGTGGAGGCGCACGGCGGTCAGCGCCGCCATCGCTGGCGACATTCGTGTGGAGACGCATGGCGGTCAGCTTCTCCCACGGTACACGCCTTCTAGACTGAGGCCCCGTTCATGTCGGTGTAGCACTGAATGTTAGCTGATAGACGCTGTTAATCTCACTATTTGCCGAAGTAGTTTACTGTCAATATGCTCTGCTTAAGAAGCTTCCTTGCCCTGTTCTGCACTCAAGCTTCCTTGCCGAAGTAGTTTGCTGAGATGGCATGCCAAGGCCGATTAGTTGCTAAAATATTCTGCCATATATTTATTGTGACATAGATTGCCATGGTCTAGTAGCCAATCTGTTAGGTGAAATAGCTCTACACCATTTTATACTCGATCTTTGTTGCTGCGATGGCCTTCGATAGTTTGATGGCTGTGTGCTCGGCCTCATTGACTGCTGAAACAGCCTGCCATAATTTAGCACTCAAATCTGTTTGCTGAATTAGCTTTACATATATTTCGTTACTTAGATCTGCTCGTCCAAATATCTTGCCATAGCTTTAGACATCGACCTAGGTATTTTTTTCTGGACTTCATAAAAAAGCATATATGTTTTTCCTGTAATATCTAGTAGAAGAACTAATTTGTATGTCTAACAGATGGACATGACTTGGATAACTTCAGCTCGAAGATTCTCCGCTGCATATGTCGAGGGGGTTGAAAACTTCATGAACTTTATCAGAGCTGAGTACGGTGGTCCAAAATCAGATGTGCTCTGCCCGTGTAGCAGTTGTATGAATTTAGTTACGAGACCCTAGTCAACTGTGCAAAATCATCTACACTTGTATGGGATGTCGGTCACATATACTAGGTGGGTTCATCATGGTGAAGCTGTGAACGTCAATGTTATTGACTACGTGGAAGCAGCAGATCACCATCTTGATCTGCCTGATGCTCAGGTGGAAGAGGAGGAGGAGGAGGTGGTGGTGGCGGAGCCAGTGAGTTTGACCAACATTGAAACAATGCTACGAAATGCTCGTGCATTCCGTGAACTTTCACCTGCATAAGAAAAACGGTGGGACCGCATGTTGGAACAATGCAACATTGCTGTCACCCCAGGAAATAAGCTGTCAGTATTCTCAGCAATGGTCACCTTTCTTCAGGTGAAGACATCTGAGCGGATGACCAACAAATCATTCGATGCGATGTTGGCTGCTTTCCGCAAATCTTTCCCAGATGCGTCTGAGCTGCCACACACCTACAGTAAAATGAAGAATTTCCTTCGTGTAGTTGGAATTGGGTATTATATGATCCATGTTTGTAAGAATAATTGTGTTCTGTTCCGGAAGGATTATGCCAACTTAAGTGAATGCCCGAAATGCAAATCATCAAGATGGAAAGATGGTGATGCTATGAAGAGGGTTCCTCATAATGTTCTGAGACATTTTCCAATTACACCAAGATTGCAGAGGTTGTTTCATGATGCTGAAACAAGAGAGGATGTACCATGGCATTCTAGGAACCAGGAGTACAGAGATCAGAATGTAATGAGCCATCCATCTCATGGTAGTGAGTGGAAAAGCTTCAATGATAAACACAAAGATTTTTCTGCTGACCCGAGAAACATTAGACTTGGCTTAGCTTCAGATGGATTTAACCCATTTGGCCACCAGAGCGCCACATATAGCATGTGGCCAGTGCTTGTTATCCCTTACAACATGCCTCCAAATGTCTGCACCAAAGAATCAAACTACATGATGGCCTTGCTCATCCCAGGTCCAAAAAGTCCTGTAAAGGATTTTGATTTGTTCATGGAGCCTCTTGTGGAGGAACTTCAACAACTGTGGAAGGGTGTTCTCACTCGAGACCTATATAGCAGCCCACCAGCGGATTTCTTTCTGCGTGCTGTTGTAATTTGGTGCATCCATGATTATCCGGCTTTGGGCACTATGTCAGGGTGAACGACACATGGTTACAATGCATCTGTTTGTTGTGACAGGAATCCGCTGTCATACGCAATACTTAGCAAGATCTGTTACATTGGACACCGCCGTTTCCTTGCCAAGGACAAGCCGCATCCTAGAAAATACTGAAGACATGTGTTCAATGCAGAGCATGAAAACCGTGATGCACCAAAGAGGCTCACCGCCGATGAGTTGCAAGTGGAATTAGAGAAGGTCAGGCATATTACACCAGGAAACCATTCTGGTAATGGTAGCGGGAAAAGGAAGCATGGCATGGTAGAAGAGAGATTATTGTTTACCCGCAGGTCCACTTTGTGGGACTTGGAGTATTGGAAAGATTTGGATCTGCGACAAAATCTTGATGTGATGCACATCGAGAAAAATATATGTGACAGCATTATCGGCACACTTCTTAACATTGAAGGCAAGACGAAAGATACCTTAAAATCTAGGATTGATTTGACACACCTGGGTATCAGAAAGGATTTGCAGGTGCAAGGTGAAGGTAAACCACGGGATATGGCACCAGCTATGTACGTCTTGGACAAGGTAAAAAGAAAAGAATTCTGCGAGGTCCTGTCACATGTGAGATTCCCACATGGATTTGCTTCCAACCCTGAAAGGAGAGTCAGTGCAGATGGAAACAAGGTACAAGGGTTGAAAACACATGACTGCCACGCCCTACTTCAAAGGGTTTTACCTGTTATCCTTAGAGGATTGGGCCGCCCTAACTTATATAGAGCAATTGGAGAGTTGGGACAATTCTTCAGGGAACTCTGTAGTAGAAATATCAGGATAGATGCTTTGGAGCGTCTTAGAGACAAGATACTGAAAGTGCAACTATCCCTAGGTGGTTTTGATAATTCATAACAACATATAGCTCATTGAGCTAATGCTATTCCAAGACTATTATTTCAGGAAGCTCAATGAATGGCATGGCATGGATGATGAAAGTGGATCCCTCAAAATATCAAGGACAAAGGATTGGCTCAAGCTCAAAAGCTCAAGACTCTACATTTTATATTTCAGTGATCCAAGATCACATTGAGTCTATAGGAAAAGCCAATACTATCAAGGAGTGATGAGGTGTTGCTTAATGAGCCTCTTGCTTCATGTGCTTTGTGATATGCTCCAAATACCCTCAACTACTTTCTCACATCCTCATTTGACCTAAACCTAAAGCCAAAATCGGTCACACCGATTCTTTCTATCCGGCGCCACCGAGTTCAAATGTCATAACCACTGCCACAAACCCTAGGCAAATCGGTCTCACCGATAGGGATCTCGGTCTCACCGAGATGGGATTGTAATCTCTCTATTTCCCTTCGTAACGTTTCGGTCTAACCGGAGTGAGCGATCGGTCCCACCGAGATTGCAATGTAAACTCTCTGTTTCCCTTTTGTAACATTTCGGTCTCACCGAAAAGAGCAAATCGGTCCCACCGAGTTTACCTGACCAACTCCCTGGTTAGCTAATTACCGAAATTGGTCTCACCGAGTTTGTGTAATCGGTCTCACCGAGATTATGTTATGCCCTAACCCTAACCATATCGGTCCTACCGAGTTGCATTTCGGTCCCACCAAAAATCCTGACGGTCACTAGGTTTACTAAATCGGTCTGACCAATTTTGTTGATTCGGTCCCACCGAGATTGGTAAATTGTGTGTAACGGTTAGATTTTGTGTGGAGGCTATATATACCCCTCCACCTCCTCTTCATTCGTGGAGAGAGCCAACAGAACAAACCTACACTTCCAACTTACCAGTTCTGAGAGAGAACCACCTACTCATGTGTTGAGGCCAAGATATTCCATTCCTACCATATGAATCTTGATCTCTAGACTTTCCCAAGTTGCTTTACACTCAAATCTTCTTTCCACCAGATCCAAATCCTATGAGAGAGAGTTGAGTGTTGGGGAGACTATCATTTGAAGCACAAGAGCAAGAAGTTCATCATCAATGCACCATTTGTTACTTCTTGGAGAGTGGTGTCTCCTAGATTGGCTAGGTGTCACTTGGGAGTCTCCGACAAGATTGTGGAGTTGAACCAAAGAGTTTGTAAGGGCAAGGAGATCGCCTACTTCGTGAAGATCTACCGCTAGTGAGGCAAGTCCTTTGTGGGCGAAGACCATGGTGGGATAGACAAGGTTGCTTCTTCATGGACCCTTCTTGGGTGGAGCCCTGCATGGACTCGCGCAACCGTTACCCTTCGTGGGTTGAAGTCTCCATTAACGTGGATGTATGATAGCACCACCTGTCGGAACCACGCCAAAAACATCCGTGTCTCCAACTGCGTTTGAATCCTTCAAACCCTTCCCTTTACTTTCTTGCAAGTTGCATGCTTTAATTTCCGCTACCTATATACTCTTTGCATGCTTGCTTGATTTGTGTGATGATTGCTTGACTTGTCCAAAGATTGCTAAAATCTGCCAAATTCTAAAATTGGGAAAAGGTTAAGTTTTTAATTGGTGAAGTAGTCTAATCACCCCCCCTCTAGACATACTTCAAGGTCCTACAAGTGGTATCAGAGCTTTGGTCTCCATTTGCTTTGATTTCCATAGCTTTTGGTGGTCATAGCCTTGGTTTCACAACCTAGGAGAGTATGACGTCTAGCGAGGGAAATTATCACCGTAGAGGTCCTTAATTTGATGGAACTAATTTTGCTAGTTGGAAGCATAAGATGAAAATGCATATTCTTGGACATAACCCCTCCGTTTGGGCTATTATTTGTATTGGCTTGCAAGGTGAATTCTTTGATGGGAGAGAGCCGAACCGTGAAGCTAATGCGGAAGAATTGAAGATGCTGCAATACAACGCTCAAGCTTGTGATATCATCTTCAATAGATTGTGCCCCGAAGAATTCAACAAAACCAGCCGTCTTGAGAATGCAAAGGAAATTTGGGACACTTTGGTTGATATGCATGAAGGTACCGACTCCGTCAAGGAATCCAAGTTGGATGTGCTCCAAAGTCATCTTGACAAGTTCAAAATGAAGGATGGTGAAGGTGTCGCTGAAATGTACTCTAGGCTTGCTCTTATCACAAATGAGATTGCCAGCTTAGGGAGTGAAGAGATGACCGACATATTCATCATTAAGAAGATCCTAAGAGCATTGGATGGAAAATATGATACCGTGTGCACATTAATTCAAATGATGCCCAATTACAAGAATCTCAAGCCAACAGAGGTCATTGGTAGAATTGTTGCTCATGAGATGTCACTCAAGGATAAGGAGGAACTTCATAACAAGTCAAGTGGTGCTTACAAAGCCTCATGTGAAGCCCCCACATCATCAAGTGAGAAACAAACCTTCAATGAAGAATTGAGCTTAATGGTGAAGAATTTCAACAAATTCTACAAGAGTAGAAGCAAAGAAAGAAGCTCTAAGTCAAGGTCCTACAATGACAAGAGATCTTCCAGTCGAGAGCACAATTGCTACAATTGTGGGAGACCCGAAGACTATTCCAATGAGTGTACGACACCCTACAAAAGAAGAGAAGATTCTCCAAATAGAAGAAGTAGAAGAGAAGAATCACCGCCAAGAGAGAGAAGGAGTAGAGATGATCGTTATGAACGAACACCCTCACGGAGAAGCAAAGATTCGGAAAGGAAGGACAAGTCATCAAAGAGCTACACAAAACGAAGACATCAAGCTCATGTTGGTGAATGGGTATCCAGTTCCGACCCTGAACATCACTCCGAGAGAAGCTATCACTCCGACTCTGAACATACTCAAGATGAAGGTGTTGCCGGTCTAGCACTTGTGTCAACCAACTCCTATGACATATTTGACTCACCAAATGAAGGAATTGGAAGATGCTTCATGGCTAAAGGCCCAAAGGTAACTCATCCTGAGTATGTTGATTTCAATAGTGATGAAGATGACTTGCTAGGTGATGATGATTTACTTGTTGACAACTCTAGTGATGAATACTATGATGAAACGTCAATTAATCATGCTAAACAAGATAAAACGAATGACAATGATAAGGAGAAGATTAAGCTACTAACTAAAGAACTAAACACTCTTAAGTTAGCTCATGAAACTATCTTCGAAAATCATCAAGAACTTTTAAGGGCTCATGAGAAGTTACGCTTTGAAAAGCTCAATCTTGAGCAAGAGCATGAGTTCTTAAAGGCAATCAATGATGATCTTCGCAAGAAAAGTTCTTCTTATATTGCCAAGCGTTTACTCTTATCTACTTACATGCCTCAAGTCAAGTCTAGTAACAAGAACAAGAAAGATTCTTCCTCTAGTAGTAACAATGATTATGCTAAATCCAATATTGTTGCTTCTAGTAATTCTCTTGATTCCACTAATGATACTCTTAGCCAAGTTACACTTGAGCAAGAAAATAGCTTATTGAAGGGAATTATAGAGTAAGGTGTACACAAGAGCCTTGCCGGGAGTAAGCAATTCGAGGAAATTGTACGCAAGCAAGGAAGGCACCGGAAGAATCAAGGTGTTGGTTTTGAACGAAAGTTCAATGCCAATGGAGTTGAGTGGGAAGAAGATCAATACCCCAAGACAAAGTTTGTTCCTCAACAAGTGAAGTATGATCGTACTTCCTTCAAGGGGACACAAGCACAACATGATCTTCCACCACAAGACCACAAGAACAAAGGCAAGGACAAGCTTCAAGAGGAGATTGATACATTTGAAGAAGCACCTAAGGCCTTCGTCAAGTGGGTTCCCAAGACTACGTCAAGTTCTAGTTCATCAAGCACAACTACTACACCAAGGATTCCCATCAAGATGATGTGGATCCCGAAGAAGAAGAACTAGAGAGTTCTTGAGGGTGACTCCGCCAACATTCTTCACTCATACCATTATGGCAAGGACAAGTGCAATCAACTTCCACATCTTGCACTAGTTCAAGGGGTCACAAACCCTCATGTTGGTAAGGCAAGGGACATGGTAACCTAATGTTTTCATGGACATCATATTATGTGTGCATCACTCTATGTCTATGGATATTCTTGTTTGTTCCTTGTGGGACTAACCCGTGTAGGTATTGAAAGTGCAACTCACTCCAAAGGATTGCTCCAAAAGATCTACATCAATATTGAGCATCCACATCTTCAACACCTACATGAAGTCATCATCGACAAAACCCAATGTTAGTTCATCCCTCTAAGGGGGGATCTCACATCTAGGGGGAGCTTAACTCTAAAGAATTGAGTCAAAGCAACTCTAATGATGTGAACATATCAATGCATTATGTAAAAGTGGTAACCCCACTTGAGCTTAAAAGATGAGTATGACCTATGATCAAATGTTCTCATTTGAATCCTAAGTCAATATACTCATATATAGATGACCTAGTCATCGCCAATTGTTTGATAGATGCTAGAATTGGTTGTGCATGATTTGCCACATATTTCATTTGTCATTTTATTGTGTGAGCATGTTGGTTGCATATTTTACTCATTCAAGGACATCCACTTGTTGTTTTGATTGATTGGTTTCTTTTTCTTTGGCCAAGTGGATGGACAAGAATGCCTAAGAACCTTCTCTAGCTATCTATGATTTTCTCGTCTCAAACTCTATTCATGCTACATCACAAAATTTGATCAAGTCAGATTCGAACCACTCTGTGTGAGGAGCACTTGGAGTCCCCGATTCGTCATAGATTTAAACTTCCAAAACTTCTTTGTGATTTTTGGTCTGACCGATTCCTCCATTTCGGTCCTACCAAGATCACTAAGTCGATCAAGGTTTTCAATCTCGGTGCAACCAATTTGAACTTTTCGGTCACACCGAGTTGCTGTAACTGTTAACAGTTATGCATCTCGGTGCCACCGAGTTGTTCCACTCGGTCACACCGATAGTGTCGGGCTATATATACTCACGGGCAAATTTTGGAAAACTTTCTCCGAAACTCCTCGCCCGCGCATAGCTCGCTCTACCTACTAGGTCTACAGATCGTCGACTTCGTCGCCAGCCGCCTCCTGTCGCTGGTCTCCGCCATCGTCAACGGATTTCTTCTCCGCTGTTGCCACCGTAGCGAGTTCACCGCCGAACTAGGGTATGAACTCGATCACAGTGCTATCCTCATCTAATTCTCAGCACATTGTTTTCGTAATGCATCTTGCCATGATTGAGATACTCCTATCCAGTCAATGTGATCCTTAGAATAGATGGGATTCGAAAATTTAGGGTTAGGTTTCCGCCGAAACCATCTCGGACCCACCGAGTTGAAAAACTCGGTCCCACCGATTTGGCTAACGCCATTGCACTAGTAAGTCTCGGTCTGACCGCGAATTACAAATCGGTGTCACCGATTTTAGAACTTTGTGAAACCCTAGCAGTCTTGGTGCCGCCGAACTGTGACTCGGTCTGACCGAGTTCACTAGTTTAGGTTCCAAAACTGCTTCGGTATCACCGAGTTTGAAAATCGGTAGATCCGAAATGCTTTCTGTGGAAACTAAAACTAAGTTTTTTGAATCATTCTTTTGCAAAAATCTCTGCATTTTGTGATGCTCATCCACACTATCTCATCTATAACTATTTACAGGGTCAGCAGTCAGTGATTTGCAGCATGTCAGACCAAAGTGATAGTCAGAACAAGTCAGCAGAGCAGATTCACATGAGTGAGGGCACTAGTCCCTCTAGCAGCTCAGATGAAGGGAGCAGAAGCACTCCAAGCAATTTGCCTAAAGCAGCCACAAGAGCTAGAAGGAAGAGAACCTCAGACTCTGAGGATGAGGATTATGTTGCTGTTGAAGATGAGGCTACTTCCAAGAAGGTAGTGCTCAAGAAGGTGCTCAACTCAACTACAGTAAAGCCAGGCATGAAGATCAAAAGGCCAGCAGGAAGACAGCCAATGTCCAAAGCCAGAGGATCAACTCAAGTACCTGAAAAGCCTGATCCCAAAGAGCCAGCTGCAGAAGGAAAGAAAAGGAAGAAAAGGGTCAAGAAGACCATGGCCAGAGTTGTTGGGCAACCTTCCATGATGGAAGAGGGAGAAGAGGTTGCTGAACCAGCACCCAAGGCACACAAGCTGATGGGTGATGCTATAAAGTCAGGGGCTGCAACATCAAAGCCCAAAGAAGCACCCAAAGATGCCTCCAAGCCCAAGATTGCACCAAAGAGAAATACCAGGAGTATACTAGCAGCTGAGAAGAACAAGGCCCCAATGCCTGAGGTTGCTGCTGAGGAAGATGAAGAAGGGCATATCTTAAGGAAGCTCAAACCCAAGATTCCAGACCACAATGATGCTCATCCTGTGGCTGAGAACATGAAGATCAGGAGAGACTTAGGGTTGAGGCTATGGAGAGAGACAGATCCATATGCCACCAGGAGAAGGACTGCTGTAGATTACAGGTTCCACACCAAGGAGCAGCAGGACTTTTATGAGACAATCTTGTTGGACAAGAAGCCCATAGTGTGTGATATGAGGTGGGTCGACTGGACCTACATGAAGGAAAATGAGGAACACTATCCTGGAGTGCAAGACAGTTTCATTGCTTGTGGAGTTGCAGATTTTGTTGGGCAGAAGCTCACCAACTGGAATGATGAACTCATCATGCAATTCTACTCCACAGAACACTTCTATCCAGATGGCAGGATAGTATGGATGTCTGAAGGAACGAGATACCAGTCAACCATTGAGGAATGGGCAAGTCTGATCAATGCCCCAAAGGAGAGTGAAGATGACTTGGACATTTATGCCAAGAAGAAAATGGATCATAACTGAATGTCACATATGTACAAGGAGATCCCTGATGAAGCACTTGAGATTTTCAAGTTTGGATCAGTTCATTTTCTTCCGTCAGGGCTGGCTATGATCAACCAGATCCTAAGGCACACTCTTTTTCCCAAATCAGGTGATCACAACATGATTCGAGGGCATGCAATAAACTTGCTACATGTATTTGATGTGCCCCAGAAATTCAAGGTCATGAGCCTTATGGTTGAAACTATCAAGAGGACTGCAGCAGACCAGAAGAGAAGTTGTGGATATGCCCCACAGATTCAGGAGTTGATTAACTCAAAGATGGGCACAGGAAAATATCAGTTGGATAAAGAACATTTTGCTCTCTATCCAGACTTTGAGGACAATCAAGTTGTCATGAATGAGGATGAACCATCATCAGTGCAAGCTCAAGCAAAGAAGGAGAAAGCAAGGAAAGAGAAGGCTGCCAAGATGCCAACTCAAGAGGAGGCATCTGAGTATTTCTTGAAGAACAAGCAGGAGCAGCTTGGTTACTTGATAGCATCAACACTAAGGATTGAGAAGGGGTTGGCCACCCTAACTCAAAACCAGGAGAGCCTGGAAAGGATCATGGAACAAAAATTCTATGATCTTGATGTCAAAGTAACTGAGATTCAGTCTGTTGTGGAACAACTTCAGGATGACATGCAGGAGAGGAAGGGCAAGACAACCACTGATGCATTTGCCAGAGTGCCTAGAGCTCAGAGGTCAGCTACAGTGCCTGTGACAGACATAAGAGCCACATCATCTGCACCAGCTAAAGCTCCTACAGCTCCAGTGCAACCAGCTCCAGCACCAACTCCTCCAGCTCCATCTACATCGACTGAAGCCTTCGTCCAAGGAGCCATCTCTACACCACCACCACCTGAAGACCAAGCCTGAGAGACAATCTAGCACTATGCATTTTCTATGTACGTTTTGGTAACTTGTTGCCAAAGGGGGAGAAAAATGTATAGATCATAGGCTTCGAGAGAGAGTTTTGCCGTTTTTTGTTCTCTCTTGTCTTCTTGGTTAAACTTGTTTGATTGCTTGAGATACTATGCAATTACCTGTGAGACATTGATGTTCATGTGTTTGATCATAAGCTACACTTATGCATGTTTGATGATATTATCTTACCTATCCTTATATGATCATTCACTTTGCTTGGTGATGAGTGCATGTATTCAATCTTTAGTATTTTGAGAGCTCCACCAAGATGTATGTGACATGGAAGAGTAACCCATGAGCCTAATTTCTTGTGCATTTGCAGTCCAAAGCAAATCTTAAACTATGCACAAATTTAGGGGGAGCTCTTGCTTATCACATACTTCTCAAAGCGACAATGTTTTATTAAACCTTATTATCATTTGTCGAAGCTTTGATCTATATGTTGTCATCAATTACCAAAAAGGGGGAGATTGAAAGTGCAACTATCCCTAGGTGGTTTTGATAATTCATAACAACATATAGCTCATTGAGCTAATGCTATTCCAAGACTATTATTTCAGGAAGCTCAATGAATGGCATGGCATGGATGATGAAAGTGGATCCCTCAAAATATCAAGGACAAAGGATTGGCTCAAGCTCAAAAGCTCAAGACTCTATATTTTATATTTCAGTGATCCCAGATCACATTGAGTCTATAGGAAAAGCCAATACTACCAAGGAGGGACGAGGTGTTGCTTAATGAGCCTCTTGCTTCATGTGCTTAGTGATATGCTCCAAATACCCTCAACTACTTTCTCACATCCTCATTTGACCTAAACCTAAAGCCAAAATCGGTCACACCGATTCTTTCTATCCGGTGCCACCAAGTTCAAATGTCATAGCCACTGCCACAAACCCTAGGCAAATCGGTCTCACCGATAGGGATCTCGGTCTCACCGAGATGGGATTGTAATCTCTCTATTTCCCTTCGTAACGTTTTGGTCTAACCGGAGTGAGCGATCGGTCCCACCTATATTGCAATGTAAACTCTCTGTTTCCCTTTTGTAACATTTCGGTCTCACTGAAAAGAGCAAATCGGTCCCACCGAGTTTACCTGACCAACTCTCTGGTTAGCTAATTACCAAAATCGGTCTCACCGAGTTTGTGTAATCGGTCTCACCAAGATTACGTTATGCCCTAACCCTAACCATATCGGTCCTACCGAGTTGCATTTTGGTCCCACCGAAAATCCTAACAGTCACTAGGTTTACTAAATCGGTCTGACCAAGTTTGTTGATTCGGTCCCACCGAGATTGGTAAATTGTGTGTAACGGTTAGATTTTGTGTGGAGGCTATATATACCCCTCCACCTCCTCTTCATTCGTGGAGAGAGCCATCAGAACAAACGTACACTTCCAACTTACCAGTTCTGAGAGAGAACCACCTACTCATGTGTTGAGGCCAAGATATTCCATTCCTACCATATGAATCTTGATCTCTAGCGTTTCCCAAGTTGCTTTCCACTCAAATCTTCTTTCCACCAGATCCAAATCCTATGAGAGAGAGAGTTGAGTGTTGGGGAGACTATCATTTGAAGCACAAGAGCAAGGAGTTCATCATCAATGCACCATTTGTTACTTCTTGGAGAGTGGTGTCTCCTAGATTGGCTAGGTGTCACTTGGGAGCCTCCAACAAGATTGTGGAGTTGAACCAAGGAGTTTGTAAGGGCAAGGAGATCGCCTACTTCGTGAAGATCTACCGCTAGTGAGGCAAGTCCTTCATGGGAGACGACCATGGTGGGATAGACAAGGTTGCTTCTTCGTGGACCCTTCTTGGGTGGAGCCCTCCGTGGACTCGCGCAACCGCTACCCTTCGTGGGTTGAAGTCTCCATCAACGTGGATGTACGATAGCACCACCTATCGGAACCACGCCAAAAACATCCGTGTCTCCAACTGCGTTTGAATCCTCCAAACCCTTCCCTTTACTTTCTTGCAAGTTGCATGCTTTAATTTCCGCTGCCTATATACTCTTTGCATGCTTGCTTGATTTGTGTGATGATTGCTTGACTTGTCCAAAGATTGCTAAAATCTGCCAAACTCTAAAATTGGGAAAAGGTTAAGTTTTTAATTGGTCAAGTAGTCTAATCATCCCCCCTCTAGACATATTTCAAGGTCCTACAGATACCAACTATCCTATGCGACCTTAAGAAGATATATCCTCCAGCCTTCTTTGATGTGATGGTGCATTTGGCTGTTCATCTACCTGATGAGGCACTACTTAGAGGTCCAATACAGTATGGCTGGATGTACCCTATTGAAAGGCGGCTAGGCACTTTCAAGGGCTATGTTAGGAACAGAGCTAGACCCGAGGGTTCCATTGCAGAGGCCTACATTGCTACAGAAGCGCTGACATTCTGCTCAAAATACATTGAAACAGCTGATCAGCTTAGCAAAGAGGTGGGTGAAGACAATCCCGGGCTCAATGTTTTCAATTATTCTGTTCGAGTTACAGGGAAGAGTCGACAAGAGGACAAACCTAAAGATTTGGACAAAATGGTTTGGTATGTGTTGAATAACTGTCCTGAGATACTACCTTATATCAAGTAAGTGCATTACTGCAGCTTATACATCGTAATCTACTAAACTTGCAGCACATTCTTATATATTTAGATGTTTGACGCGATCACTATGTTGTGCAGCATCTACAAATAGGAGTTACTGCCGCAAAATCCAAGAAACATTGACAAACTGGTTATGGCAGGATTTGCGAAATGGTTCAAGAACCATGTAAGCTTTTGAAGTGCACTATCAGTTTTTTTAATATATTGAGTACATAAGATGATCAGCTTGTCTATTTTCTAACCATAGGTTAAGAAGATGCGGGAGGATGGGCAGGCAGTTGATGATGCCCTTTACTCACTAGCAATGGGTCCTGATACTCGGGTAAGACATTATGAATCTTGCGTTGTTGGATATGTGCGCTAAAACACCCTTGCACGAGACGAAGGCAGGAAGACACAAAACAGTGCCATCATGAGCACAGATATGTATGACAAAGAGACAATTGAAATGTATGCTAACATAACAGACATTGTTTAGTTGCAGTATATCTCCAGTTTCGAGGATCATCGGTGTGTGGTTCTGTTGTGTTGTCGTTGGTATAACCTGTTTTCTAGGATCGCAAAACCCAGAGCTGATGATTATTTCAAATCCATCAATGTCAAGGCGGCGTACCAGACCAACGAGCCTTTTATTTTGGCAAATCAAGCAACACAGATATTTTTCTTGGAAGACACATTTGCACGTAGCGATGACTGGAGAGTATTGCAAAGGTTTGAGCAGAGGAATTCGTTTAATGAAGTTGCATAACAAGATGATGCTTACACTGATCCTGATGTACAAGATAACACAGATGTTCCTAATATCTTTGAGAACCATCATGTCAATGACGCCGGCGAAAAGATTGCCTGTCGTTCTGTGGACATACAAGAGTTGATCAAGAAGAAGCCAACGTTCGAGGACGTTGAGGACGAAGAAGAAGATGACACAGTGGGGAACTACGATTCAGACTGATACACATGAAGAAGATGTTGATGCTGCTGCTGCGGATGATGATTACATTGCTTTTGTCGTATTTGCCTATCAGAAGACGTTTTTATCTACTATGTGAAATTGTGTTTGCTATGACAACTAAAACCTGATGAACATGCTGTTTAGTATTTTGCTATGAGAACATCACTTGTTATGTATGCTGATTTGTGTTTGGTGATTGTATGACAACTAAAACATGATGAGATTGTTGTTTAGTTGTACTCATATTTGGCTGTGAAACTTGAATTTGATGACATTGTTTGCTGTTGGACTGCAATTTGCTCGACGTCTTCGAATGAGAACAAAGCTGACCCGACAGGGCCTCTGCTATTTATTTATTTATTTATATGAGCAAAAGGGGATACCCCCTGATTTCCGTTAATAAAAATCATTAGATGTTCACAACACTACGCCCAGCCTGCTACATAGGTTTCATTCATTACTAGTTTCAGCAAAGTGCTCATGTCGTAGCCACTGAATACATCACGAGTGCTACATACACTGCAAATAAAGAGACAATCATCCTACAGAGCACATTGATTTTGCCCATTATCTTCACAAGCTCTTTCATCTCCTCATTGCTATCAAGGCTGTTCAACAGCTGTTGCTTGGCCATGATCAGAGGAACTGCATCTTTAACCTTCTGCTATGCATCTTCCTCTTCTGCCGTTCCTTGAGTTACTTGTCCAACACCCCAACCTGCTGGTATTGGGATTCCTCGGCTAACCAAATAATCAGCATAGTTGCATTCCCCCACATCAGCAACTTCCCAGAAATACAAGTCACACGAATCTTCCCTTTTCTACACGAATCAAATTGGAAGATCATCAACCAAACTATTAAAAAAATCAGCAACTGAAAGCAGCAGAACAACACTTAAACATATTATTACCCCATGATTCGGGCATTTGCAGAAGACTCGGCCAGGGTTGCGGATTGTGGTTGAGACGTGATGGATGACTCTGCGTGATTTGCAGCAGTGGTACCACACCAACGGCAACGGGTAGCGATGAGCAATCGGCTGCGGTGTGCATGCTGGCGGGGGTGTGATGAAACCCACAAGCGATGGTACGGGTGGCGACTTGGCGCATATCTGAGCAGCCAGCGGACATGGTTGCTGCGGCCAGAGCTTCTGATGCTAGGTAGAGTAAGTAGAGAAGAGGAGAAGCGAACGTTGGATATGTCAGTTTCATTACTTGCAGAGTAGCATAGCACCATATATAGTCATAGTATAGGTTTGGATTCGAACCTGCTACAGGAGCATGTCTTTCTTTTTTCTAAAACTCGGCAACGTCTCTTTACTGGTACACTAGCTTGTTCTGTACGCTTTCCCAAGTCTTTGATTTTCTTTCCCTTTTTTGCGAGGAAGGAAGGAGGACAAAATTGAGAGTTCCTCGGACTCGAACCCAAGACCTCTCGGTTCAAAACCAAGGGTGCTAGTCACTTATGTGGCGAACGTTCCCTATGAGGAGGACGACAGACGAACGCATTTTCCTCGCAATTTTCTTCCTATATATAAAAAAGTATGCTACTTGGTGTCCGCTTAGTCAAGAAATGATTGTGCCAACCTTGACCGTTCGATTGACATTCAACGTCTGTTGCTTTTCTTCAGTCTCTTCTTCCTCGAGCCGCCAAAGCCAAACCAGCACCGGCGGGACCGCCTGCTCCCGCCTCCCACGACTGGCTGTGATCTTCCCCGGCTCCTGTTTGTTCCCGTCCGAGGCCTCACCATCGTCCTCTGCCTTGGTTTGCTCCCCGCGGCATCGCCCTCCGGTGTTGTCAACATGGTCAACAACCGAGAGGAATAAGGAGATGACTGTACATGGTGAGGATGACAGTAGGGACCCAGCAGCGCGCGCAGTAATTTTGTTTTTTCGGGACGGAGAAGGGTATCAACTGGGTTGTGCGGGACCCGTGGCCCGTCTAGCCCAGGCTTTTACTTCATATGTTTAGCACATGACCAGCCCAGTTTGTTTTTTTCCTTTCTGAAAAATGGCTAGCCAGCTATTTTGTTTTTTGCAGAATAACCAACATAGGCCTACTTGCTTTACTACGCCCTGCTGGGCCGGAAATCTTTCAAGACGAGGAGGGATGCATTTTGCCCAAAAAATGGGCTATAAGTAATAAGAAATGGGCTATAAGTAATAAAAAATGGGCTATAAGTAATAATAAATGGGCTGTAAAATGAAAAAAAATACAGCAAACAGGCAATTAGTTCCCAAATACTATTTTCTTTTGGATTTTGATATTTTAAATTTCATTGCTTTTGTGCGGGTAAAATTTCATTGAATTTAAATTAAGGTATATTTAGATTTAAAATTAATTTGAATTTGGCTAGAAATTTCGGGCTGTATGCTGTTTGGGACAGATTTGGAGGCTGACTTGTGGGTCTACTAGGTTGACGTGTACTTTGGCTTTGTCAACTTAGTCCACAAACGATTCTAGCAGCAGTGACCGTTGGATGTTAATCCAACGGCTGTGCTGCTTCTTCAATATCTGATCTTCTTGCTCCAGCTGCCCAAATCAGCTCTGGTAGGACTGCCTGCTCCTGCCTCCCATGGCCGACTGTGCTGCCGCACAGGCCGCATCGCCCCACCCTACTTCATTGCTGGCCAGGCCATTCCTCTACTCACCCACACCTCCTGTTATTTTCCGGCGATGGCAGCCGGACCAGTAAACCCTCGTACTCCCCACCGCGTGGGCAACCATTGCCGAGTCTTCCCTGGCTCCATGTTGTTCCCTTCCTAGGTCTCGCCGTCGTCCACCGCTATGGTGCTCTCGGTGCGGCCTGGTCAACATGGTCAACGAACGACATCCATCGGCCGTGGACTATACACGCAAAATAATGATTCCTCCACCTGACAGCTGGGACCCACCGGAAGGGCCTCTGTATTTCGCGAAAAAAATGTTCCCCCCGCTGACATGTCAGACCCACCAGCTATATCTTCGCACGCAAGGAAGTGCCTCCTTATTACACAAAAAAAATGAATACCCACCCTGCTAGATGGGACCCACCATAGTGGGAGGATGACTTGTGGGCCAACTAAGTTGATGGGGACGGAGGGATTTGTCAACTTAGTCAATATGAACGATTCTAGCTTGAGTGACCGTACGATGTCCATCTAACGGCCATAGTGCTTCTTCAACCTCTGGTCTTCTTGCTCCAGCCGCCCAAAGCAGCGCCGGTCGTGCCGCGTGCTCCTGCCTCTCGTGGCCGACTGTGATGCCGCGGAGGCCTCACCGCCCCCTACTACTCCCATCGCTGGCCCAGGGTATCCCTCTACTCACCCACACCCCCTGTTATTCTGCGGCGACGGCAGCCTCATGCCGCCGCCAAACCAGTGAACCCTCGTACTCCTCTCCGCGCGGGCTACCACTGCTGCGTCTTCCCCGGCTCCGCGTCGTCCCCTTCCTAGGCCTCGCCGTCGTCCAGACCACCGCCCTGGTGCTCTTGGAGCGGCATGGTCAACATGGTCAACGACCGACTTCCATCGGAAGAGTACTTTACGTGGAGAGGCTGACAGCTGGGTCCAGGCGGCCGCAAGGAAGTACCTCCTTATTACGCGCAAAATAATTATTCCTCCACCTGATAGCAGGGACCCACCGGACGGGCCACCTTATTTCGCGAAAAAAACGTTTTCCACCTAACTAGTGGGACCCATCGGACGGGCCAGCGTATTTCGCAAAAAAAACGTTCCCCGCGCTGTCAGCTCGGACCCACCGGAAGTGCCTCCTTATTACGCACAAAAAAATTAATACTCCCCTTGCTAGCTGGGACCCACGATGGTGGGAGGCTGACTTGTGGGCCTACTAAGTTGACATGGATGGGGGCCTTTGTCAACTTTAGTCAATATGAACGATTCTAGCTCCAGTGACCGTAGGATGTCCATCCAACGACCGTAGTGCTTCTTCAACCTCTGGTCTTCTTGCTCCAGCCACCCAAAGCAGCGCTGGTCGTGCCGCATGCTCCTGCCTCCCGTGGCCGGCTGTGCTGCCGTGGAGGCCTCACCGCCCCCTACTATTCCCACCACTGGCCAGGCCTTGCAGTGATGACAGCCTCACGCCGTAGCCGAACCAGTGAACCCTCGTACTCCTCTCTGCGCGGGCTTCCACTACCGCGTCTTCCTCGGCTCCCCGTTGTCCCCTTCCTAGGCCTCGCCGTCGTCCACCGCCCTGGTGCTCTCGGCGCGGCGTGGTCAACATGGTCAAGGAACAACTTCCATCGGACGTGGACTGTATGTGAAGAGGCTGACAGCTGGGTCCACGGCCGCAGCAAGGAAGTGCCTCCTTATTACGCGGAAAATAATGATTCCTCCACCTGACAGCTGGGACCCACCAGACGGGCCACTGTATTTCATGAAATAAAACGTTTCCCCCTGACTGTTGGGACCCACCAGCTACATCTTCGCACACAAGGAAGTGTGTCCGGGCGAAAAAAGAAAACGATTCGCCCCCTGACCGTTGGGACCCACCAGCGACACCTTCACACGCAAGGAAGTGCGTCCGGGCAAAAAAAACGATTCGCCTCACTAACTGCTGGGACCCACCAGCTACATCTTCGCATGCAAGGAAGTGCGTCCGAAAAAAAACCCAAAACGATTTGCCCCCCTGACTGCTGGGACCCACCAGCTACATCTTCGTAGGCAAGGAAGTGCCTGACAGTCGGGACCCACCTGGTCGAAGCGTATGTAGCGTTGTCATTTTGGTCGCGAAAGTGTACGTACATACTGGTCGATGTAGAGGCACACACGTGTCGTAGTAGAGGCGCGCATGTGTCGTAGTAGAGGCGCGCACGTAGTATGTACACATACGTACAGCGGCGAGGGTGCAAGAAAGAAAATACGGCCACATACGTACATACGGGAAGGGTCTCGAATGCCTAATCGCACATACGTACATGGCTGGGTCGGAACGGAGAAACAACGTCGTCGTCGTGTTCATGGGGAGCCAACCGGCTGGGTCAGAACGGAATGCGTGGTCGTGTTCATCGGGAGGGCTTGGACGGAACAGGCGATGGAAACGAGGCCTGGCGTACCGCACAACGGAGGAAACGGACCTCCTACATTCGGAACGGGGTCCTGTTGATCGGGAGGGGTGTGGCGTACCGCAAAATGGAGGAAACGGACCTCTTACGGTCGAAACATGGGTCCTGTTGATCGGGAGGGGTGTGGCATACCGCAAAACAGACGAAATGGACTTGTGTTGGAGCGGTACGGTCGAAACGGGGGTCCTGTTGATCGGGAGGGGTGTGGCGTACCGCAAAATGGAGGAAACGGACCTCCTACGGTCGAAACGGGGGTCCCGTTGATCGGGAGGGGTGTGGCGTACCGCAAAACGGGACTCCACGGGATACTGTTCATCTCCACCATCGACCTCCTGCAGCCGCCACGGGCTACCGTCAACCTCCTCCAGCCTCCATGGGCTCCTGTTCATCCAGCCTCCACTGCGCGCTACTCCACCGACTACTGTTAAACCACCCCTCCACTGTCTACTGTTCATCCAGCCCTCCACACCACGGGGTCCTGTTCAACCACCCCTCCACGGCCACCCCTCCATCGTCTACTTTTCATCCAGCCCTCCATACCACAGGGTCCTGTTCATCCAAAGGCAACACCATCTCTCACTGTTCATCCACCCCCCCGCAACACTCACTGTTCATCCAATCGACCGGCTTCAGTTAGCAGCAGTAGCGAAGGAATCGCTCCATCGGGTTCAGTTAACAGCCATCGATCAATTGCTCGGGTTCAGTAACGCGTAGCCTACAGTGCAATCGCTCGGGTTCACTTAGAGCCCAACGCCTCGCTCGGGTTCAGTTAGAGCCAACATCTCGCACACACGCGCGTACGTGTACGAGAGAAATGCGCATCGCTCGGCCCCCGAGCTCCCACCGTAACCAACAACTCCCCAAAATTTTCCTCCCCCTCGCTTCTACCACGGTTTTTTCCGTCATGGACGGCCCAAAGAATGTCATGCAGCTGCATCTCCGGCCCGCCCAGGACAAAAAGCCCATTTTCTGTCATGATTTTTTTTCATAGAAGTAGGAGCCCACCACATCTATGATGATACCGGGTTTTGTCACAATTATCGTCATAGAAGTGTCATATGTATGACAGAAAAAAATTTCGTTCGGCCCAAAATGTCACGGATGTGTCTTTTTTTTGTAGTGCGAGATATGGCGCATCGCCGGGACCGGATACCTATCCGGTACTCCGAAGAAGACATCCAAATACTGGCCTTCGAAGTGGTTTTATATGGAGGACGTCCCTCTTCCGGACCCTATTCGGTTGGGCCTTCCCGAGTTTGCAAATGCCCCATTGAAGAAATGCCACAGCTGGCTGTCACATCCCTAGTCTGGTATGACCTAGATTAGCTAGTCATTTGTGCATCATATTTAAATTTCATTTAAATTTGAAATGAGGATTTGTGAAACCCTCAGAATCATCTCTGAAAATGACCCAAATAAAAATTGCTCCAAAAAGGTCCAAGGAAATGTTCATGTTGCTCTCTGAAAATATTGGTCAGAGGTAAAAATCAAACAAATATTTTAGGAGGTCATGGATATTTAATTTTGGCCATTTGGATTAATCCGATAATTATTTGCCTTGGAAATATATTAGTTATATATATTAATATATGTCCAAAAATTATGCCACCTGTTGGGGAGCTCTGGAATAATATAGCTAGCTCCTGCAAAAATTGGCATAAGGTAATAAAATGATTTAATATTTTAATTAAATCAAAACAAATGTCAGAAAAATTAGAAAACGGAAAAGGGGGGAAAACCCTATTTGGACTACCTGGCGCCTAGCTCCTGTGCGGCCTGGCCGGCCCAGCAGCCAGCGCCGGCCCAGCCCACTGGCCCTCCTGTGTCGTCTTCGTCCTCGACAAAGGGATGGGAGCGTGCCGGGCGCGCGCGCGCGCCACCCCGCCACGCCACCAGCCTCCCTGCCTGCCTGGCGCCTCCTCGTCGCCTTGGAACGCCCGGACATCGCCACGCCCCCCCGACCTCTCTCGCACTCTCCCTCGCCCTCCTCCTCTCCCCCTGCTCTCTCCCTCGCACACCCGAGCGCCATCACCGCCGTCGCTCGCCGTTGCCGCGGCCACCGGCCTCCCCTCGCCTCTCCGACACGCGCAGAAGCTCCGCCACGACTTCCTCGTCTCCTCCGTCAAGCCACAAGACGCCGGACGCCCTGTGGAGCCGCCGTCGCCGTCGTCTTCCACCTCGGGCTCCGACCACCACCGCCGTCGATTCACCGCACACAGGACGTCCCCGAGCCCGCTTCGACGCCCGCTGCAACCGTGGTGAGCTCCGCCACCGTTTCCCCCTCTCCGCTTGGTCACCCGCACGCCGTAGCCCTTTCCCCACCACGGCCGAACCTCCGCCGCCGCCGAGCTCGCCGTCGACGCAGCTTCGGTGACCATTTGGTCACCCCGGCGAGTCCAACAAGCTCGTAAGGCCCCGTAGAGCATCCCTAGCGCTTCGCTTCGCTCGCCTTCGAGCTCCAACCGCGTTTTCGTGCACGACCGAACTCCGGCGGCCGCAGCCGAGCTCGCCGCCGTCGACTCCGGCCATCCCAGGCCCAGCCACGGCCACCGGCCGACGCGCCATCGAGCTGGCTCTCCAACGCGCCTAGCCGCGCGCCATTTGGAGCACCACAGAGGAAACCCGGGGCACAAGTACGGCACGGACCTCGCCGGCGACTAACCGCCGGCGGGTTTGACTTGTTTGACCTGGGGTTTGACCCCCCCAGGGTCGCTGACGCGTGGGCCATGCCCTGTTTAGTTTAGGTATTAGTTTAGTTAGCGCTAATTAACTCAGTTAATTAGGTGTCTCACTGACAGTGGGCCCCAGCGCCACTAACCTTTTTAATTAGGATTAAACTAACCCTGTTTAACCCCTGACACTAACGTGTGGACCCCACACGTCAGGTTTGACCCTAGCCAGCCGCAGTTGACCTGCTGACGTCATGCTTACTCAATGCTGACGCAATAATGATTTCTGGAATTATTTTAATTCAGGAAATTCCAGAAATTGTGTTAAACTTCAAAAATTCATATCAATTCAACCGTAGCTCAGATTAAAATAATTTATATATGAAAAATTATCAGAAAAATGTAATCTATCCATCTGTACTAGTTTCATGCATGACAAACCAACTTATACATGCTGAATATGAGGAAACACATTATGGCATATATAAGAGCTTACTTTAGAGATGCATTTGAGCTTATGGTTCAAATGAACTTCAAACCAAATGAGTACTAGTTGCGTTAACTCAAACAGCATCACATCTTCATGCCATGTTCATGCATCATATTGTTGCATATGTTTGTTTATTGATTGCCGACATTGTTCCTTCTCGATAGGTCTTGCTCCGGAGACGTTCCAGAGTACCTGTCTGTGAAGCAGTGCCTCCCTTGTTGATTTACCAGGCAAGCAAACCCCCTTGTTCATTCCGATACAATCCTACTCTCTCGCTCCTGCTCTCAGTTATTGCATTAGGACAACAACGATTCATCTGCTACTTTGTGCTGCGGTAGTTGAACCCATTCCTCTGCATGACCTGTCATTGCCACAGTAAATAGTTGAAACCCACTAGCATGTGTAGGAGTTGGTTGAGCCATGTTGTGTTCCTACCATGCTATGCCTGCTATTGCTTAGAGTTGTGTCAGGTCTGGTTCATTGGGAATGAATTGGAGTGTTACGATATGTTCTGATGTTGAGAGTGAAGTGTGTGAACACAATTTGGTAAAGGTAGCGGTGAGAGGCCATGTAGGAGTACATGGTGGGTTGTCTCACTGGAACCATCCTTAAGCACCGAGTTCTATGTATGTTGTCCAATGACTCGATACTACCACACATTGGGCTCCGGGCGCTCCAAGCCCTCTCGACTTATTAACCGACTTGATCTCTGTCCAGGAGTCGCAACTAGTTTCTGGTGTTTGTAGGTAGTGCTATTTTTCTACCAAGTGGCACCCGGCAGGGTGGGCTTGGGACAGACTAGGCACACGTGGCCTGGTGTACCGAGTGGCACCCGGATGGTGGGCTCGGGAACCCTGCACACATCATTTGGGGCTGTGAGCGACACCCCGGCCGGATCTCCTTGCGGATGGAACCCGAATAGGCGATAAACCTGGGCTAGAGTCTTGTGTGGTTAGTCAGGTCGTGGCCGACACCCTCGCCAGGCTTCCGCTTGAAGGTTGCCGAGATACATGACGTGTACATGGCGGTAAGTGGCGAGAGCGTGTGTGAAAAAGTACACCCCTGTAGGGTTAACATGATCTATTCGAATAGCCGGGTCCGCGGTTATGGACTTCTTGGATGCTTACATGGTACATAGACAACTTGAAGTGGATACCATAAAATGCTCAAGACAAGTGTGAGTGCTATGGATGGCCTTCTCGTAGGGAGACGGGGATGAATCCATAGTAGTGTATTGTGTGGTGATTAGTGGACTCGTGTGCGCCATATCACCTCAAGAGTTTCTGGTAGTCGTAGAACAGGATAGCCACAGAGTCAAAGCTGGCTTGCTGCAACTAAACCCCACATTACCCTCTTGATACAAATGCATGTATGATAGGATCTGATGTAAGTCTTGCTGAGTACCTTTGTACTCATGTTGCTTTATTTATGTTTTTTGCAGCGGAGACTTCGGTCTTATTAGTGTTCTCGTGGACTTCGACAAGTAGCTTGTACCTCAGCTACGATCTTGATCGAACGTTGTAGATAGTCAGGCTTTCAGCCTTTTCCATTTATAGATGTCTGTACTCAGACATGTAATGCTTCCGTTTGTTGCTTGATTGCTCTGAATGTTGGTTCATGTGACCCCTGTTTGTAATAAATGCTATGATGGCTCTTCTGAGCCTTTATCTATATGAGTTGTTGAGTTATGCTGTGATGCCATGTTGTACAACACATACTTGCATGTTATGTGTACGTGTAATGTGTATTGCTATGTGTGGGATATGACTATCTAGTTGTTTATCCTTAGTAGTCTTTCTTACCGGGAAATGTCTCCTAGTGCTTCCACTGAGCCCTGGTAGCTTGCTACTGCTCCGGAACACTTAGGCTGGCCGGCATGTGTCCTTCTTCGATCCTGTGTCTGTCCCTTCGGGGAAATGTCACGCGATGAATACCGGAGTCCTGCTAGCCCGCTACAGCCCGGTTCACCGGAGTCCTGTTAGCCTAGTGCTACAGCCTGGATTCACTCACTGATGACCGACACGTTCGATGCTGGGTCATGGATGCCTGTCCCTGTAAGTTAGTGCCACTTTGGGTTTACGACTAGCCATGTCAGCCCGGGCTCTTTATCATATGGATGCTAGCGACACCATCATATACGTGTGCCAAAAGGCGCAAGCGGTCCCGGGCAGAGGTAAGGCGACACCCGTGGGGATACCGTGCGTGAGGCCGCAAAGTGATATGAGGTGTTACATGCTAGATCGATGTGGCATTGAGTCGGGGTCCTGACACTGGCGCCCCCAGAGGCCCTAGGAGGAAGATAACAGAGAGATCCTTTTCCTGATGGACAGGATAAAGACACTGGCCAAATCAGGACTGATAATAATTGAGGTTATGTCCATATGTATAATGCAGGGAGTGCAGCTACTTCAATATCGGGGGAAACCCATGTGGCACTTCAATGGAGAAGACGACGCCACCCGCTGCGGCCTTAAAGGTCCGAACTCCACCGCCGCTCTGGTGAAAATATTTTCCGATTTGTTCAAAGGAGAAGAAGAGGAGTTCATCCGTATTAAGCCACGGGATGGATTCTCCATGTACTACCCCCCAAGATGGGTGAGCTGCTATCTTTTATTCCAGTCTTTCCTGCGTTCTTTAACACAAATATTTACCTTGTTAATTCATAGCAGGAACTGCGCAAAGCTATGAGGGATGTTCACAGCCCGTCTCCATAGCCAGAGGACCCCGACCGGGCCCTCGACCCCGGACTCAAAGAAGATCCAGACATATTTTTGGAGCTCGTCGATAGGACATTTTGTTAGTTAAGCTATGATGGTGCCTTGGTGGCCATCATAGCTGATTATCCTGGCCTACTCCCTGTATCACATGTAAGTAAAACCTGAGTCGCAACTTCCAAGAAGGATTCCCTCTTTGTGCCTTAGCCATCGCATATGTTTTGCGTTTTACAGGGAAGGCCATCGGGACACCGTGCCGAACCCGCGGTGACTCGTCAACAAGGGGCACCGAAGCCGGGTAGGCTTAAAAGGAAGGCAGTCAAGACCGAGACGCCATTGCAAAGGCATGATTAAAAACCTGCTACGTAATTATTGTCGTTAAAATATGACAATGTCCACTATTTCCTGGCAGAAAAAGCGCTCACCGAACTATATCCGGAGAGCCTGCTGGCCATGCCTCCACCAGCCGGACTGCGAGGCCGGACTCAAGGGCGGAGGTCAACATGGGGACAATGCCGGACGATCCTCCTACAGAGGATGCGGATAGATTCTCCGCTACAAACTCCGAAGTGGAGAGTGCCATGAATCATAGGCGCCGGCGGGCCACACTACGCGACCCTAATTTCTCCGAAGATGCGTTCAACACCTTCAACTCAGGGGACGAGTACATCCGAGGTGCTCAAGATGGCCTCGCCAGAGCCATGGACCAGTATGTAAAGGATATACAGGTAAGAAAATGTGATAAGTATGTATATCAGTAGCCTCTGAGACTTGAAACAATTGGCACAACTGATTTAAGGATCAATTATATGCATAGGTTCTTACACAAAAAAATACCCAGCTATCTAAAGAGCTGGAGGAGTGCAACGACCAGCTTCGGGCCGTAGTCGCCGGAAGGGAGGAGTCCAACAAGGCCTCATTTGGTAATACTTGTCTTGATCGAAAAGAATGTATTGACATATACCAGTTAGTATTCAGCATGCATGCAAATCTAACAATAGATTCTGCACACAATCCCGGAGGTAATCCGGAGATCGTATCGGAGGATGAACAACATTCTCAACGACAGCTAAAGGCTGGCGAGCGCGTGCTTACAAAAGTTATACGGGAGAAGAATGATCTCCAGGATGCGAAGACGAGGCTGGACGTTGAATTAAAGGACGTTCGGGCCCAACTTGCTGACTCCGTGAAGGAGAATAGGAGGCTTCGACGCGGCATTTTTAGTAAGTGCTCGAACGAACCTTTAGAAAGTTCAGCGAAGAAGCGGCTAACAGAATTATGTCTATAGGTATGCTGACAGGTCATCCCGAAGAGGAGATGCACGGATTTGCAGGCGATCTTCTGCAAGAGCTCTCACAGCTGCACGGACAAATTCGGCAGGTGATGCAGGGTATTACCCAGGCCTTGTGGCCGTACGCATCCATGCCCGAAGGCATGGGAGAGCTCGTGGAGATGCTCAAGGGAGCGCGGCGGCGCTTCTGATTATGGAAGATATCGGCCTGCCGACAAGGTGCAAGGGAGGCCTGGGCCATGGTGAAGACATGATACACCAAAACTGACCCAAACCACATGGCTAAGGTCGGATCTGTAGGGCCAGATGGGAAAGAGATCCCCGTTAGTATGGTATATGACCAGGTAGCTTTAGCCACGAAGTATTCCCAACAGGATTGTAGGCTAGATAGCATGTTGGATGGTATAGAAGAAGAGTTTAGTCAGTCTAAGTGACTTTGTACTTCAAATGACATATTTTGTGCCTAGCCAGATTGTAAATCATTTGTCTTGGCGGACCTTTTCGCTTCAACCTCTGGGCCCGACAGTTTGGAGTGTATCCGAATACCCGCTCAGTTATGTGAAAACTGGGGCACGCGTGGAAACCAGGCGTAGGGGTCATAAGTGCTTGAACAGACATGTACCCAACTAGCTATGTTATATTACATGGGTAGTAAGAAACATCTTCCAGGGAGAATAGTTCCGTTAAGGGTTCCTTTCCCTGGGTGTGCATGCATTAATGTGCATGTCCGAACTACGAAAAATGATGCAGTATATAAGCATCTGGGGGCATGTTTTGCAATAAGTAAAAGACATCTTTTGTTCACCGACCGAATATTCCCTTAAGAACGCTAGCTTTCGGCTTCACCCAGTCTGAGGTACACATCCGGCTAACCCGACAGTAACAATCACAGAGGTGCTCCCCTTATGCCCTAGCCAAATGAACGGGAATGTAGGGCATAAACACAAGAGCCAGGCAACCCAGCTTGGCCAAAACTTAAGTCATATCAATGCACATAGTGGTGAAAAAAGGCACATATGGAGAAATGACGCATATGTGGTGGGCATAAAGCCCAGAAGATAATTATATTAAGCTTCTGTATAAGAAGCCCCCAGGTATATTGAGCGCGCATAGTGCGGCAGGAGTGTGTGGTCAAAGCATACTTGAAGCTTTTAAGGCTATATATATATATAAAGGAGAGAGAGAGAGAGAGATGATATAATTTAAAAAGGAAGACAGAGGTAAGGAGACAAACACAGAGTTCGGCACTAGGCGTAGAATCTTCGGAGTCTGGCCGCGTTCCATGGGTTCGGCTCGAGTCGATTATCTGATGCATCACGTAGATGGTACGCTCCTCCGGTGAGAACTTTATCAATGATGAAGGGACCCTCCCACTTGGGCTTGAGCTTGTCCTTTTTCTTCTCTGGTAGGCGTCGAACGAGTTCGCCAGTGTTATTAGTTTTGGCCCGTACTTCTCTGCTTTGATACCTTCGAGCCTGCTATTGATATAATGCGGAACGGGCCTTTGCGATGTCACGCTCCTCCTCCTGGGCATCTAAGCTGTCCTGCCGATCCAGCTCGGCTTCTCTCTCTTCATACATGCGCACTCGAGGTGAGTCATGGATGATATCGCAGGGTAGCACTGCCTCTGCGCCGTACATCATAAAAAATGGTGTGTATCTAGTTGTGCGATTTGGCGTGGTCCATAGCCCCCATAGTATAGAGTCGAGCTCCTCGACCCAGTGCGTATCTGATTCCTTCAAGGATCGCACTAGTCTGGGTTTAATGCCGCTCATAATAAGACCATTCGCTCGTTCGACTTGACCGTTTTTTTGGGGGTGATAGACAGATGCATAATCGAGCTTTATGCCCATTTTGCCGCACCAAGTTTTCACCTCGTCGGCTGTGAAGTTTGAGCCATTATCAGTGAGATGCTGTGGGGGACACCGTAACGGTGTACGACCCCGGATATGAAGTTTATCACTGGTCCGGATCGGCCGTTTTAACTGGTTTGGCTTCTATCCATTTGGTGAATTTATCGACCGTGACCAACAAGTATTTCTTCTTATGGCTTCCTCCTTTAAGGGGTCCAACCATATCGAGCCCCCAGACCGCAAAGGGCCAAGTTATGGGGATTGTTTGGAGAGCGGTAGGTGGCATATGGCTTTGATTTGCAAAAAGCTGGCAACCGACGCAATGTTGGACAAGGTCCTATGCGTCTACCCGGGCTGTCGGCCAGTAGAAACCTATATGAAAGGCCTTGCTTACGAGCGCCCCGAGCTGCGGCATGGTGGCCGCCGAGTCCGGCATGAATTTCGGCCAAGAGCTGCCGCCCTTCCTCTTCGGAGATGCACCTTTGGAGCACTCCAGTCGCGCTTTTCTTATAAAGCTCTCCCTCGTGGACTTTGTAGGCTTTAGAGCGCCGCACAATGCAACGTGCCTCATTTTGGTCCTCAGAGAGTTCTTGCCTATTTAAGTAGGCTAAGAAGGGTTCTGTCCACGGGGCGATGACAGCCATAATCGCGTGGGCCGAAGGTGTTATTTCGGTGGCGGAGCCTCCGTTTATATCAGATTGTTCGAGATCTGGGGTTGTGTTCGGATCCGGACTGGTATTGTCGGTCTCCCCTTCCCACTCCATGGATGGCTTGAACAGCCTTTCCAAGAAGATATTAGGTGGGACGGGGGCGCGCTTAGTGCCGATGCGAGCGAGGATATCCACCGCTTGGTTGTTTTCTCAGACCACATGGTGGAATTCGAGCCCTCGAACCGAGCTAATATTTTGAGGACGACATTGCGGTAGGCCGCCATTTTTGGGCCCTTGGTGTCAAAGTCTCCATTTATTTGAGATATTGTGAGGTTTGAATCCCCATGCACTTCTAGGCGTTGAATGCCCATGGAGACTGCCATCCAAAGACCATGCAATAGGGCCTCATATTCGGCTGCATTATTGGAATCTGTGTATAGTTGTAAGTGCATCTAGTGCCACCCCTAGTTGGTTTTGGAGTATTAACGACAAAGTTGGTTGAGGGACTAATGCGTTTGTGAGAATTGCAGGATAACGCAGGTAGTGTCCCTCATTGATTCGGTTTACCTACTGGACATGACCCCTAAAAATGTATGAAGACATTGAAGACAATGGTGGTGTGTGAAGATATTCACACTAAAGTCTATGACATGAGAAGACATTGAGTGAAGACTATGGAGCGCGAAGACTGAGTTGTTTCATTGTTTCCTTTTCTTCTGTGTTGAGTCATAGGAACCACCGTACTGTTAAGTGGGGTCCAAGTGAACTAAGTCAGAGTAACTGAAGTGATGCTCAACCCAAATCCTATGTCTTCGAGCGAAGACAATGAGAGCAAATCTTATCCAGAGCTGGATGAGTCAGCTTTGCTTGTAGCCCAAGTAAAGTTGCCGTGTGTGTTTGAAATCTGACCATTGGAACACGTGTCAGTTCCTTAGTGACCCAGGGTCATTTCGGACATATCAGGTCGGGTTGCCTTGTGGCTATAAATAGCCCACCCCCTACACCATAAATTGGTGGCTGCTCAGAGTTAGTTTACGGCTTTTGTAGTTTTGAGAGCAACCCACCTCGAAGCCTTTGAGAGAGAAATCCTTGCGAGGACAAAGCCCAAACACCCAGAGCCAAAGAGTGTTAGGCATCACTGAAGTCTTTCTATCTGTGTGACCTGAATACTTATTACACTTGAGGACTGTGTATCCTCCAGCCGGTTAGGCGTCGCGTTCTGAGCATCCAAGAGTCATTGTGGATTGCCAGGTGAACGAAGTCTGTGAAGGTTCGGAAGTCTACCTTGAAGACTTACCAGAGTGATTGGGCGAGGACTAGGTGTCCTTAGCTCAAGGGGAATAAGGTGAAGACACGGTCTTCTGAGTTGAATCTCAGCCTCCCTAACCAGACGTACAGTTGTCAGAGCAACTGGAACTGGTCCAACAAATCCTGTGTCTTCAACAAGTGACTGGTTCTATCTCTTCCCTCCTTTACCTTGAGTTTGTATTCGTGAAGTCATTGCTTATCTGTCTTATCTGATTGACTTCATTGCTTGACTACTATTGTTGATTGGCTTCATTCTATCTTCCATCCTGATCCTTACTACCTAGCTACTATTAGTCTTCGTATGTTATCACCATTGCATACTTGACTATGGCTTGCTTTGTGTAGTTTATCTTCCGCTACATATCAATTAGGTCATTTCTATTGTTTGTCTTCGAAACTACCATGTTTTGAAGACTTTGATAAAAATCGCCTATTCACCCCCTGTCGGTGTCAAAACCGGCGGATCTCGGGTAGGGGGTCCCGAACTGTGCGTCTAGGCGGATGGTAACAGGAGACAAGGGACACGATGTTTTACCCAGGTTCGGGCCCTCTTGATGGAGGTAAAACCCTACATCCTGCTTGATTGATATTGATATTGTGGATGTTTACAAGAGTGGATCTACCACGAGATCAAGGAGGCTAAACCCTAGAAGCTAGCCTATGGTATGATTGTAATGGTTGTTGTTGTTGTTGTTGTGTCCTACGGACTAGAGCCATCAGGTTTATATAGACACCAGAGAGGGCTAGGGTTACAAAGAGTCGGTTACAATGGTAGGAGATCTACATATCCGTATCGCCAAGCTTGCCCTCCACGCCAAGGAACGTCCCATACGGACACGGGACGAAGTCTTCAATCTTGTATCTTCATAGTCTTGGAGTCCGGTCGATGATGATAGTCCGGCCGATGATAGTTCGGCTGATGATGGTAGTCCGGCTATCCGGACACCCCCTAATCCAGGACTCCCTTAGTAGCCCCTGAACCAGGCTTCAATGATGATAAGTCCGACGCGTATATTGCTTGGCATTGCAAGGCGGGTTCCTCCTCCGAATGATAGAAGATTGTGAACACCAGGATAGTGTCCGGCTCTGCAAAATAAATTCCACATTCCACCTTAGAGAGAATAATATATACACAAGTTCAATCTGCTGACGTTTTTTGCGGCATGACATCACGCCACTACCAAGCCATTACTTGAATCATTTTTTTACTCTACCACCTCAGCGCATTTAGCAAAGCGGTTTCCTTGGCACGTCTTGTCGAAGCAGAGATCGTGTTCCCCTTAATCCGGGATTCTCATCAATACGGACGTGGGTAACCCAACCGCGCCATTGATGGTGACGCTTGGGGGATAAGCGAGTTTTACCAGGCCGGTGGGGGACGCGTAGACTTCGCCCGCCCATATAAGGGATAAGGATTCACCCTTTCACCTACGCCTTCTTCCTCCTTTGCTTATCCATCTCCGCGCACTCGAGCTCCAGCGCCCAAGCCCGCACATCCCGTCTCAACCTTCCCCAGTTATGTCCGGAGCGGGAGTCAAGTGGATGACCTCCTCCGTTACGGAGGAGCACATCGAAAGACTGCGCAGCGCCGGCTACCTGTCCGGCGACATCGCGCACCGGCTGCCCGACGAGGGGCAGCTCATCCCCACCCCCAGGCCCCATGAGAGGGTCGTTTTTCTTCCCCACTTCCTCCGCGGACTGGGTTTTCCACTTCACCCCTTTGTCCGGGGGCTCATGTTCTACTACGGCCTTTATCTCCATGATTTGGCGCCAAACTTCATCCTCAACATCTCGGCGTTTATCATCGTGTGCGAGGCCTTCCTCTGCATCCAGCCCCACTTCGTCTTGTGGCTCAAGACCTTCAATGTCAAGCCGAAGGTAGTGAAGGGCACTCAAGCGGAGTGCGGAGGCGCCATGTTGGGCAAGATGCCCAATGTCCTTTGGTTCGAAGGGGTCTTCGTGGAATCCGTCAAGGGGTGGCAATCGGGGTGGTTCTATATCACCGAGCCGCGCGACCCTAAGTGGGCGACGGCCCCCGAGTTTAGATCTGGTATCCCCACGTAGCTCACCTCCTGGAAAGAGAAGGGCTTGCTGTGGGGTAGTTCGGAGGAGCTGACGGGACTCCAAGCCTGTATCCAGAAGCTGGTGAAGAAGCTCAGGCTGGTTAACGTGGTCCAAGTCATGCTCGTCCGCTGGATTCTCCCATGCCAAGAGTGGGCATTCAATCTGTGGGAGTTCAATCCGGAACAGCACCAGGCGCTGAGCGGGCTCTTCGACACGACGTACGAAGGTGCCTGGAGCGTGCTGTTTAAGGGCGCCGAAGCCCCCGCATCCACGACTGAAGATCGCGGATTTCGCTCGCAGCGCCAAGCCGACGAGGTAAGTGATTCTACCCCTTTACGGGACACTTGCTTTTCATAGTTTGACTCTATGCGGGTTTTAATTTCCCCTTTTCCTTTGACAGGACTGGATGAGGAAGGTGGAGCAGATTATCTGCCCGACTCCCATGCCAGAAAACCCAGTAGACGCCCGTCTAGCGAGGCTGCTGGTTCCGGCACCGCACGTGGTGCCGGAGAAGAAGGCCAAGAAGGAGGCCACGGGTGCTCGAAAGAGCTCCCGCTTTCAGGCGTCCGACGACTCCGGGGCGGACTCCTCCCCCGAAAACGAGGAGGAGAAAGGGGAATCTCCCCCAGAGGAGGGAGAGAGGAAGAGGAAGGCTTCCCCAACAGGGGAGGCCGAAGGGTCCAAGAGGGGAAGGACTATTCCCCCGGACAGCTCCGCCAACATCAATGTTGGCGAGGAAGAATGGCCTTCAAGGGCCAGGCCTCCGGCGAGATCGTAAGTATCCGGATTCCTGAATGAGTTGTAATTTCTTTTTCTGCGTCACATAGTGTCATTCTGATGCCGCATGCTGCCTGTAGTCCGGCCAATGATGATCTCCCCGCTTCATCGAGCGGGTCATTGGCTCCGTCGGATGTTGATTCCATCCCGACCGCCTCCACCCCTCACGACACCGAGGACGCCGAGGTGGGATCCCAAGAAGGGACCCATCAGGGGGAGGCTCCGGAGGCGCCGCAAGCGGCCTCCCGGACTTTGCGCCGGACTCCATATCAGAACCTGCAGTGGTTCCGGAGTCCGGCCGGCGGCCCCTTCGCACGAAGGGCAAGACCGTGACGCCGGCGGCTTCCGTCCAACCGGAGGCGTTGGACAATTTGTTGGAGGCGCTCCAAAGCGCTTCCATCGAGGAAGAACACCGCACTATTATGAGTGCGGTGATTGAGAAGGTACAACTCGCCAAGAGCTTGCTGACCGAAGCCTGCAGTAGCCTTCTATCAGGCTTTGAGGTAAGAAGTTAAAAATATGCAATGTAATACCGCATAGACAGTAGCCCCTGATGCTCGGTTCGGTGTTCGGAAAGAAAAGCCGGACTGAGGATCTGAAAAAGAAGATATACGCAGGGTTGCTAAAAAATTATGTCAATATGGGTTGCAGTCTGCGCTGCTGACCTCTGCCGCACTGACTGCGGAGGTCGGTGCTTTGAAGCAGGAGCTCGAGCGGTCCGAGCAAGAGCTCGGCCGCGCCAAGAAGCAGCTCCAGGACAAAGAAGGTGAGTAACACCACTTTGAACATGTACCTTACAGAAAAGGATTTAGGTTGCAACAAAAAATAACAAGGATAACATGGGTACTGCAGGGGCCACGAACGAGGTGGCGACCCTGAAGGAGGCCGTGTCTGCGGCTGAACGCAATGCGGCCGCAGAACGGGCAGAGCGAGAAAAGCAGGAGGCGCGGGTGGCGGTGGTTCAGCAAGAGCTCCAGGCTCTCATGGAAAAGCATGAGAGTTTGGAGCGTGACTCAAAGACTCGAGAGTCCGAGCTTGCCTCGGCTCTGAAAGTGCCAAGACTGCCAAGGCCGATGCCCATAAGTCCCTTCAGGAGATTGATTTGGTGAGGAAGATAGCGGCAGGTAAGGCATTTTTCATGCAAAGAAAGCATGTGAATGTAAATTACGTGTTATTTACCCGAATTCGGAGCTCTCCAGGGGCGTTTGCAGATCTTCCTTGCAGCGTGTCTGATGCCGCCGCATTCTACCGAGCCGAGGAGGGGAGCTCGACGGAGAAGGTCTTCTGGTCTCAGTATGCTGAGGCCGGCCATCCAGTGCCCCCTAGCGACCAGCTGAAGCAGCTGGTCGAGCTCCTCAAGGCGGCCGAGCAGGCCATGAAGGGCCTCATAGTCCGGCTGTGGCCTGGAGAGGCCATGCCTGGGAGCTACTTCGGCCTCGTGCGACGGTTGGTGGATGCGTGCCCCTGGGTGGAGGTTGTCAAGCGCTCCGCCTGTATTGAACGTGCTCGTCGGGCCCTTGCCCGCGCAAAGGTGCATTGGGGCAAGCTGGATGCGGAGAAGCTAATCACTGACGCGCCACCAGTGGGCAAGGAATATCATACGCCCGAGATGTACTATAAGACTGTCCTGAAGGGTGCCCGCAAGATTGCGGATGAGTGCCCCAGGGATGTAATTATTGAGTAAATTCGCAATGTGTTATTCTGTGCGCTGAAAACTTTGTTCATATGCGCTAAGCAACGCTTGTTAATTTAAAATATTACCTTCTATGCGGCCGTTTATTAAATCTGAGAGATGGCAAGTCGTCGGCTTCAGCCCCCATGCCACGAGTGCTGGGGTGTTCGGGATAAACTTGAGCACTCTTGTTCCCATTTTTGGGTCCATCTAGGGAGGCGCTCAACACAACAAACAAGGCAACTGGACTTATAGTGCTTGAACACTCTCACTTAGCCATAGAATTCTATAATTTTAAATTTCGGCGAAGCCCCTAGTATTCGGAAGGCCGAATTAGGGGCGCTATCCACGCCTTCGTCGGACATTATCCGGAACTTCGCTCGAAGCAGCGTAGGTCTTTAAGGACCCGAAAGGACCTCTCGAACAGCGACCAGTCTCTCGCCTTATCATGACAATCAGTTTTAGCTTTCTCCACTGAGGCGTTAACCCGGCTCAACCGGGGCGCAATCGCAGTGGTTCTCCCAGTGCTACCTTAGCCGATAGAACGGAATGTAAGGTGCCAAACATGGGAGCCGGGCAAACCCAACTATTGACCCAAGACATGATTCGGAGCCGATTCGTATAATGCTATAAGTTCGGGGTGCCGCACTTGTGAAAGTGTGCGGACTTTATCACACCATAATGCGGGGAACATAAGCCCCTGGTGTATTTGGCCGTACCAAGATGTACGGATGCGATATGTCATAAATGAACATATATATATATAATGTAATGCAATTATGGGCAAAAAGTGCTGCATTTTATTCGAGAAGATATGCTATGAGTGCGGAATGATACAAATAGTGTGGAAAGCAAGGGATTGGACGAATTAAAGGCGTCTCCCTCCAGGGGTAGGCCGCGGAATGGTGTATTTAACAAATTTAATGCTCGTAATGGAGACCACGTGAGTGTTCGTCGCGGCCTTTGTCCCTCCCGGGCTGTTCCATCATGAGTTCGGCAGGTTCGCCGCCGGACAGAGTTCTGTATAAAAAGAGAGAAATAAAAGATAAAAAGAGCGACACACTTGGGAGCCCCTGGTGTGGTCGAACCGCACTCTGGGTCTGTTGTGGTTGTGCCTCTCCCCCTATGCCCATGGTATCTCCAGGGCGTAATTATGTACACGGAGAGTTTGTCTTACAATTGTGCGAGGGCTGGGGTTGAGGCTGCATTGCTACGCGTGCTTGGAACGTGCCAGGTGGTCTTGGTTGATGTTGCTCCAGGCGCGTTTGGCCGTGTCCGGTCGTTTAACGACCGGACTCGAAAATTGCCTTAAAAGGCTGCTCTGTACTTCTGCCGCGAGAGCCGCTGTATGTTCCTCCGTTCGGAGGGAGCGCTCCGTGTTTCCATTGACCGTGATGACTCCACGAGGGCCTGGCATCTTGAGCTTAAGGTATGCATAATGCGACACCGCGTTGAATTTTGCGAACGCGGTTTGTTCGAGCAGAGCGTGATAGCCACTGCGGAACGGGACTATGTCGAAGATTAACTCCTCGCTTCGGAAATTATCCGGGGATCCGAAGACTACTTCCAGTGTGACTGAGCCTGTACAACTGGCCTTGACACCTGGTATGATGCCTTTGAAGGTTGTCTTTGTAGGTTTAATCCTTGAAGGGTCTATGCCCATCTTGCGCACTGTATCCTGATAAAGCAGGTTCAGGCTACTGCCGCCGTCCATCAGGACTCTCGTGAGCTGAAATCCATCGACGATTGGGTCTAAAACCAATGCGGCGAATCCGCCATGGCGGATACTGGTTGGATGGTCTCTTCGATCGAAAGTGATCGGGCAAGAGGACCATGGGTTGAATTTTGGGGCGACTGGCTCCATCGCGTATACGTCCCTTAGTGCACGCTTCCACTCCCTCTTGGGTATATGCGTTGCGTATATCATGTTTACCGTCCGAACTTGAGGGGGGAATCCCTTTTGTCCTCTCTTATTCGGCGGCAGGGTCTCTTCCTCGTCATCGCTGTGTAGCCCCTTGTCATTGTTTTCGGCGATTAATTTGCCTGCCTGCTTGAATACCCAACAATCTCTGTTGGTGTGGTTAGCTGGCTTTTCGGGGGTTCCATGTATTTGATAGGAGCGGTCGAGTATTCGGTCCAAATTGGACGGGCCCGGAGTGGTTCTTTTGAATGGCTTCTTCCGTTGACCGGGCTTGGAGCCTCGGAATCCGGCATTGACTGCCGTATCCTCATTGCTGTCGCCGTTAATGCGGCGTTTCTTTTTGTTACGACGCAACCTGCCATTGCGGTCCTTGGTATCCGAACTGCCAGTGTTTTTGCTGAGGTTGTTGCTGCGAGCTAGCCAGCTATCCTCTCCCGCACAGAAGCGGGTCATGAGTTATGTGAGGGCTGCCATGGATTTCGATTTTTCCTGTCCTAGGTGCCGGGCCAGCCACTCGTCGCGGATGTTATGTTTGAAGGCCGCGAGGGCCTCTGCATCCGGACAGTCGACGATTTGATTTTTCTTTGTTAAGAACCGTGTCCAGAATTTCCTGGCCGATTCGTCTGACTGCTGGATTATGTGGCTTAGGTCATCTGCGTCCGGTGGTCGCACATACGTGCCCTGGAAGTTGTCGAGGAATGCGGCTTCCAGGTCTTCCCAGCATCCAATTGACTCTGCGGGCAGGCTGTTAAGCCAATGCCGAGATGGTCCTTTAAGCTTGAGCGGGAGATATTTGATGGCGTGAAGATCGTCGCCGCGGGCCATATGTATATGGAGGAGATAATCCTCGATCCAAACCGCGGGGTCTGTTGTGCCATCGTAGGATTCAATATTAACGGGTTTAAACCCTTCAGGGATTTGATGATCCATTACTTCCTCAGTGAAGCATAGTGGGTGTGCGGCGCCTCTGTATTGAGCAATATCGCGACGTAGCTCGAGAGAGCGTTGTCTGCTGTGTTGGGCCCGGCCGGAGTAGTTGTATCCGGCGTGACGGTATTCGTCGTGGGTCTTGGGGCGCCCACGTGATCCATAGATAGATCTGGATTGTCTTGCCTTGTCCTCCAATATATCCCGCAAGTCCGGCGCGTTCCCCCGTGGCTTCATGTTTTTTGAGCGATGCCGGGGTACGGTTTTGGTGGAGGGCTTGCATGCCTCTTTGTCGCGGCCACGAGGTGGTCGGTCTGCCGTATTGTGCGCTGGTGATGCAAGTTTGTATGCTTCCTCCTCTAGTCGGGGGAGCAACTTGCGTTTTGGGTAACTTTTGGAGGGGCGTTCGAGTTCATACTCTTCGGCCGCGAGGACCTCGGTCCATCTGTCGGCCAGTAGGTCTTGATCAGCTTGAAGCTATTGCTGCTTTTTCTTTAGGCTATTTGCCGTGGCCATTAGCCTACGCCTGAAACGCTCTTGTTCGACGGGATCCTCAGGCACGACAAATTCGTTGTCGTCGAGGCTTGCCTCGTCACCGGAGGGAGGTAAGTAATTATCATCCTCGACCTCTTCGTCTGCCGCCCTCTCGTGAGGGCTTGCTTCTGCCTCCTCCTGCGCTGGATCGTGTTGGAGGGGGTTGTCTTCGGCACTTTCTGGGGTGTTATTATCTCCTTTGCCGGAATCTCCATTCTTGCTGTGGCGGGATTTAGAGCGGCGCCGCTGACGTTGGCGCTTAGGCTGTTTCTTTAAGGAATCGGCCTCCGTTGCTTCTTCGCCGTCCCCATCTTTTGGGGTGTCCACCATGTATATGTCGTATGAGAGGTGGTCTTCCAGTGTCCTGTAGGCACTGGTTCTTGATAGTCTCCGGCATCGTCGTCCATACTGTCGATGTCTTCGGAGTCGTAGTCGAGTACATCAGTTAGATCGTCGACGGTGGCTACGAAGTGGGTGGTGGGTGGGCTCTGAATTTCTTCGTCGTCTGTGTCCCAACCATCCTGGCCGTAGTTCGGCCAGGGCTCTCCGGATAGCGAGAGATGCTTCAGCGAATTTAAGATATCGCCGAAGGGTGAGTGCTGAAAGATGTCCACAGCGGTGAATTCCATGATCGGCGCCCAATCGGATTCGACTGGCAGGGGCGCAGGAGGCTCGGAGTCCGGCAGAGAGTTCGACACCTTGGAGTCATGAGCTTTATGCGGGGCAAGGTAAGTGTTCGGCTCCATCGCCGTAGAAGTTGCAGCTCCCGAGGTGGTGTCCAGCCATCCGTCCTCGATCTGAGCGATCGGCTCCGGACTATGGGTCGGAGCGGATTCATGTGCGGCCTCCAAGGTGCTGTCCGGCGGCAGAGTTAGGTCGTGCCCATCGTGACAGCACGGCACGCTCGGCTGTGGCTCAGATCCATCGAAGATCAAGTCCCCGCGGATATCGGCCATGAAGTTTAGGCTTCCAAACCTGACCTGACGGCCAGGGGCGTAGCTTTCGATCTGCTCCAGATGGCCAAGTGAGTTGGCCCGCAGTGCGAAGCCGCCGAATACGAAGATCTGTCCGGGGAGAAAAGTCTCACCCAGGACTGCGTCGCTGTCGATTGAAGAGGCCATCGAGCCTATCGGTGACGACACAGAGGAACTCTCAATGAAAGCACCAATGTCAGTGTCAAAACCGGCGGATCTCGGGTAGGGGGTCCTGAACTGTGCGTCTAGGCGGATGGTAACAGGAGACAAGGGACACGATGTTTTACCCTGGTTCGGGCCCTCTTGATGGAGGTAAAACCCTACGTCCTGCTTGATTGATATTGATATTGTGAATGTTTACAAGAGTGGATCTACCACGAGATCAAGGAGGCTAAACCCTAGAATCTAGCCTATGGTATGATTGTAATGGTTGTTGTTGTTGTTGTTGTGTCCTACGGACTAGAGCCATCCGGTTTATATAGACACGGGAGAGGGCTAGGGTTACAAAGAGTCGGTTACAATGGTAGGAGATCTACGTATCCGTATCGCCAAGCTTGCCCTCCACGCCAAGGAAAGTCCCATCCAGACACGGGACGAAGTCTTCAATCTTGTATCTTCATAGTCTTGGAGTCCGGTCGATGATGATAGTCCGGCCGATGATAGTTCGGCTGATGATGGTAGTCCGGCTATCCGGACACCCCCTAATCCAGGACTCCCTCACCCCCCCTCTAGTCGATAACTAGCACTTTCAATTGGTATCAGAGCAAGGTACTCCCTTGTTCTGTGTGATTCGGTTTAACCACCTGGAGTTTAGCTATGTCGACTGCAGGGATAATCAAAGTCTCTGTTGCTTGCCCCGTGTTCGATGGAACAGAATATCCCCACTAGAAGAATAAGATGCGCATGCATCTTGAAGCCATTGATGTCGACCTCTGGTATGCCGTCAAGAATGGCGTTCCCAAGACTGGTGAAGGTGTCACCCCTACTGATGTCAAGAAGTTCATTCAACTGGACTCAACTGCAAAGAACATCATCTGTGGTCATCTGACCAAAGGACAGTATGGCCGTGTGAGTGCTCTGGAAATGTCAAAGCTAGTCTGGGACTGGCTATCCAAGGTCAATGAAGGTGTCTCTACACAGAGAGACCAGAGGATCATTGTTCTTCACAATCTCTTCAACCGCTTCAAGAGAAACGACAATGAAAATGTCCAGCTCACGTTTGATCGCCTCACCGACATCACAAATGAGCTTCAGGCTCTCGGCGCCACTGAGATCACCAAGCATGAAATCGTCAAGACGCTGCTGAGATCTCTTGACAGCTCCTTTGACACCCTTGCCCTCATGATACAAGAACGTCCTGACTTCAAGACTCTTGATCCGTCTGATATACTTGAGAGGCTCAACACACATGAGTTCCGGCTTTCTGAGAAAAGAGATATCTATGGCCCCAACTATGGCCGAACTCGTGATTTGAAGGCAAAAGTTGTTTCCTCATCCGAAGAAGAAGAATTTTACTGCGGTTCTAATGATCCTGAAGACATTGGAAGGGAGCTTGCTATGCTTGTGAAGAAGTTCCAGAAATTCACCAAGAAGAAGGGCTTCAGAAAGTCTTCACGATCCAGTTCAAGAAATGATGAAGCTTCCACTCAAGACAACAAGAAGAGAACATGTCACAAGTGTAAGAAGCTTGGGCACTACATCTCTGAATGTCCTCAGTGGGACAACGAGAAGAAGAAGAAGAAGAGCAAGGAATATGACTCTGATGACAAGAAGAAGAAGAAATCATCAAACTCTTCCTCCAAGTCCACATCAAAGTCTTCATCTCATAAGAAGAGCTCATCTGGCAAGGCTCGTGCTTTTGTTGGCAAGGAAATGGATTCAGAGGAGGAGTCTGCTTCTAAGGAGGCAGAGGTGGAATCTGAAGCTGAGTCCGACTCTGGCGTTGCAAGTCTGGCTCTGGCCACAGCCTACGTTGCCAAGTCCATCTTCAACACTAAAAACAATGTCTCCCACACCAACGCTGATGATGACAAGGATGATCCTACTCCCACCTACTGCTTCATGGCACGCGGTGCCAAGGTAAAATCACGCGATGCTTACTTTCAAACATCAAGTGAAGATGACTCTGATTGTGAATCTAAACCCAGCTACAAAACACTTGCTAAAATTGCTACTGAACAACAAAGGGCTATGGAACATACTCAAAAACTGTTAGACAAAAGCGATGGCCTGTTAGACGCGGAAATGACACGTTCACAGTCCTTAGTTGAAGACATAAAAAATCTTCATGCTAAGTATCAAGAACTTGAAAGTCTTCATGAGACGCTCTCAACCACGTATGAAAAGCTCTCCTATGATTATCTTTAAAGGAAGCAAGAGCTTGAGAAATTGAAAGCGACTCATGAAGATCTTCAAAAAGAGAATGAGTCATTTCGCGCTCAACAGATCAGTTCCGCTCAGGATGGATTTGAACCACCATGTTTAAAATGCATTGAGCGTGATAACGCTGCCTCTGTTGCTGAATGTTCCACTGCTGCTACTGTTGCTCTGTCTTCAACTACTGATGTGGTAACTAACCCCTCTTCTGAGGATACCACTATTATTGCTGATGAAAATGCTAGGTTGAAGACATTGCTTGAAACAGGGATGTACAAAAGTCTGAAAGGGCATCAGACACTTTGCGATGTCCTCAAAAAGCAGATTCTGAACCGAAACCCTAGGAAAGAGGGTGTTGGGTTCGAGAGGAAAATGAGTGCTGATGGTTCCTACTGGAAGCCTGAGCAGTATCCCAAAACCACATGGGTTGCTGCAAAGGAACCTTCAGTGGATCCATCCACTTTATCTGGCTTTAGCTGTGCTAATCCTATTATCATTGATGAATCATTTGATGCAAACTATAAACTGTTCAAAAATCAGAATGGTGAAGTGTTTGCCAGGTATATTGGTACTAACTGCAGGAATGGACCACCAATGAAGAAGATCTGGGTTCCCAAAAGCTGTCTGGAGAATCTTTCTGTGAATGTTGTCATGACGCCACCAGGGAAGAAGACAAACCCCAGACCAAAGGCGTCACATGGTCCAATGGCTTCATACGGAAACAAGACTCACCTAAGTCACCCTAACGCCAATGTTTTGCAGGGAAATCATGCTCAAACTTATGAATATGATTGTGTGTCCTCAAACCATCATGTTCATAGGACTAAGAACTTTTCTGCTTATTCATATGAGTATCATTCATCTCCCGCAAGGCTATTTGCTAGGGCTTCAAAGCCAAAATTCTCAGATGCTGCACTTAGACTCATTGCTTCTAAGCCACCCCTGAAGATGTGGGTGGTGAAGAAGAACTAACTCTCTTTTGCAGAACATGGTCTCCAGCCAGCAATCAAAGGCATCCGATATAATTGTTGGGGATCTAAAACACAAAGGGACGCATGATAAAATGACTTACTATTTATTCCACATATGAATCGCTTACCTGTCATACTGTGTGCTAACTTTCATCTATGATGTGATAATCCAAGTGTGCATCAACTGCTTATGCTTCACAACATACCTTGTGAAGCCTATCCTCCTAACTGCACTGTAGGGTATGACACCTCGTGCTTCAGAATGGATTATGGACAGTGGATGCACTAATCATATGACTGGTGATCGAAGTCTTCTCATGGACTCAACCTTACGTCCATCCGACAAGAGTCAAATCACATTTGCTGACACTGGTAAAGGCAAGGTATTGGGTCTAGGTAGAGTTCCAATCTCAAAGGATCAACACATGGATAGAGTGATGCTTGTTGAATCCCTTGGATTCAACTTAATGTCTGTCTCAATGCTTTGTGACTTAAACATGATTGTGATATTTGGAAAATATCATTGCCTTGTACTAATGGAATCTGACAAGTCTCTAGTCTTTGAAGGGTATAGGAAAGGTGTTCTATACATGGTAGATTTCTCAGCAGGTCCACAGCTTGCCATATGTCTTCTTGCAAAAGCTTCAGAATGCTGGCTCTGGCATCGAAGGCTGGGGCATGCTGGCATGAGGAACTTACACACTCTCGTCAAGAAGAAGCATGTCATAGGCCTCGAAGGTGTCAAGTTCAAGAAAGATCATTTGTGTGGTGCCTGTGAAGCTGGAAAGATGACGAGGACCAAGCACCCCCCGAAGACTATCATGACAACATCTCAACCCTTCGAGCTGTTGCACATGGACTTATTTGGTCCTACTCACTACTCCACCCTCACAACAATGGCGTGTCTCTATGGCTTCATCATTGTTGATGACTACTCAAGATATACATGGGTGCACATAATTCTCTACAAGACTTAAGTACAAGATGTCTTCAGACGATTCGCCAATCGAGCAATGAACAATTATGGCGTCAAGATCAAGCATATCAGAAGTGATAACGGCACTGAATTCAAGAACACCGGGCTTTATCTTTATCTAGATACAATGGGAATCACTCATGAATTTTGTGCTCCATACACACCTCAGCAAAATGGCATTGTTGAGCGCAAGAACAGAACCCTCATTGAGATGGCTCGAACAATGCTCGACGAGTACAAGACACCAAGAAAGTTCTGGCCTGAAGCTATTGATACAGCTTGTCACATCATCAACTGTGTCTACATCCACAAGCTTCTGGGCAAAACATCCTATGAGCTCCTTAGTAGCAAGAAGCCAAATGTCAGCTACTTCAGAGTCTTTGGTGCTAGGTGCTGGATCAAGGATCCCCATCACAAGTCAAAATTTGAACCCAAAGCTCACGAAGGCTTCATGCTCGGCTACGGAAAGGATTCGCACTCCTACAGAGTCTTCAACCTCTTCCACTACAAAATCGTTGAAACAGTGGATGTGCGATTTGATGAAACCAATGGTTCACAACGAGAGCTCCTGCCAAGCACACTAGATGAAGTTCCTTCCAGTGAATCTATCAAGATGATGGGAACTGGCGAAATCATGCCCTCTGAAGCACAGCGTGAAGAGGAACTTATCATTTCTGCACCATACCAACCTGAAGACAATGCTCAAACCGAAGACAATCCTCCCAATGATGACAATGATCAACATGAGCAAGGGCTTTGTCCAGTTCATCCTTGTGTTGCAAATGGAGTACAAATTGAGAAGATAATTGATAGCATCAACGCACCTGGTCCGCTTACTCGCTCAAGAGCAACACAGTTAGCAAATTTCTGTGGGCATTTTTCATTTGTATCAATATCTGAACCCAAGAAAGTTGTTGAAGCCTTTATGGAACCTAAATGGATTCAAGCTATGCAAGAAGAACTTCAACAGTTCAAGCTGAATAATGTTTGGGGACTTGTCAAGCGCCCTGACCCTCGCAAGCATAACATTATTGGCACTAAATGGATATATCAGAACAAGCAAGATGAGCATGTTCAAGTCATTAGAAACAAAGCACGTCTAGTGGCACAAGGATATACTCAAGTTGAAGGAATTGACTTCGATGAAACATTTGCTCCTGTGGCTAGGCTTGAAGCTATTCGCATACTGCTAGCCTATGCGAATCACCACAACATCCTGCTATATCAAATGGATGTGAAAAGTGCTTTCCTCAATAGCAAGATTGAAGAAGAGTGTATGTTTCTCAACCACCTGGCTTTGAAGATCCAAAACATCCTGATATGGTGTAGAAACTCAAAAAAGCACTGTATGGCCTCAAACAAGCTCCTCGCGCTTGGTATGATACAATCAAAGACTTCCTGAAGAGCAAAGGCTTCAAACTAGGATCCCTAGATCCCACACTCTTCACGAAGACATATGATGGTGAACTATTTGTGTGCCAAATATATGTGGATGACATAATCTTCGGCTGCACCAAACAGATGTACAGTGATGAGTTTGGGTACATGATGCAAGAGCAATATCAGATGTCCATGATGGGTGAGCTGAAGTTCTTCCTTGGTCTTCAAATTCATCAGCAAAGAAATGGCATCTTCATATCTCAAGAAAAATATCTCAAAGACTGCCTGAAGAAGTTCGAAATGCAAGATTGCAAAGGTTACACGACGCCAATGCCAGCCAAACATCATCTTGGTCCCGACGACAATGGTAAAGAGTTCGATCAAAAGGTATACCGCTCCATGATTGGTTCTTTACTTTACCTATGTGCATCTAGGCCAGATATTATGCTTAGTGTTTGCATGTGTGCTCGATTCCAAGCGGCACCAAAGGAATCGCATCACTTAGCTGTAAAGCGAATTCTTAGATATTTGGCTTACACCCCAACACTCGGATTATGGTATCCAAAGGGCTCAAGGTTTGATCTGGTTGGATTCTTGGATGCTGATTATGCTGGTGACAAGGTGGATCGCAAGTCAACATCAGGAACATGTCACTTTCTGGGACGATCACTTGTCTGTTGGTCTTCAAAGAAGCAGAACTGTGTATCACTCTCAACTTCTGAATCTGAATACATTGCTGCTGGATCTTGTTGTGCTCAGCTTCTGTGGATGAAGCAAACTCTCAAGGACTATGGCATCGATCTGAAGCAAGTCCCTCTCTTCTGCGACAACGAAAGCGCCATCAAGATTGCCAACAATCCAGTTCAGCACTCGAAGACAAGGCACATTGAAATTCATCATCATTTTCTCAGAGATCATGTCATGAAGAAAGATATTGACATCATTCACATCAACACTGAAGAGCAACTGGCATATATCTTCACAAAGCCCTTGGATGATAAAAGGTTTTGCAAGTTACGCTGTGAGCTAAATATCTTGGAATCCTCAAATGTCCTGTGATCAGGCACACATCCTAACACTTATGCATGTTGATGACTTAGATGTGCAACACACGAAGTAAAGTATATCTTCAATCAATGAAGACTTACATTCTGAGTGTGAATACATTAAAGTGGAATTTGACTTCAGAGCGCCACGATAATTGTGCGCTGTGTCTGGGTCTAATACTTCCTATACGGTGGGTAACTCCACCACCAAATTTCTTGGTTTGAAGTGTTTCACTCATGGCGTTATTGTTGAATATCTTCGCATATTGATTTGTCTTCAACTTTCAACTTATATCCATGATTTACTTCACTATGTTGAGTTGATTGCCTTCTCATATATATACTAGTATTTTGTCCTCTACAACATTCACTTATAGCTATGTCTTCACTGATCGAATCTTTTGAACTTAGTGAATGTGATCGGACCCTAATCTCTCTATGCTTACTATCTCAAACTCTATCTGTCCAAATCATATGCATTTTGTTGAAACTATCGAATGTCTTCTCTGCATCCATGTCAGCAGAAGACACAGAGACAACCATCAAGTCCTATTTAAAGGATTCATCTTTATTGTCGATATCCGGAGAAGCCGAAACAACCATCCGACAAACTTGGCGGGTGTGGGAACGTGGGACAACTCTAACTATGTTGCATGTTTGCCATGTGTCCCATGGATGTGAACAGACAGGGGCACCTGCATAATTGCGTTGTGCCGCACACCTACTTATAAATACGTGTCCCTTGCGGTCAAGAAAACCTTCTTCCACCTCTCCACCTCGTCAAAACCCTAGCGCCACCGCTAGCTCTCGACGACGCCGGCGACGAAGCGCTTAGCTGCAGCGACTTCTCCGACGCCGTCCTCACGCCGGCCGCGGGCATCGTCCTCTCCGCCGCCGCCATAGGTGTCCTCCGTCGCCAAGTTAGGGCACGGTGGACTGAACTGCTCGGTCTCCAAATTCTTCCCATCTAGCAGTTCTTCGTGTGGTAAATATAACTCTATTTTTACCAGCTTTTTGATCCTCAATGATTCATCCAATTTACCAAAATTGGTTTCTATCTATACAAAGTTAGATCTATTCTGTCTGCATGTCATATTGCCTAGTATATTCACTTAAGCTTCACATCTAGTTAGATTCCTCACTTGTACTTATTCACGGATTCGTACAAATCTGGAACCGACTCTCAACATATAAGTGAATGTCTTCGCAACATGAGGTCAATGTCTTCAAACTGATTTATCTTCAAAATCTTCTAAGAATGCATATGACCTCTTCCCCTTCCCTCGCATCTCTAATGCTGTCACAGGTACATGTCCGTGGGAGAATCCCTAGGTTCTCATAGTCTGCATTCATTTGCAGAATTCCTACAGCAACACATTGAATCTCCTGAAGCCAGTTCCTGTCTGACCAGCAAGCGAAAGCCTTTGAAGCCTTTGAACATATTGAAGCCATTCAGTTTGAAGTTCATGGCTGCAGAGAAATCAGTAAGGAAGGGTGGCAGACAGCGTCGTGGGGGAACTTCAAAGGATCTGCCTGATGATCTTGCAGAAATATACAAAACAGAACCTAAAGAGGATTACAATTAGCGCAAGACTCGAATCCAATGGATTCGACACTATTGGGCTGAACAGTGGTTCAAGTACAAGTTTGTGACCCAGGAGTACGCAGAGAAGAATGCTATCAAGAGCCCTTGGGGTGATATTCTCTATCGAGGCCTTCCCCCCAAGAACAAAAGCCATTGCGCAAGAATTCTATCCTTGCATGGTCCGCGGACCATAGCCTGAAGAAGCCGACCCATCATCATTGCTCTGGTGTCGTGACGACAATCTCTTCAAGCGCAATTTTCAGTATGCTAAGGCCTTGGCAAAGGAAAACAAGAAGTCATGGGGATTAGACTTCAATCCTGGCCCCTCTGCTCCCCGTGATGATGGCACACGTGAAGCTGAAGAAAATAGAATCGGCCCCTTTGCAAACCTTGATGGCCTCATCTCCTACATCTTGGTACAAGGTGCCAAAGTGGATCATTATGACAATGAGGCTATTTCTGATGAAGCCCCAGCTCCTCCTCCAAGGCTGCAGAAGCCAAAGAAGATTAAGGCTTCATCATCAGCTGCTCTTCCAAAGGCTTCTCGTGTGAAGCCACTGGCCACTGCACCTCCTGAAGTCAGTGTGCAGTCTGAAGATCTTTCCCGCGTCTCCAAGAAGACAGAGAAGAAAAAGAAAATCGTCAAGAGTACTGATCAGGCTTTGACTCCTGCTGCTATTCTGCGTGAAGAGCCCATTGATCTGTCCAGCGATGACGATCTTGCAGATGATGCTCTTGAGCAACTGATCAAGAGCAAGGAAGAAGCAGAGATCTTCAACAACTTGCCTCTCTTTGACGTGGCAATCATCCATAACTTCATTGATGAGTGGTTTGACACACCAAATCTCAGCTTTGATGATCTGCAACTTCCAATTGGCCTCAGCGTCGCCTTCAATGGCGCCATTGCTTCTGAGCTAGCTATTGCTCAGCGCATCGTCGAACTGAAGCACAAGATTGACTATGAAAAGGCTCAGTTCAAGAAGCATGTGGCCACACTCAACATGCAAGATGTCAAGAACTTCAAGATCATGCTTCATGAGCTAAAAGAAGCCTTTCACAAGAAGCGTGAAGAAGCTCGAGGCTCCAGAGAGCGCATGAAAAATCTGGCTGACAAGTGTGTGCTTGCCTACAATGAGGCTGAAAAGCGCAAGGCTCTTGGACGTCCTGGCATCGACCCCAGGATGGCTGCAAAGAAGAAATCGACTGTCCAATCTGCACCTTCAAGGCCAGATGAACCTCACATTGTCTTCCCAAGCAGCATGACTGGCTCGAAGCAAAAAGTCACGTCAACCGCTTCAGAACAGAAGAAGACGAGGGCTGTAGAGGCTGAAGCCAAAAAACGGAAAACCTCAGAAGCCTCTGATGCTGCTCCCTCCAAGAAGAAGCGCAAGACCAAGAAGAGTCGGGCTGCTCCCATAGAGCCCCTTGTTGTTGAACCCATCTCAGTGGTTTGTCCTACATCTGCATCACAAGAACTTTGCATGACTGTTCATGAGCCTGCTTCCACAGAGGCTCCTGAAGCTGAAGAGATTCCAGCAGTTGATCCCATCATTGCTGAAGACATTGGTCATCATGACAATGTTGAAGATGATGAAGTTCTTCCTCAAATCGAATACAATGTGGTATCATTGCTTGTTCGTACGAACAGCGAAATCATCAGCATTGGTCGTCCTCTGACGCCAATTGCTCAGGATGCTTCATGGGCTGATCGCCCGCAACCCCAAGACTCCCCCAGTACTCCTCAACAACAACAAGCCACACCATCCGTGCAAGTTGAAGAGGATGAGGACCTTCCCACTCCATCTCCAAAGGCGTCGCCTGTACTACAAAGGCTTTGCAAAGGACCAAGGCCTCAAGCCCATCTTCCGAGCGTTCCAGAAGGAGAAGTGCATCATCAACCTGTCGCACGTCAAGTGTTTTCAGAAGCCACTCCTGCTGTGAATGTCTCCGAGTCTGAAGCCCCAGCTGCTGAAGACAATCCGGCTACATCAGCCGATGAAGAATGTCAAGAAGAACGTGTCCATACTCCCCCCATTCCTGAAGAAACTGTTCATGAAGTGAACGTGTCTGTGCCTGATCCTCCAGCTCAGCAAGTGGAGGTTGAAAATCCTGAAGCTACCACTACCAACGCAAGTGAAGCTCATGACGTTGTCATGACTGAAGCTAATGTGGAGCTTGAACCAAACAGTGTGCCTGAAACCAATGAGGCAACTGCTCCTGAAGCACCTGTTGTGCAGCCTGAAGCCTCAGCTGCTGCCACTGCTCCTGTTCTGCCACCAAGGCCCTATACAATTGAGCAAGCATACAACCATGGCGAGCTAATCATAGTAAGATGGCCCGTTCTGGTCCCTCCGCCTACTGTCTCTGGTCCTCAATTTCACTATCACATTGAGCATAGGCCTCAGGTCTAGAAGCCAAAGCCAAGACTGCCACGGTTTCCTGGTACTGCCACATCTGTCGGGTACTTCAATGCAAATGGCTTAAAGAGCCACAACACATTCTTTGATAGCTCAAAGAACCCCTACATGAAGCCAAGAATATCATCAGATCGGTTCTGGAGTCATCAGCAGCGAAGCTATTACTCCTGTGTTCTGTATGATCAAGGGCGCATTTTTCCTCATATGTGCCTCGACAGTGAAGCCATTGCTGGACTGCCCTGCTTAGAAGAAGCACTTGACTGCTTTCGTGATGCTGGTCTGCTCAGCTTTGTCACAAACAAAGAACATTGGAATGAAGAGCTATTGCTTCAATTCTATGCTACACTCCACATTCGCGGTTGTAACAGAGATACGAAGACATGGGTTCTCAAGTGGATGACAGGAAATGTTCATCATGAAGCCAAAGCTCTTGATATCATTGAGATTACAGGCCTATCCACTCCCGGAGAGCTATATGAACCTGGTTGTCAAAACCACCGCAATGCACTGGAGAGCATCTTCCATAAGCCTGAACCCAATATGAGCCAGATGTTGAGCATGATGAAGCCTTTGCCACGTGATGCTGAATATCCAAAGGAGTTCTTTGTTGATGACCTTGAGTATCTGCCGCGCACCATATATCACATCATCAGGCGGACTCTATGGCCTATCAAAGGACATTCATCAGCTGCAAATCTCGAAGGAGCCATGAAGACATTGGTATTTTACATCCTCAATGGCATCTGCTTCAATGCGCAAGATTTCTTCATCAGGCAACTGGCTGCATCTGGATCTGACCTCTTCGGACTGAAATTCTATGCACCATGGGTCATGCGCCTCATCAAGCAACACTCTGCTGTCAACTATCAACCATCTGCTCGCAATCATGTGATCTTCCTACCAGAGGTTGATATGTCAGTTGAAGCCATATACCCTGAACCTGCCAAGAAGCCTCTTTGTCTTCAGAATGCAGAACATCAAAGCTTCACTCAGCCTATGGAAGGAGTCCAAGCTGTCACGCATCTCTATCCGATGGCTGGGAATACTCGTCTGCCTCATCGTGCACCAACAAAAGCTACTGAGAGCACAATTGCTCAAAGGCCTCGGAAGCGCTCTCGGGTCCTCAATGACCGAGAACTTCTTGTGTCCCTACATCAGAAGCAAGATAAGCATCATTTTTGGCTAAAGCGTCAGATGCAAAGCCTCTTGGTGGATGTAAATCGCATTCGAAACCTTGCCACCAAGAATGCATTTGTCACACGGAACTTGTCGGCGTTCCTGGAAGAGTTTGACCCTACTCAGTGCTGAAGCTGATCTTCAAGACGATGGCTTCACGGAAAGATTCAAGTTTCACTCCACTCCTCCATGGAATGCTGTCCTACGAAGAACTCCATCTCTTGAAGACTCTGATTACTCTTCCTCCGCGGCAACTGTCAATGCCAATGTCATCAATGATGAAGACGATGCTACTTCACCACCACCTACTTCTGCACGTGTCGACACTGCACCGAGTTCGTCTGCACCGCCAAACGACAACGACAACCCTGCTGCTTCAACTACTCCTCATGAGGACGAGTAGATGCTCTATGTCTTCAAACCTTTTTGGTCATTACTGACAAAAAGGGGAGAAGCGTATGAGTTTGATAGTCTTCAAGCGGGTTCATAAGGGCGGTTGCTTTATATTTTTTCCTAGTGCTTACAACTCTTGCTTTTTGATACACTTTGTTCTTTGAGTTGTAACACTTAAACTTGATGTTTGTCTGCTACTTATTTGCGTTTCCACGTGCGATGATAACTTCCGCACTTAGATCATTCTGCAGACATCCATTTTTCATTATGCATGTCATTCTCTTAGCTATATCATTTCATGCATGATGAATTATCCTCATAAGTTGAAGTGGATCTCCACAAGTACAACCTGCCATGTGCATTTGCATTCCAAAAGCAAATTATTTATATGCGCATCTTCAGGGGGAGCCCTTTCCACTTATGAAGATAATGCACTATCCTTTACAATTTCACATCTTCTTTCCCATTGAAAACTTCAACCAGTTTGTCATCAATCACCAAAAAGGGGGAGATTGTAAGTGCATCTAGTGCCACCCCTAGTTGGTTTTGGAGTATTGACAACAAAGTTGGTTGAGGGACTAGTGCGTTTGTGAGAATTGCAGGATAACGCAGGTAGTGTCCCTCATTGATTCGGTTTACCTACCGGGGATGAACCCTAAAAATGTATGAAGACATTGAAGACAATGGTGGTGTGTGAAGATATTCACACTGAAGTCTATGACATGAGAAGACATTGAGTGAAGACTATGGAGCGCGAAGACTGAGTTGTTTTGTTGTTTCCTTTTCTTCTGTGTTGAGTCATAGGAACCACCGTACTGTTAAGTGGGGTCCAAGTGAACTAAGTCAGAGTGACTGAAGTGATGCTCAACCCAAATCCTATGTCTTCGAACGAAGACAATGAGAGCAAATCTTATCTAGAGCTGGATGAGTCAGCTTTGCTTGTAGCCCAAGTAAAGTTGCCGTGTGTGTTTGAAATCTGACCGTTGGAACACGTGTCAGTTCCTTAGTGACCCAGGGTCATTTCGAACATATCAGGTCGGGTTGCCTTGTGGCTATAAATATCCCACCCCCTACACCATAAATTGGTGGCTGCTCAGAGTTAGTTTACGGCTTTTGTCGTTTTGAGAGCAACCCACCTCGAAGCCTTTGAGAGAGAAATCCTTGCGAGGACAAAGCCCAAACACCCAGAGCCAAAGAGTGTTAGGCATCACTGAAGTCTTTCTGTCTGTGTGACCTGAAGACTTATTACACTTGAGGACTGTGTATCCTCCAGCCGGTTAGGCGTCGCGTTCTGAGCATCCAAGAGTCATTGTGGATTGCCGGGTGAACGAAGTCTGTGAAGGTTCGGAAGTCTACCTTCAAGACTTACCAGAGTGATTGGGCGAGGACTAGGTGTCCTTAGCTCAAGGGGAATAAGGTGAAGACACGGTCTTCTGAGTTGAATCTCAGCTTCCCTAACCAGACGTACAGTTGTCACAGCAACTGGAACTGGTTCAACAAATCCTGTGTCTTCAACAAGTGACTGGTTCTATCTCTTCCCTCCTTTACCTTGAGTTTGTCTTCATGAATTCATTGCTTATCTGTCTTATCTGATTGACTTCATTGCTTGACTACTATTGTTGATTGGCTTCATTCTATCTTCCATCTTGATCCTTACTACCTAGCTGCTATTAGTCTTCGTACGTTATCACCATTGCATACTTGACTATGGCTTGCTTTGTGTAGTTTATCTTCCGCTGCATATCAATTAGGTCATTTCTATTGTTTGTCTTCGAAACTACCATGTTTTGAAGACTTTGATAAAAATCGCCTATTCACCCCCCTCTAGTCGATAACTAGCACTTTCAATAGTATTTGGAGTACGTATTGGACTGTATCTCCGGTGGGGGATGTTAGGACAACGCCCGCCCCTAGACCAGCCAGCATCTTAGAGCCGTCAAAGTGCATGATCAAATTGGAGTACTTGCCGTACTCTTTGGGGAGTTCGACTTCTGTCCATTCGGCGATGAAGTCAGCCAGTACTTGTGACTTAATGGCTCGCCATGGTTTGTATGTTATGTCGAACGGGACGATCTCGATAGCCCATTTAGCAATCCGGCCCATGGCATCGCGGTTATTTATTATGTCATTGAGTGATACTTCGAAGGCCATCGTGATTGAACACTCTTGAAAGTAGTGCCGTAGTTTTTGGGATGCCATGAAGATCACGTATGCTATCTTTTGATAATGTGGGTACCGTGACTTGCATGGAGTGAGGACAGTGGATACATAGTATACAGGCTTTTGAAGCGGGAACTTATGTCCGTCCGTCTCTTGTTCGACGACGAGCACTGCGCTTACAACCTGGTGTGTTGCAGCTATATATAACAACATAGGTTCGCTGATATTTGGCACGGCCAGGATTGGATTGGTGGCCAAGAGCGCTTTTATTTCCTCCAGTTCGGCTGTAGCTGCATCCGTCCACTCGAAGTCTTCAGTGCGTCGAAGAAGGTGATAAAGAGGTAGTGCTTTTTCTCCTAATCGGGAGATAAAGCGACTTAAGGCGGCCACACATCCAGTTAATTTCTGGATTTGCTTGAGGTCTGTTGGGGTAGCCAACTGTGACAGAGCTCGGATTTTAGCCGGATTTGCTTCAATTCCTCTATTGGAAACGATAAAGCCCAAGAGCTTTCCGGCAGGTATGCCGAAAACGCATTTATTCGGATTGAGCTTAATGTCGTATGTTCGGAGATTGTCGAACGTAAGCCTCAAGTCGTCTATTAAAGATTCGACGTGTCTAGTTTTGATGACCACATCGTCTATGTATGCCTCCACTGTTTTGCCGATTTGTGTTTCCAGGCATGTCTGAATCATGCGTTGATAGGTTGCACCGGCATTTTTGAGCCTGAAAGGCATGGTGTTAAAATAGAAGGGGTCGTATGCAGTGATGAATGCCGTTGCAGCTTGATCGGACTCCACCATCTTGATTTGATGGTATCTGGAGTATGCGTCGAGGAAACACAATGAGTCGTGTCTTGCGGTAGCGTCGATGATTTGATCGATGCGGGGGAGAGGAAGGGATCCTTAGGGCAAGCCTTATTGAGGTCCTTGAAATTGACACATAGGCGCCAGGATTTGTCCTTCTTTGGTACCATCACCAGGTTTGCTAGCCAGTCCGGATGTTTTATTTCTCTGATGAATCCGTCCTCGAGTAGCTTGGCTAGCTCTTCTCCCATGGCTTGTTGCTTGGGTTCTAAAAAGCACCGAAGAGTCTGCTTGACCGGCTTTTATCCCTTTAGTATGTTTAGGCTATGCTCGGCCAACCTGCATGGGATACCTGGCATGTATGAAGGATGCCAGGCGAAGATGTCCCAATTCTCGCGCAAGAACTCTCGTAGTGTGGTGTCTATTGTGGGGTTCAGCTGTGCCCCAATTGATGTTGTGTTTGTAGGGTCCGTTGGGTGGACCTGGAATTTGACTATTTCGTCTGCTGGTTTAAAAGAGGTGGACTTGGGTCGTTTGTCGAGTATCATGTCGTCCATGTCCACTATGGAGCGCAGCGCAGTTAACTCTTCAGCCGCGAGGGCTTCGGATAATGCCTCCTGGGCTAGTGCGGCAGTTTTATTTTCGGCGCAGAGTGCTATGTCTGGATCACTAGCTAGAGTGATGATTCCATTGGGCCCAGGCATCTTGAGCTTCATGTACCCATAATGGGGTATAGCTTGGTAGCTTGTGAATGCATCCCGCCCTAAAAGGGTGTGGTATCCACTACTGAACGGGGCCACTTGGAATGTGATTTCTTCGGACCTTTAATTCTCCGGCGTGCCGAATACCACATCCAGCGTAATTTTTCCCGTGCATCGTGCCTCCCGACTAGGGATGATTCCTCTGAATGTCGTGCTTCTTTGCTCAATGCGGCTCTTATCTATTTCCATTTTGTTAAGAGTTTCCTCATAGATGAGGTTTAATCCGCTGCCGCCGTCCATGAGCACTTTAGTAAGCCGGAAGCTGTCCACAATTGGACTAAGGACCAAAGCGGCTGGTGCTCGGACTGTTCGGAATTGAGGTTTGTCACTGGCATTGAAGGTTATGGCCGTGTCATTCCACGGATTTATTGCTTCAACGTGGCAGACTTTGGCGAGGTTGCGGAGTGCTCGCTTGCGCCTATTGTTTGAGGCAAAAGTCTCAAAGATTGTCAGTACTGTATTTTTATTCTCCGCGGGATGGTGCTCTGCAGTATTGTTGATGAGAAGGTCCTCGCCGCTCTTGGCCACTTGCCGGAGTATCCAACATGCTCTAAGGCTGTGTGTTGGTATGATGCCCGGTGTGCTGTGAATTTTGCATGGCCTGTTGAGCCATCCCTCCAGTACGGTTCCACGCCCTGTAGAGGGCCTTGGCTTCTTTGTAATTGGATTGGGTGACTTGCGAGAGCCCACCCTTTTAGTTCGGACGAGGGGTTTAGTGAGAGCCGGAGGATCCCATAATTTTCTTTGGGTTTTCCAGGTGCTTTCCATCGCACAATACATCTGTACTATGGCCGCCAAGTCGGCGAAGTGTGCTATGTCACGGCGACTTATGGCATTGAGAATTCCCTTGTCCGTGCAATTTTTGCAAAAGAATGAGATTGCGTCTTCCTCGCGACAGTCCTTAACCTTGCTCATTACTAGGAGGAATCTGGCCCAGAAGTGATGTACTGTCTCTTGGGGCTCTTGTCTAATGTGGGAAAGATCACTTGTGTCTGGGTGGGTGGCTAGACTTAAGTAAAAATCCTAATCCGATCTGAGACCCAGGGGCAAAGGAGCTCCCGAGCTTGGCAGCTCGGACTCCAGGATGTTGCCCAATATTGGTGGCCTGTTGCCCGATTCTAAGTTTGGAGCCTGGGCCATGTCCTCCCGTAGACGGGTATCCGCCTCGAAGAGCTTGGGAATCTGGACATGGTTCGTCCTCAAAATAGAGGAAGAATCGCTGTTTTGTTCCTCCACCACCGCTATCTGATGGGTGATCGACGGAGAGTTAATCTCCCTTTGGTCGGGTTTAAGCCCAATCCGATCATAGTCCATAGCGACTCCCAGGGCGGCGATGCGATCCAAGAGCCCGTTCAGGGAGGAGAGATCCATTGGATCCATCTGCTCGGTGAATTCCGAGCTGACGTGGAGGCTGTTCTTGATGACCTGAGAAGTTATCGTCGGTGTGGCGGCCGAACGGGCGGTCATGACGAAGCCGCCCAGCCGGAGAGTCTGGCCTATAGCCAGGGTTCCTCCATAGGTGATGTTGTCCTTGACAACAAGGCGAGCCATCAAGCCTTATCGGGATGACACAGTAGAACTCTCAATGAAAGCACCAATGTCGGTGTCAAAACCGACGGATCTCGGGTAGGGGGTCCTGAACTATGCGTCTGAGGCCAATGGTAACAGGAGGCGGGGGACACGATGTTTACCTAGGTTTGGGCCCTCTCGATGGAGGTAATACCCTACTTCCTGCTTGATTGATCTTGATGATATGAGTATTACAAGAGTTGATCTACCACAAGATCGTAGAGGCTAAACCCTAGAAGCTAGCCTATGATTATGATTGTTGTTGTCATACGGACTAAACCCTCCGGTTTATATAGACACCGGAGGGGGCTAGGGTTACACAGAGTCGGTTATAGAGAAGGAGATCTACATATCCGAATTGCCAAGCTTGCCTTCCACGCAAAGGAGAGTCCCATCCGGACACGGGACGAAGTCTTCAATCTTGTATCTTCGTAGTCCAACAGTCTGACCAAAGTATATAGTCCGGCTATCCGAGGACCCCTTAATCCCGGACTCCCTCACAGGGTGGCTGAACCGGCGGGACGACGAGATCGACAACGGATCCTCATCCAGTATGGTGGATGAGGGACGTTGAGGTGTTGCTGTGGACGATGTTGTCGGGGAAGAGGCTCCGGCTGGGTGGCGGACGGAGCAAGGTGTGGGGCTTTGTCGCGGGTTTTCGCGGCCTCGGTGTACGAATGGGTGGGCGGATGGGATGGCAGTGGGGAACCGTGGCTTAGGGACGTGCTTGTCCGAAATGTGGGGTAAGTTATGAAAGTACCCCACCGATTTGAGGCGGTTCATTCGGTTCAGGGGTACAAACGCCATGCATTATCACATTATGGTATAACATGTGCACATCACGTGTATCACCGCTATATTCATGCATGCATATGTTTAAAACACTATGATATCCTATTCAAATATATGAATCCGCTTTCATATCAAATTATGATCTTTGTTAGTCTCTTACACCCACACAATCCTCTAACCTTTGTAGCTACCACTAACTTTCTCTCATGCATGCACACGCCCTCCTCGCCCTCCCCCTCCCTCAGCATTCTATCCACCGGGCACATTCATTTTTTTTTCTTTAGGTCGTTCTCCCAGAGTCTCCACAACTGCTTTCCGACACACACCGGTCGATAAGCCTCTCTAGCGATGCCTACCTACAACATACACACGCACCTTCAATCTCCTCCTTTATGTGTCCTTGCCTCGTGTCTCTCATATGGTCACACACACGTGTAAACTCTCGCCCCTCTTTTCATCGATCTCACAACCGCACACTCCTCCCCCTATCTAGCTAGTAGCTGGGCCTCTCGCACCACCTCCTAGCTCCATTCTCTCTGTCTACCTGTCTCGCTGGGCCTTATTTGCCACTAACAAATGGACGTACACCGACCGATCTCTCGCTATACATATAGCTAGCTAGATCCTTATAACTCGTTTTTACCCACACGTCGATCGATCTACCTCATTAGTTATGTCTTTCCCTTCCTCCGACAAACAACAATTGATCTACCGATCTAGTTAGGTTTGCTTACCAAACACATGGTTTCCCTTCATCATCCATGGATGCGTCTCGACAGATCTATCACGCACAGGCACACACAGAAACACATCCCCACTCTTATTGATAACATTGCAGTTCCACCCTCAGTTTGTCTAGTAGGCCTCTCCCACCATCTTCGAGAAGCAACTCCATCACCCATCCAGCACTCTACCCCTCTCCCTCCCTCTCTCTCTTCTCTCTCTCTCTTTCCCATCATATTTCCCGTCCTTCAGTTATGTATGGATGTCGACCGATCTCCCTCAAGACATAGCCGGGTCTCTCCTTCTCAACACATATACGAGTCGTTCTACCTCTATAGTTAGGCCTCTGCCTACCCCTCCCCCCAACCCCCTCCCCCCCACACACCGATACGTCGAGCGCTCTAGTCATGTCTCCCTGCCACACACAAACTTGACATGTGCCCTCTGACGTTCCGG